>NC_090933.1:999494740-999841188 GCF_040938575.1 Ambystoma mexicanum
GCCCCTGGAATGGGGATGACCTCCACATTATTCCCATTAGCATAACACAAAATGCTAATGGAAATGTTGGAGAATCTTATTGAGTCTATCTACTTTATTGAGAAATGTAAAGTAGAAGGAGTCTATATGATTATTTTTTTAGTTTATTTTTTAACTGTGAAAGGTGGATCCCAAAGGAACCTTTTTCTTTTTGCAGGGGAGGTCAAACAGTAAGGTGCGGAGGGAAATAGTGAAAATGGAACACCTACGCGCATTTGGTGAAAGTGCTCGTGCAAGTGCTGTCGGCTGTCTGAGGCTGTGGGCGGTGGGTAAGAATCAATCGGCTGAAGCAAGCCTCTTGTTGTTTTTAGAATGCTATTCAGCTGTATGTGAAGCCTACCAATTACTTTAAACATAGTGCATTGCTTTATGTTTCCCAAATGGTTTCTGCATCGAACGTTGCTATTAAGGGACACATGGTATAACGCTTGTACAAAAGTAAAAACAAAGGGTGAAAATTGAAACCCATAACGCGTGTTTAACATGTATGTGGAAGAGTTGGCTTTTGAATCCCTTTTGATTGTTGCAACGGTTAAGCTTTCCACCAGAAGTGATCTAAACCGTTGTCAGGAGAGTGGGGTCGCTGTTAGTGGTAGACTCCTGATAGAGTGGTCGACTCCTGATTTTGCTAAATTTAGATAGCAAACTTCGGTGTCGCTATAATGATGCTAACGTTAAAAACAGGAATGCCTGCCCAAGACAAAATCAAAGCTTGTGTGGCTGAGGCAATCCACACCGAAATCATCTTTGCGCTCTATCCAGCTAGCACGCACATGTAAATCTGCCTCTAATTTACGGTCCTGCTGGGCCCTTCCAGATATTCGAAAATTTTGTGAGCTTGGGGCCAAAATGGGGGGGGGCATATTGAGGATTTACAAACAAGCCATCCTATTATTGGGGTAAGTAAAGAGCCTCTAGATATTCAAGGGAAGGGTGTGGCTGTGGTTAATATAAGTGATACCCCTCCGGACTCACTAATTGCGGCTGGTGCGCTGATGCTAATTAAAGAACAATTAGGAATCAGAGGGGGATTGAATGAACTTGTGCATATGGCTAAACCACTAAAACCGGTGATAGTTTTAGTATCTAGTAATCATGATGAAAGCATTTTGGAAATCACGCATCCTGATAGATCTATGGCAAATGCAACGCCAATTCTGGATAATCTCAATAAGAATGGTGACAGCAGTCGAGCGATTGTTCATAGTATTGGCTCGTTGGCTAATCATGAGTTTGAACGTGGGGTGAGTACCCATGATCTATCGAAATCACCAATAATGTTTTCCCCGACGGCAAACGAGTCATCTGTTTTGTCTTGCTCCTTTACCCAACCAATTCCCTGCCGTAATCAGTATGCTCCTGGTGAAAAAAATCAGCCGACACAGGGGACATTTGTAATAGGTTTGGAGACTTCTCTCCAAACAATGAATGCAGCATTATTCTCGCTGACTCGGTTGTAGGATACTTTAGACACAAAAATGTACCACCAACATGCTTTGTTAGTAAAATTGCTACAGGGTCAAATTAACAACAACCCTTCCTGTGTATGCTGCAATAATCAAATTAATGTTGACCCAAATGTGAAGAAAAATCTCATTGATAACCAGGGGGAAGTGGAAGTTGGCAAGCCTGCTTTGTTATTAATTGGCTGCTACCATAATCAACAACTGATCCTGCAACATGATGCAGGGAAAAAAACAAGTGTGAGTAACAATGATGTTGTTGATAAAGCAATACTAAGGGAACAGGGGAATACAAAAGGTTGTAATTAATCCCCCAGATGATGTAAAAAAAAGACAAGGAGGAAAAATGTGTACATGGTCTGAAATGTTCTAAAAAAAAGAAGGCAAAAATGAAGAATATGGAAATTCCGACCACTTCCTCTGGTGGAAATGGACAACAGAGTCAGGATGTCGAAATTGTAGATTAAATTGTGCAGTGTAACAAAGGATCTACGTACCTCATATTTAATAAGAAAAGTAAGAATGTACAAATGCCAATAATGAAGGCTATGAAAAAATCAAAAAATGTTAAATCCATTCCAAATTCTAATATATCTGGGACTAGACAGTTCATCCAGGCTCTATCAAAACCAAAATCGGCTACAGCGCTGGCTCGGAAAGCCATTGCCAATAAGTATCGTGATGTGCTCTTGTTTACAGCAAGCCAAAGTAGCCTGGCCAAAACAGCATCTTTGGCATATTAACCACTAGATAGCCTTGTATCATTGAACAACCAGATCAAGGTTTCTGATACCAATCATGTGTCACCTGTATCAGTATCCCTAAAGGATCATAATGAGCCTGGTGGCTCAACATCAAACACAGTGGGTCAACAAGAAGTGATGTCTATTAATGTAAAAATGCCAGCAGATCCTGCAAATTGCCTGGTGAGGACACATTAATGATGAATGAGTGGAAAGACGAAATTGAGAAATCACTAAAGAGAATCGTTTCCCTGGTAAATAAACCTAATTTAGTGGATCCCTTTGGGAAAAATGATTCTGGCCAACTTCCCCCAATGATTAACAGAAATCAATCACTATTTCAAAGAGAGCTAAAAATGAACTCTGCTCAAAGAGGGGCCCAGCGTACTCCGCTGAAACCTGTGTTAATACACCATTAAATTCTGCAGTGCCGCTCGCATCCATTCCATTGCTTTGATCTTAACAGACAATCAGTTATGAACATCTTTGCAGATGTACCATCTTTGGAAGGAATCTGCTCGGCAGATATTGCATCAAACTGATTTATCAGTTGTAAAGTTATAGATGAAATCAGGTTTTGTTAAAAATGCACTATGGCAGGTGAGAATGGACCTGTATGAACTGGGGTTTCTTTTATTAAATAACTCAGAGGCGGATCTTCTTTAAGCCCCTATGATGAGGAATCAATATCAGTCCAAATCCAACACAAATCTAAAGAATCAGTACATGAACCGCCAAATAGGTCCAACAAACAAAAGTGGAAGACGACATGATGACATGTAACTGAAATCATGTAAAATTTAACTAGTTTATCATCCAGTCCGCCTCTCTCTAGCCTCGTGGCACACGAGAGGCTTCAAACATTTGACAAATTCCAAGGATAGTATCTTGGGAAAATTTGATATATTGGCATTTCAGGAGATATGGTTGGCAAATGCCCCGGTCTGGGGCAATCATACTATAGCTTTAGTCCCGGCCATTGTTCCGGTCAAGGGTAGACCCATGCCGGTCCTCATGGTGGCTATAAAAATATCTCCAAATGTTAATTTGGAACCATGGTCCTCACCTAATAGTTTCTTCCAAATGGTGAGGATAAAAATTGATTGTAAGATCATAGGATTGATAAATGTTTACTGGAATCACATAGCAATCTCAGATGATGAATTTTTTGCGACGTTGGAGGACCTTCTGAATATGACACTTTTGGATCCGACCTGTGATCATGTAATCATCACTGGTGATCTTAATATAACCTGTCATGTCCAAATAGGTAAACGTTTATCCGTAGCTGCTTTGAGATGGAATTCCATAAAGGACGAGCGCCAATTATTTAAGCTCAACAGAGCTAAAGTAAGGGACATCCCAAAAAAATATACTTGGCATCGTGGCTCTCAAACTGCCATGATTGATTACACATTTGTTTATGGCTGCCTGTTCAGAGTTTATAATTTTTCCCCAACAAGCAAGCGACCATGACATTCAAACCATGCAATGGTCATGGAATTTTCATGAGAAACAGCATGAAAACTCATTTGCAACAAATTTGACCTTGAATACTGCTCTAAATAGATTTAATTGGTCCCCTCAATCCTTATATACTTTAAATTGTAATCTTGTAAGGAGTGAAAATTAAAGATCGATAGGGATTAAATCAAATGCTCGCTCATATGCAGAAGAAATGCAGATATTTTCAGTAAGGAAAAATAACTTAAAAACAAGTGGCAATGAGATTCTGCATTTGTATGATTCTGAGGTGTTGTTGCGTAAGGCGCAATACAGAAAAGATAAGAGACAGTTGATGAATTTGTACCAGTTTGAAAGGGGAGCTAAACTTAGATCACTGAAGTGTAAGTATAAAAACTGGTTAAAATCTAAACATGCCCTGATGTACCAACAAGATGCGGAAAATACGCTAGACAGACTAAAATCAAAGAATTCAGCTAAGATCTGGTCTCTTTTAAACTCTAGACAGTCTAAAGTACAAATGATCCGCCAACTGAATCCAATCCCCCAAGAAGTGTTGGCTACTTTCTATAAGTCTTTATATGTGGATATTAATCTAGAAGGGGCCGATGAATTAAGAGGTGGTAGACAAGAAAAGGATTTGGACTTTGACCTGGATGACATACTGTTTTATATATCAAAATTATCAACATCTCGTGCACCAGGCCCAGATGGTTTATCTAATTTTATGATCAAGAAACACCCTATGGTGTGGGCCAAAATGTTCCTGTGTATTTTCACTCAAATAGTTAAAACTCGTTGTATACCGCCATCTTGGAAGAAGTAGATTACATCCTTATTTACAAAAAGGAGATAATAAGGATCCAGCTAATTATAGGCCTATATCATTACTAGATGTATCAAGTAAACTCTTTGCCAGACTATTGTTAAGAGATCTGAATAAATGGTTGAATGATGCAAAAACGAGGGACCCAAATCAAACAGGCTTCATGCCGGGGATGGGAACAGCTATCAATCTACACCTCCTGGAAATCATTAATAGCCAAGAGCAGCGAAAGGGCCAAATAATTTATCTTGCCTTCATTGATTTCCAGGCGGCGTTCGATTCGGTGTGTAGGATATTGTTGATTAAGTAATTGAATGATGCAAACTGCCTTGAATATTTCATATTTTGGATAAAGCAATTGCACTCGAGAACAACTGTGCAAATGAGGTTAGCCTCTAATGAAACTTTGTCAGACCCAATTTCAACGTTCAGAGGCCTCAAGCAGAGGTGCATCTTGGCTAGTACGCTGTTCAATTTTTTTATGGCCATGGTACGTCATGACTTCATGAATTGTAGAGCTGATGCTCCACGAATAGGGGGTTTTGCGATCCCTTGGTTGTTCTACACCACTGACCTTTTGCTGTTGGCTAAGACTCCAGGGGGGTTGCATAACCCATTGGTGTCTCTGAGCAAATTTGCTAATGCAAATTTCTTAACAATAAATCAAGCAAAATGTAAGATCATGATACTGGGGCAAAAGAAAAATCATCCAGAGCCAAAGGCCCGATGGGTCATTCAGGATGTCGAAATTGAGATAGTTTCTGAGTATAAATATCTAGGCCTTCAATTCAGTAATGATGCAGGTGATAAACCATTCTTAAGAGATCTGAAGCAAAAATTGTCAACTGGTATATCCCAAACCAAAATCATACAGGCTAAATATGGTAAGTTTTCGCTTATGCTAGCGATCATTTTTTATAAACAAAAGGTCGTCCCCATCTTGATTTATGCTACTGAAACACGAGATATCATGGCGAAGAGCATATGGGTCAAGATGGAAGGACGTTTTTGGAAAACAGTTTGTGGCTTACCTTTGACGGTATCAACATGCTTATTACGAAATGAAATGGGGATGGCATCTTTGTACGCGGTCTACTTATGGAAAGTCCTTTGAGTTTATCGCAAGTATCTCATGGTGACTGAAGGAAAAGGTGTGATGTTTAGGGGGTAATTCATAGAATTTAGCGCACAAGTGGCACACGCGGCTGGCGCACAGTGTGCGCGTGCGAATCCCTGCGCCAGCCGCGTGCGCTAAAATCCATTTCCACGCACAGAGTATTCATGGATTCCAGCTACCAAAACCAGCCGTGGCGTACAGTGGCACAGCGACCCTGCAGCAGCGTCAGTTAAGCCCCCAAGAACGCCTCTTGCGCAGGGAAAACCTATCAAAATCCCCAATCCAGCGCAAAGGGCTGCGCTAACCCTGTACCAGCACGGCAAGCGGGCTACGTGTATCACTGGGGTGCGCGGGAAGTACCTCACGTCATTTCAGCTGGGTACGTGTATTTCAGGGGTGCGCTGGAAGTTCCACACGCGATTCCATCAGGGTACGTGTACATCAGGGGTGCGCGGGAAGTTTCACACGTGAATTCAGCAGGGTACGTGTATATCAGATGTGCGCGGGAAGTTCCACACGCGAATGTCCTGGCTACGTGTATTTCGGGGTGCACGGGAAGTTTCACACGCGATATCAGCAGGGTACGTGTATTCCAGGGGTGCGCTGGAAGTTCCACACGCAAATGTCCTGGCTACGTGTATCTTGGGGTGCGCGGGAAGTTTCACACGCGATATCAGCAGGGTACGTGTATATCAGGGGTGCGCGGGAAGTTCCACACGCGAATGACCTGGCTACGTGTACTTCGGGGTGCGCAGGAAGTTTCACACGCGATATCAGCAGGGTACGTGTATTCCAGGGGTGCGCTGGAAGTTCCACACGCGAATATCCTGGCTACGTATATCTTGGGGTGTGCGGGAAGTTTCAAACGCAATATCAGCAGGGTACGTGTATATCAGGGGTGCGCGGGAAGTTCCACACGCGAATGTCCTGGGTACGTGTATTTCGGGGTGCGCGGGAAGTCTCACACGCCACATCAGCAGGGTACGTGTATTTCAGGGGTGCGCTGGAAGTATCACATGCGATTCCATCAGGGTACGTGTATTCCAGGGGTGTGCGAGAAGTATCACACGCAAAAACAGCAGGGTACGTGTATTCCAGGGGTGCACGGGAAGTATCACATGCAAAATCAGCAGGGTACGTGTATTTCAGGGGTGCGCGAAAGTATCACACGCAATTCCATCAGGGTACGTGTATTACAGGGGTGCGCGGGGAGCACCACATGTGAATTGCACGTGTGGGTCCTCCCAGGTGTTCCCTCTACACCCTCCACGGCCCCTGCAGGTGGCCCACACCACAGGGCCTGCACATGTCCTGCAGGCACCCCATCCACCATGGCCATGCCCCCAGCCAACCCACATGTCACCTTGCACTACTGCCCACCAACGCATGTCCCCCTGCACCCCCAGCCACCAGGGGCAGCCTCCACCAGGCCCCCACCCATGTCTCCCACCACCCCCACCCCCCAGCAGTGCAGGGACAGCTTCCACCAGGCCCCCACCCATGTCTCCCACCACCCCCACCCCCCAGCAGTGCAGGGGCAGCCTCCACCAGGCCCCCACTCATGTCCCCTATCACCCCCACCCCCCAGCAGTGCAGGGGCAGCCTCCACCAGGCCCCCACTCATGTCTCCCATCACCCTCACCCCCCAGCCACCAGGGGCAGCCTCCACCAGGCCACCACCGATGTCTCCCACCACCCCCACCCCCAGCAGTACAGGGGCAGCCTCCACCAGGCCCCCGCCCATGTCTCCCACCACCCTCACCCCCCAGCAGTGCAGGGGCAGCCTCCAACAGGCCCCCACTCATGTCCCCTATCATCCCCACCCCGCAGCCACCAGGGACAGCCTCCACCAGGCCCCCACCCATGTCTCCCATCACCCCCACCCCCCAGCAGTGCAGGGGCAGCCTCCACCAGGCCCCCAAACATGTCTCCCACCACCCCCACCACCCAGCAGTGCAGGGGCAACCTCCACCAGGCCCCCACTCATGTCCCCTATCACCCCCACCCCCCAGCCACCAGGGGCAGCCTCCACCAGGCCCCCACCCATGTCTCCCATCACCCCCACCCCCCAGCAGTGCAGGGAAAGCCTCCACCAGGCCCCCACCCATGTCTCCCATCACCCCCACCCCCCAGCCACCAGGGGCAGCCTCCACCAGGCCCCCACTCATGTCTCCCACCACCCCCACCCCCCAGCAGTGCAGGGGCAGCCTCCACCAGGCCTCCACTCATGTCCCCTATCACCCCCACCCCCCAGCCACCAGGGGCAGCCTCCACCAGGCCGCCAGCCATGTCTCCCACCACCCCCACCCTCCAGCAGTGCAGGGGCAGCCTCCACCAGGCCCCCACCCATGTCTCCCACCACCCCCACCCCCCAGCAGTGCCGGGCAGCCTCCACCAGGCCCCCACTCATGTCCCCTATCACCCCCACCCCCCATCAGTGGAGGGGCAGCCTCCACCAGGCCCCCACCCATCTCTACCATCACCCCCACCCCCCAGCAGTGCAGGGGCAGCCTCCACTCATGTCCCCTATCACCCCCACCCCCCAGCCACCAGGGGCAGCCTCCACCAGGCCCCCACCCATGTCTCCCACCACCCCCACACCCCAGCAGTGCAGGGGCAGCCTCCACCAGGCCCCCACCCATGTCTCCCACCACCCCCACCCCCTGGCAGTGCAGGGGCAGCCTCCACCAGGCCCCCACTCATGTCCCCTATCACCCCCACCCCCCAGCAGTGTAGGGGCAGCCTCCACCAGGCCCCCACCCATGTCTAACACCACCCCCACCCCCAGCAGTGCAGGGACAGCCTCCACCAGGCCCCCACTCATGTCCCCTATCACCCCCACCCCCCAGCAGTGCAGGGGCAGCCTCCACCAGGGAACCACTCATGTCTCCCATCACCCCCACCCCCCAGCCACCAGGGGCAGCCTCCACCAGGCCCCCACCCAAGTCTCCCATCACCCCCACCCCCCAGCAGTGCAGGGGAAGCCTCCACCAGGCGCCCACCCATGTCTCCCATCACCTCCACCCCCCAGCCACCAGGGGCAGCCTCCACCAGGCCCCCACTCATGTCTCCCACCACCCCCACCCCCCAGCAGTGCAGGGGCAGCCTCCACCAGGCCTCCACTCATGTCCCCTATCACCCCCACCCTCCAGCCACCAGGGGCAGCCTCCACCAGGCCCCCAGCCATGTCTCCCACCACCCCCACCCTCCAGCAGTGCAGGGGCAGCCTCCACCAGGCCCCCACCCATGTCTCCCACCACCCCCACCCCCCAGCAGTGCCGGGCAGCCTCCACCAGGCCCCCACTCATGTCCCCTATCACCCCCACCTCCATCAGTGGAGGGGCAGCCTCCACCAGGCCCCCACCCATGTCTACCACCACCCCCACCCCCCAGCAGTGCAGGGGCAGCCTCCACCAGGCCTCCACTCATGTCCCCTATCACCCCCACCCCCCAGCCACCAGGGGCAGCCTCCACCAGGCCCCCACCCATGTCTCCCACCACCCCCACACCCCAGCAGTGCAGGGGCAGCCTCCACCAGGCCCCCACCCATGTCTCCCACCACCCCCACCCCCTGGCAGTGCAGGGGCAGCCTCCACCAGGCCCCCACTCATGTCCCCTATCACCCCCACCCCCCAGCAGTGTAGGGGCAGCCTCCACCAGGCCCCCACCCATGTCTAACACCACCCCCACCCCCCAGCAGTGCAGGGACAGCCTCCACCAGGCCCCCACTCATGTCCCCTATCACCCCCACCCCCCAGCAGTGCAGGGGCAGCCTCCACCAGGGAACCACTCATGTCTCCCATCACCCCCACCCCCCAGCCACCAGGGGCAGCCTCCACCAGGCCCCCACCCAAGTCTCCCTCCACCCCCACCCCCCAGCAGTGCAGGGGCAGCCTCCACCAGGCCCCCACCCTTGTCTCCCACCACCCCCCCCAAGCAGTGCAGGGGCAGCCTCCACCAGGCCCCCACTCATGTCCCCTATCACCCCCACCCCCCAGCAGTGCAGGGGCAGCCTCCACCAGGCCCCCACTCATGTCTCCCATCACCCCCACCACCCAGCCACCAGGGGCAGCCTCCACCAGGCCCCCACCCATGTCTCCCACCACCCCCACACCCCAGCAGTGCAGGGGCAGCCTCCACCAGGCTCCCACTCATGTCTCCCATCACCCCCACCCCCCAGCACTGTGGGGCACCTGCCAGCAGGCCCCCATTCATGTCCAACTCATGTTCCCCTGCACCCCCACCCCCCAGCACTGTGGGGCACCTGCCAGCAGGCCCAAACTCATGTTTCCCAGCCAACATGTCATCACAATCTAGATCCCTGGTCCCTATGGTAAGCCTCCAAATGCAAAACACCCACCCGAGTATTGCATCCACCCACTTAGAAATGGCAAGAACATGATAGAACACCAATTGCAAGTTCGGAAACGAACACATGTCCCTCACATACACCCAATGGGTGTCAGTGAATCTCAAAACCCATATCATGATATGCATGAAACCAATGAGATGATACTACACATTGACGTTTGATCAAAAAATATGTATTAAAGGAAACATAAATTGAATCAAAAATAAACAAACAGAAATGGGAATGTAAAAAAATGAAAAGAAGCATGTCCATGAAAAAAAGCAAAACCAAAAATCATAATCCAAAGGAATGGTATCCAAAGTCACAGTCCATAAAAGAAAATCCAATGGAAAATTATAATTGAAAGACATTGCTCCATGGGTAAATTGTAAAAGAAAAAGAGAATCCAACAGTGAACTATGTACAGATGAAGAAGCCAGGGTCCATTATCCCAACAAAAGAAATGAAACCTATCTAACAACACTAACTAATAAAAAAAAACTATATACAAAAATGTGGCCCATTGTCCAAAAGGTCCCAAAAAAAATCAAAAACAAAGGAAACCTAACACTAACTACATAACTATGTACAATTGCAGCGGGCTAGTCTGACGACACACTTTTGGATGTCCCGGGCCAGGGCATCATCAAACTCCTGCTCAATGTCCCGGAGGCGGTCCTCCTCCATGGCCCGAGGGTCCGCAGGGCCGTCAACGTGTCCACCTCCACTCCCTGCGGATTGCCTCGAGGCACTCGGCCCGCCTCAGGGCCCTCCGCATGGAGTTCTCCGCCCTGACCATCGTGAGCCGTGCCTCTTCCGCCCGCTGCTGCTCCGCATCTATGGCGTGGCCCAACCGCTGCCATACGGAAGACCCTTTCTGTCCTGGGTCCTCCTGCCCTCCGGCCGATGCCTGCCCCTCTGATGTTGAAGGCCACGAGCCTTCATGGCTCCCACCACGTTGCTGCTGCTGCTGTGCCTCTGCCCGTGCACTGCCTCCTGCTGCCTGCACATCCTCCGCTGGCTGGGGTGCAGTCGTTGATGTGGCCACCCCTGCTGGACGTCCGACTCCCGACTGTGGCAGGGATGCCTACTCCACCAGCCTGGCCGCACCGTCAGAGGCAGCTCCACAGGGCACCCAGGTGACTGATAATAATAATAATAATAATAATAATAATAAGATGGGTGGGAAGATGGCACGGAGGACGACTGGTGCATAGGGGGTTCAGTTGAGGAGGGGGTCGCAGCAAGCCCCATCAAACGGAGGAATCCGGCCTGGGTGACCTGTCCCAGTAGGCCGACGCGGTCAACGAGCCATTCGAGATGACGTGCAGTCTCCTCATGAAAAGACTGCAGGTCACCTCGCATGGCCCGTTGACGCAACGCCACACCAGTCAGGACAGGCTCAACCCAGACCCGGATAGCCACGTCCGCAGGCAGAGGAAGGCCAGTTGTCGTGAGCTCATCCCCTGCCTGAAAACGGGTCTGGACGTAGGCATCCCTGCTGGTGCAAGATGATGCAGGGACAGGATCAGGGACAGGATTGCACACAGGCACCTCCGCGGCGGCCTGTGCTGCCTCCTGTCCCTGGTCCTGCACTGCACCACTAGCACCAGTGGGATCCCCACCTCCAGACCCCTTCTCTGTTGCTTGCACGCCTCCTTCTCCACCAAACCCCCCACCAAACTGGATGACTCCGTGCCATCTTCCCCCGTTGGGCCATGTGGGGTCCCAGCTGCCCCTTCTGCTGCCGAGGAGTCCAACTCCAACCTCCGCCTCTTGGACCCCCCCCGGCAGCTGCGGCCTGGGACGCAGCACCGGACTCCTCACTCCCTGACGAGATCACAACATGGGAGGGGAGCCGGGCCTTGCATCTCCGGCTGGTGGTGGGAACCCTGCCGCTGTGCTCCACAGCACCTTCTCCGCCCTCTTCATCAGTTGACGCTGCAGACAGGGAGAAATAAAACACAGGCATCAGGGCACTGTACAATGGACACATACACACATGACAGTTGTACATGAGTGGCATTGGCAAACCTCCGACATGCCATCACAATCCCCAACACACATGTCATTTCAACTCGCACACATGAGCCATACCACAGCCATATCGCAACTGCCAGCACCATCCATACACATACAACAGCATGAGCAAGCAAAGCTGAGCCAGACATCACATGCAACACAGGAAGTGCACTACACATGTACACACACCACCACACTTGCATGCATGTGTACACCTCTGCCAAGTGTTGCAGTGTTCAGATGGGCATCCATGTCACATCTGCCAATCAGGCTTCCACATCCCGCTGTCACATGCATCCATGTTGCATCACTGTTGCACCCTTGTCAAATACACACAAATGCACATGTACACAGTGCTGATACATGCAGCTGAAAACAACATACATGCGTGACATCACGAACATGTCTACTTACATACACATTCATCCAAACATGTGTGCCCACACAACTGCATTTGGCATGCAAGCCTACACACACAAGCACCATCCATGTCTCACACAATATATCCCTCGCATGTGTTAGCTTCACGGCCCTGTACACCCCCACCCATACTCGACCCCATACAAACAGATGTGCAACCTGCACACTACTGAAACATCATCACACGCACAGCTCACAATCATGATGCATGTACACTTACCGCTCGACTCCAGACGGGTCTCCCTCTCAAGGACCTGGACGTGGAGCACTGGGGATATGCGTTCCAGGACCCTCATCTGATCTTCCGACAAGTGGCCCCGGCGCCCCTTAGGATCCGCTGCCTTCAAGAGGCGCCGAACCTTGTTCAGGGTCCTGGACCTGAAGTCCTCCCAGCGCTTCTTGACATGTTGTAAGTCACGGACTGCCACCCCCTCCGCGTTGATGGCAGTCACGATGTCAGTCCAGATCCGAGTCCGTCCTTCCTTGTCGGCACGGGAACTTCCGAAGAGGGCATCATACTGCCCCAGGACTTGCTCCACCAGGACACCTACTTCCATGGCACTGAAGCTGGTGCCCCTCTGCCTCTCTGGCCGGGGGTTGTCAGTGGTGCCAGATGTTGCAGTGCCCGAAATGACAACCCCAGTGGCAGGAGTGGGTGGGCAACTGTGTCCTGGGGCTGGGCTGTGGAGCGATGGAATCCCAGTCGGGAGTCTTCGGTTCCAGCAGGGGTGGTCACAGCAACAGCACCCCTGGCTGATGTGCAGGCAGCAAATGGCAGGGCACGTGGGCAGCAGGCAGTCAGGCAGCAGCAGATGGCAGGTGGGAGCGTGCTCGGGGCTCTGGGGGGCAGTAATTCGGCCTTCTGGGCAGGAGCGTGGTCTTCCGTGTGCTTACACGTGGCCAGCTTGATACGGAGTGATTTGGCACGTGAAACTTCTGCACGTCAGCGTGTAATTCGAGGAAAGGCCCTTAGCGCGTAAGCGCGTCTGCACGCATATGAAATTTCATTGGACAGAAGGTCCCTCAAGCGCAAGCGCCCCTGTGACGTGACGCGCACAGGCGTGCATGGGCATTTCAACGCGCGTGAAAAACTGCACATCCGCATGTAATCCGAGGAAAGGGCCCATGCGCGTAAGTGACATGACGCGCGCAGGTGTTTCCCTCAGCACGGGTTAAAGGTGAGCGGGCCCAGCAGTTCGCTGTACGTGCCTTTCGTGGAGACCGACGTGTGTTGCTGCTTCCTGTTGTTTCGCGCGCCATCACAACTTCACAGCTATCAAGGACGTATCTCTTCTTTTGGCGGGGGTATTGGCTACACGTGTTTTTCTGCATCGCGCTAGTCAGACGGTGAGTCGCACATGCTCTTTTTCCCACTGCGGGTGCCCCTGTGTATCGCACCCATTTTCAATGTCATAGTAGCCTGCGTGTCCCACGCGTATGCGTTATTCGTGTTACTGGGTGCCACCGCGTACTGCGGGAGGTTGAATCCACGCACATAGGCTGCAGGGTTGCGCGCACGGTTTTACTGCAGTTTTGGGGTGCCTGAGCATTGCGTGACCCGTCACTACATCACCGGGGTCACATACAGCCTTGCAGGTGCAGGGGGGCTGTTAACATCTTGCTTCCCACCCCCTTCACACCAATTGCCCAGGTCAATTGTGGTGTACACCTCCCATTGGCACCACTCCATCTGTGCCGGCACTACTACATCTGTGCCATGGTTGGGAGGCCATCAAAGGTGAGGGGCGCCTCAGCTGG
This sequence comes from Ambystoma mexicanum, assembly GCF_040938575.1. Taxonomy (NCBI): domain Eukaryota; kingdom Metazoa; phylum Chordata; class Amphibia; order Caudata; family Ambystomatidae; genus Ambystoma; species Ambystoma mexicanum. Next base: position 999,508,944 of record NC_090933.1, read on the forward strand.
GCGTCCTCCTCGTGGCGGGCGTGGTTGGGGACGTGGCCGTGGTGACCAGGGAGTAGGGGGACTCCAGGGTGTCCAGGGCAGCCACAGAGGGGGAAGAGGCAGGGGTGCGCCACTTGAGCACAATGTTGTGCCATGTGTTGGTGCAGTCATGCCACCACCCCCTGTGGTTCCGGGGGATGCAGCTTCTGCATCTGGCACTGGGGCCCGTGTGACCCGGCCGTCCGTTCCATCGACTGTCACGGGCCCAAGGGTAGTAGTAGCTGCAGGTGCAGCTGTGGACACCGCCACCCAGGCTCAGGGTCTGCCAGCGTAGGCTGCATTGGCCCTTGAAGAGCCCTTGGTAGATCTCCAACAGGCCAGGAGGGAAACCATAGGGGCAGGCCGGGCTGCTCAGACCAAGACAAGTGTCCCTGGGGCAGTCATGTCATCTGCTGCCCCGAACAGCCGGGTGTTGGCAGGGGCAGATGCACCCAACAGCACCCCGGATGTGAGTCTGCCAACCAGGACCGTTGCGGTCAATGACCCTGCCACAGCTGATGTTGCTGCGCAGGGTCCATTAGTGGGCACCCAGCTGCCACTGACACAAGTCAGGCCTTTGGTCATCCCTCCACCTGCCACTCCCTTGGCTCAATCCACCGAACCCACTGGCCATACTGGTCAGGGCGGCATTAGCCAGCCAGGGTCTTCGCCACAGTCCAAGAGGAGGAAGGTTGCACCTGCAGCACAGGCTGGGATCCCACACACAGCCACGACCTCCTGCACGTCGAGGAAGAAGCCTTTCTGCAAGCAGGAACTGGACTTCCTCGTGGACTACGTGCGGGGCCACAGCCGTGACATGCCAGTGGGTGCCAATAGTCAGACTACGGCTGCCCAACGTGACACCCACTAGAAGCATGTTGCGGAACATGTCAGTTCATTCGGCCATGAGGTGCGCACGGCGCAAGAGTGCAAAAAGCGTTGGAATGACATCAAACGCAGCACTAAGGCTAAGCGTGCCTCTAATTACAACTTGACTCTGGTGACTGGCGGTGGGCCTGCACCAGAGGAGGAAGAGCTCACTCCGCATGAGGCATTCGTTGCGGAGTTCATACCACCTGAATTGGTCGAAGGAGTGGGAGAGATGCTGGACTTTGATGCCCAGTCCAGTGAGTGTTGGTGCGTGTTTGTTGAGGACATGTGTGTTTCACTTGTGGGATGTGTTGTGCATGATTGCCACTACATGTGACGTGTACATGATTCTGATGTGTAAGTAATGCAATGCTTCCGTCATGCATGTCTCCTCTGCCTGCATGCGGGGACTCCATGTAGGCATGCTCCCTTGCCCCCCCTCAGCCACTCTGCACCCCAGTTCCACCTATGCACTGGTGTTCTTCAATCTTGCCAATGTGTACTTTCTTGTTCATGCGTCCTGTGTAGATGTTAACTTCCAGCGTAGAATCTGCCAAACATATGCCGTGTGGTACAGCCTTAGTACTCGATGCAGGGTATCTAACTTGTACTGTGCATAGGTCAGATGTCCCGCAGGGACATGAGTGCCCATTCATGCTCCATGTGCATTGCACGCATGCCCCTATGTGTCCTTGACTGGATGATCACTGTAATACAAGTCCTTGGTTACATACATTGCCTCCCATCTCATCAGCCTTCCCATGTCAACTGTGGCTCAGTCCTGTGTTGCACACATGTTTAGGGTCTGACAATCGGTGTGGCTCACAGGCCTCAGCCTGTTCAATGGCCAATGACTCTGTCAAACTGTTGTTGTGTCTTCTTCACACATAGGCAGAATCCAGAGTTTTCATCATGTGTCCTGCTTACTGTCCCAGCATAATTTGCAGTGTTGTCACTTGAATCACATTAAGCTGTTGATGCCAGTCAACACTGCCTGTCAATACACAGGTGTATGGTCAGCCTTTTGATACCATGCTAGGCATCCCTGCTTTGGTACTGGGGTGGAGGGGTGCTTGGCTTCTAGATATGGTACACATTGAATGCACAATGCACGTGATGTCTGAATTTGACATTGCACTGCCTTCACATTTCCTGGCACACACCATGGAGTCCTTGTACATGTAGGTAGTGAGTGGCGTACACATTTTCTGCACTGCATAGACCCACTTCCATGGAAACTGCCACCTTTCAACAGGTCTGATCACAGAAGCAATACAAAGTTGACCCAGCATGCATGCCAGGTTATATGCTGTGTGTCACATGTCTGCCCGATGCGTTTGCTGTCGGTTTGTGTGTGTGTTGTGTGCTTCTGTCATGTGTAGTGACCTTTTTTCTCTCTATTTTTCATGTGATGACGCAATGGAGGCGGAGGATGGTGTTGTCATGCCAGACACAGGGTTGTTACCACTACATCAACCCGGCTCTAGTGGGGGTCGTGGGGTGGTAGGCCACGAAAACCCCCAAGTGCTACAGTCCATCTTGTCTCTGGCTGCCTATGAGTCCAGCCTTGATGATGACTCTGACGTCCATGTTGAGTTGGATGAGCATCAAGTCCATGTGTCAGGGGTGAGTGATTCTGATGTGGACACTCCTCTGTCTGTAACACCTGCACTGAGCGATCAGACAGTCTTGGTTCCTCCGCCCGTGGTGGATCGGGACGCAGGGTCACCCTCCACACCAGACACTGATGTGCCTGGGACATCACGTCGACGGTGGCATGTAGTCGTGCAGCCGCGGGCAGTGCCAACACAGCGAGGACCCCCGGTCCTTTGGTCCCGCAGGGGTCAAGCCCGCAACGCGGTCGCCGCGCACAACCGCAGTATACTGAGTGGGAGCAAGACATGACTGCCAATTCAGAACGGCAGGGGGCAGCAATGGAGAACATTGCTGAGAGCATGGAGTGTGTGGCCCGATCTGTGCTTCCCCCTGCTAGGCAGGTGCTTCTCCAGCAGCAGGTGGCACGGTCACCGGCCCGCTCGCTCAGGCTGGGCATGGCGGCATCAGACATGGCACGCCAGGCTGAAATGTCGTCTCTGCGTCAAGCAATTGCTGTTCACGCAGAGGCGCACATGGATACCCTGAAGGAGGAGTATGCTTCCCTCAGATCCACTCTGGGTGTCCTTATGATGTCCCAGAGGCAGCAGGCAGAGGAGAGGTTTGCACAGCTTGAGCGTACCATCTCAGCTGAGCTACAGGCTTGCCGGGAGGTGCAGCGGTTGTCTAGCCAGGCCTTGCAGGAGGAACTCTGTGTTACACATGCTACCTTGCAAGAGGAAGCACGTGTATCACGTGAGGTTCGGCATGCAGACCTACGTCACAGCGCCACACAGAACCAGGCTCACCCGTCCGGCAGACTTGCTGCCGACGAGGGTCAAGCTGCGGCAAGGCGTGGCCAGGCTACTGTGCCACGTCCTCCTTTACAGGATGAGCCAGACTCGGACGACCATCTATCTCCCACATAGGTCGGGCTGTGCAGGCGTTGAGCCCATGGAGGTTTTTTTTTTGGCTCAGCATCATCGCATGTGGATGTTGAGCAGCACCCTGTACCTCCCCCCTCCTGGGTGCCTCCCCTCCCCCCGGGTCGTATGTGGCCATTTTTGATTTTTCTTTTAGTTTAGTTAGTTAAGTTTCTGTTTGATAGTTAGTTTAATTAGGTAATGTAGGTTTTCCATAGTTAGTGTAATTAGTTAATATAGTTTAAAATTGCTTGTCTATTGTGCTTTCATGTGACGGTGCGGTGCTTTGTGGCTTTTGAAGGCATCCACTGTCTGTTCCTGCTGGGTCCTTCAGGCTTGTCTTGTGTATGTGTTTGCTGCTTGAGGTCCTTGACTCACATATGCCACTCCTGCCTCCCTTATCCATGGGCTCGCAAGGATGGTTAGGTGTCACAACCTTTTACACAAGGGCTTTGGACTGTCATATCTGTGGCATGTCTGATGCTGTGTGACTTGTGTTTACACCCCTAGTGGGGATGATTATGGTGTTATTGTCCACTGTTCAGCTTTTGCTAGATGGGGTGTTTCATGATTAATGTGTACATTCTTTGCTATGCATTGTGTAGTATGTTTCTTATCTTTACTGTACACGTGCTTGTTGCAATTCATGCTGTAGATAGTGTTCCACACTTTGGATGTGAAAGACGGACTGATGGTGTGATTTATGATGTGACTCTCTGACATGGTCAAGTAATGAGATGCCTGAAGAGACACACACAGATGACTTTGAAGCATTAATCATGTGTTTCATGCCCTTTCTGCAGGGGGATGAGCTTCCAGAGCACCTTTGCCAGCAGACATGGCCCATTGGACGCCGGAATTCTGGGCATGTTTGTTGGTGCCCACATGCACATGTGTGCACAAGCAGAGGCATAGGGAATGCAGACCTACATCCTAGAACTGCTGACGTGTTCCAAGGAACTCCAGGCAAGGTGAGCAGCACAGGGGGGCCATAACACAGCAAAGCTTGCACCAGGCGAGTTGCACATGCAGGCTTAGTCACAGCACTGAGGGTGAGATTGGACGAATATTGTTGTTGAAGCACACAATGCAGCTCAGATGTGTTGGTGGACTGATGGCTGTTGATTGTAAGATTGTCTGGGACACCTGCAGGGGCAGTGGCAAATACCCTCCGGTACACCAAGGTCCATCGAGGCACTTGTATCGACCATGTAGCCTTTTGAGACATGGAAAGGGGCAGCTCACGGAGCCATACAGCAAGGGACATACTCGGGTGCAGTGCATTTCATTTCCATGTACATTATGATAAATGCACTGCCTACTTTGTTTCGTTCATGGTGGTACACAACTTGCTCTGAAGTCATGGCTTGCTATATGGGTATGTCTGCTTACCCAGGGAACATTGCATGTTGTGTGAATTGTGACACATTGGTGTTCCATTTGCCACGCACCCACTGGCGGCTGACTTACTGCATTGACTGTGTATGACCCATCACAGGGGTAATGTTTTATATAGGTACGAAGCATCTACACCAGATTGTCTGTTTGTAGAGTAGTTTGTTGTTATGGGGCATGTTTGGTGGTGTGTTTTTGTGTAATTGGCACGTACAGGTTGTTGACTGTGGCTCTCTTTGCAGCATTGCAGTGCTCCTGTAACCAGAACTGAGAGTGCGCAGGCAGGAGGCCAGCACTCAAAACCAGAGCTAAGTGTCTTGTTGTTTTTCTTTCAAACTGCTCTGCATAGGCTTGCTGGGGGGTGCACTAATGCATGGATGTATGTGTAATTCAATTTGGTATGTTTTTTTCCCCCTAATCACACGGAACCCTATGCAATTTTGAACCCTGTACCCTCCACCCGGTGTTCCTGCTTCCGGAACCTATCCAAGCAACGTTCCCTAACCCTCTTTCCTCGCTGGGGTTGTGGATGCCTGTGTAAGCCCCGAACTTGCAGGCGCCAAAACCCTAGAGGGGGTGGTTGGTTCGCGCCACTTCTAAGCCTGGACTACAGAAGGCCATGACAATGATGTCCAAGTTTGTTTGGATTGTGTATGTGTTCATGCAGGTAGTACATTTTCGTGCATTCCCTAATTTCATGTGTCATTCCTCCTCCCCTCTCCTGCCACTCATTCCAGTTATCCAGTGTGCCAACACCTGTCCCGACTGCATATCCCTGAACCTCCTTCCCCACCAGGGTCTCAGGGGCCTGGGTGAGTTTGACCTTGCAGGCACCCGGGACACGGTGGGGGTGGATGTTTCATGACACTCCCGCGCCTGTACACGGGACCTGTGACAGTAAACATCCGTTCATGGTGCATCATCCTATGTTATGTACCACACATGGTTCACATCCTGTTGTGACATTGTATTACTGTGCTACCTTGGTTGTTGCATCATTGTGGTAGTACTTGGCCTTTGTGAGGTACTGCTACGTCAAGTCATCTACTGGAGAGTGTTCTGGTTCGTTTTTATGCCTTGGATTTTGTGATTTTGGAAATGAGTGTGGATTCTGAGGGTGCAGGCACCTTTTTACACACAAGGTGGGAGATGGTGACGAAGGGTAAAGGTGATCCTGTGGCCAGGTGGAATTGAGGGTTGAAGGCTCCATGACCCAGGTGCAGTTGTTCAGTGGGTCATGGTCATTTGTGAGGGAGGGGGGGGTTGTTGTTGATAGTTGCCTTGCCCTGCATTGTGATGGGAACCCTGACATTGTAATGTGGTATCCTATGTACATGTTGTGTTCTGCTGATCAATGCCTGTTCATGTGTTGTGTTTACCTTTCAGGTGCGATGGGAAAGTTATGGTTTGACATGCTGGGGTGTACACATGGTGAATGTTCACATGTGATGTGTAGAGAACACTGACCCCTGGGGAGGTGTAAATGGTTGTGATTATTGGGGTTTGTTTATTTGTGTGTGTGTGTGACATGCATACATGTGCAAGGGCATTTGTACTCACCTAGGAGCCATGTGTCGCCATGCTGCCCAGCTTCCAGGGCCCGGCTCAGGGCGGACATACTGTATATGAAACTGTCATGGGTGGAGGCAGGGTAGTTTGCATAGACAGAGGTGATGATTCCCTTTGCATCGCATACCACCTGTACATTGATGGAATGCCAGTGCTTGCAGTTTCGGTAGATGTGCTCAGTGGCCCTAGGTGGACGTAGGGCCACATGGGTGCAATCTATGGCACCGAGCACTTTGGGGAAGTGTGCCACCCTGAAAAAATCCAGGACAACGGCCTGCCTTTCTGCGGGTGTTCTGGGCATGTATATGTGCCTGCGGACTGAGGGGCGCACTGTCATGATTGCCAAGACCTGGTGTAGACAGCGTGACTGCGTGGCCTGTGAGACCCCCCCCCACTATGGCAGTAGTCCGCTGAAATAACCCAGTGGCCAAAAAATGCAGGACATTGAGCAGCTTCTCCAAGGGGCTCAATGCGTGGGAGCAAAGGGTGGGGGATGTAAGGTCATCTTCCCAATCCCTGACCAGGTCTAGGATGATGTGGGGTGGAAACCTATACCTGCCATAGACCTGGCCGTCAGGCATCCCAAAAAGGCTTGTCCGTGGTGCGAAAATGCGTGCCCTGGCTATTCTCCTCCTCCTGCGGTGTCCCACGATCAGTGCTGCGACAAATGGGGCATTCATCGTAGCTCTATATACATGTTTGTTGTTTGCGCGCACTTTTATACTGTGCGCGGGGACGCTTCCACCTGCCTTCGTGTGGCGGATGCGTTGATGCCTGTGTGCGTCTTTTGCCGTGCGCGGGTTTCCCGTATTCGAATCCATGAATACGGGTTGTGCGCGTGCGTGTGGGCGTTCCGTGTAGTTCCCTGCAGTACTTCCCCAGTTACGCCTTCTTTTTCACACGTTATTCCCCATTCCGCGTGTTACGCCCACTGTTCCGCCCACTTTGGTTGTGTGCGCCGCGCTATGTGCACTTTTGCTCTCCGCGTAGCGCACGCCGTGTATGCCTGCGTGCGCCATGGCTGGATTGGGCGCACGAACAGCGGAAAACACGCGCAGCGTCTTCCTTGCCTCGCACACATGCGCGTGCGCTGCGTTTCTCGCACTTGCGCTACCTTGCGCCTGCTTGCGCTGGGATTTTTCGGCGCACGTTTGCTCCATGAATCGACCCCTAATTCTGGGAAAATTCATGTTAAATACAGATAGTAATACAATCAATAAGTGGCGAAAATGGATAAACTCAATAATGGTTGAAGCTATTATTGATGAGGATCTTTTAACAAATAATCCAGAAAGAGCAAAAAAGAAATTGTGGTTGCTTGATTGGATTAAGACCAGAAATGCATGTTTGAAATTAAGGATATTTAAAAATCAAGCTTTCGCAATCAAGGAACTACATAAAATAGAGCAATATTTGGTGAGATTTCCGAATCCATAAAATAGATTTGGTTATTTGAGAATAAGATTGAACATCTGCCTCACAAATGAAGTTTGTCAAATGCGTAAATTGACTATGAATGGGGACTGCAGATTTTATAAGCTGCCATTGCAGTCTGAGACTTTAAAACATTTAATTGTTTCCTGTCCTGCATTCATTGAAAAAAAGATGTACATTTTTAAAACATATGTTTAATGAATATTGCATTGTAGATCATGAGGTCCTATGCGACAAAGTGTATCACAGTCAATTAGCCAAAATTAACATAGCAATACTAATGTTCGTTGAAACACTAAATCTGAAAGACTGTATGGATACTTGTGTTTTGGAAAATGTGTAGTAATGGAATATTATGCGTTATTTGTTGAAAATCTAAATAAGAGGAAAAAGCAAAATAAGGTACTATGAAGGCCCTTGATGTAGGAGAATGAGTAAGTCTTTGTAAATATAGTGTACATCGTAATACTCGTAAGAGCTTGCAGGAATATAGATGTCTTTGTTTGAGTATCTGGTTTTTAAAAAAATATAGTATTTTAGTATTGCTATAGTTTGTGTCATAGTTGGTGTTATAGTTTGTAGATTGTATATATATATTGTGATTTGTTTTTTTAATTCTAATTGAAAAGCTGTATCAAAAAAACAAATAAAATAAAAAAAAAACTACTAATATGGAGGGGCAGGTGGATGGGGAAGATGTTGCATGTGTGTTACATCTAAGGTAGGGGGCTGTTTTTCTCATACTGCTTGATTACAACTTCAAAAGCACTTCGAAATTGCTCCTGCCTACAGCCTCTTTTATCGCTTGCAATGTAGCTGGTGGGATTTTGTGTGCCACAGAAGTAGGATGTGTGGTTAAAGTAATGGTTGAGGAAGATGAGGTGGAGGAAGACAGCCTACTACTTGCTAAGAAAGGAACAACCTTTCTGAGAGCATTGCAGTGGTTGGATTTGGTGTGGCGATACATGGAGGTGGTCCCATAGGAGTACTGTCAGGTAGTCTGCGACTAAGTACCACCTCCCCTCAGTGCATTTTACTTTGGTAGCTTTAGCCTTTGGTACATTCCCAACAGTAGTAAAGAACTGCCACACCCATGATTTTCTCTGGGTGCCAGAGGTAAACAGTTCCAATACCTCATCATCTTGGTCCTCTTCATTGTCTTTGGAAGTACTGTGCTTTTTTCGTTGTGTAAATCCTCCAGTTGGTGGTGGTGATGGTGGTGGCTCTTTGGGAAGAGGGATGGTAATAGCTGAGGTAGAGTATTTAAAGGGGCAAAGAACCCTCTTTTTTATGTATGGGGGCCTGACTCTAGAGGGTGAATAAGGAATATCAGAATAAAGAATAGAGACATTGGCTACCCATTTCATAGATGCACAGAAGATGCACCTGTGTTACAGTACAGTAAGGATAGCTTACGCCTATACTAATCCAAGGATCACAAGGAGGGGAGGTGTGCCATAAAACAAAGTTTAATAAATGACTAAACAGTAAAAAAATACATATATAATAAGGCAAAATGCCTAAACAACATAAATAATCTAGAAATACAAAGAAACCAAATCAGATAATGGTAGGTTAGTAACAAACAAGTGCAGAATTCATGTACTGCTTTGTCAATAACAGCCCGCAATTATTGTCGACACTTATGATGGGTGTTTCTGGTTCGGATGGGGATTCAAAAACACAGCTACTTCAGTGATTAAGCATTGTTACTGTGGGTTCCGAACTGTCATCAGGACTCAGGTAAGTTGTATAGAGGTGGACAAATGGGGCTTTGTTTGACCTAGAGAGTTAAAAAAAGAAAAGGACATGTTTTAAAATGTGATCTTCCCATGGAGCAATGAGGGAACGGGAGACTGTAAGAGGTGACCTACCAGCAAAATGTGGGTGTCCTCTCTTGAAAATGAAGAGTCATTTCTGGTGTAGCTAGTAAAGGCCAGCAGTTCAATTTATATACAGCAGAGGCTGGTATCTGATGAGAGAAAAGCTTAATATTAGCCCGGAGATAGAGTAAGTGATGTTTGGTGCAACGGTTAGATTGCGGAAAAATAGAGTCTAAGAGCCTACCTGGCTTCACAAGGTCTCATCTTGCTCAGATGGCAATGAATTTAGCATGGCTGTTTGTATGGAATATTCCGAAACAGCTGGTGAAACGGTCCTGGCTCCCGGGATGTATTGTGGGATAATTATCAGCGGGGGCCTAGGATTAAAATGGAGGAGGGAACATAAAATGGGCACACAGTACACATACTGAAGTGGAACCTAAGCGTAGTAAACATACAGATTGAAAGAAGCCAGCACAGTGGTTTAGAAATGGCGTGGATGACATGCTGTTTTCAGGCTCCCGGGGTGTTTCTTATGCTGGGCCAAGTAATCAATCAGAAAGGGGGTGAAGTGTGGGCATACAGTGAAATGGAACCCATGTGCAGTGGATCGTCTGCAGTGATAGAAACTAAACCAGTGGTTTGAAAATGGCATGGGTGACGTACTGTTTCAATGCTGCCCTGGTAGTGTACAAAAGGTACCCATGGTGCTGGGTTGGTATATGGCACCTAAAGAACACCCTGTGGTTATATTTCAAGGGAGGATTGAGTAGCGTAGTTCTTAGTGCAGTGATCACAACGTGCAGAAACATGATGACAACACTGCAATAATCACAGTGCAATTAAGCAGAATGAAGTTGGGAGATCTCTTCAAAGCTACACGAAAAGGCGACTCAGTGTCAGAATGCTGAAGGAAGAGATAGCTTCCTCTTACCTCTTGGCTTGTAGAGCTGTGCTGGAAACTAGTGTTCCGCATTCCCACATGTGCAAAAGGGAAGGTAGTGAATGAAGCAAACTTTATTTAGCTGTGTATTGTGTACACGAGACAGAAGTTCAGATACAAGCTTCAGAAAGATACCGGGAGGCACGTAAAGAGTGCCTGTTAGGTTAAAATGATAATGCCACCAATAAAAGCAGAGAATTGTCGGGGGGAATAATTGAAGGGGTGCAGAATGTGTTGAAAACAATTATGTGAAGCAAGTATTGCAATTTGTTGGAAAGTTTCTCATATGGTGGGCAAAATTGTACAAACCCGTGGGTCCAATCTTGAGGGAGAGTCATGTCACTAGATTAGGCATAAATGTGGGCAGACACAGTCACTATACAAAAACTGTTTTTAGAGCCCTACTTGAAAAATGTGGAGAATTAATTAAAGGATTGCATCATTACAGAACTGAACAAGGAACAATAAGGAAAAAATGTGCCACACTTGTTTCAATGTTAACGCAAGACATTTGAACATGGTTCGATCAGAGATGCATTTGAAAAGACACAATAAATGACCAGGGATACAAAAGAAAAAAACAATGATTTTAGCAATAGGTCTAAAATAACAAAGCATAAGTCTGCAGAGTTAATTGGTAACTGGCATCTGGACATGGTGACAATGACATCATTTAGAGACAAGTACAACAGTTATTTTCCAAAAGTGGCATAGATACAGAAAAATGCCACAAAAACACAGTGTGGGCATAGTTGGAAGACAGAAGGTACTAGATTTCAGTGGAAGGAAGCTTGTTCATTATGTCTGCAAGTTGAGTGCCAGTCTATATGTTGCTAACAGTAGGTTAGGTGAAGACAAAGTTCCACTCAATCGATATGTTGAGACCTTTTCTTACAGAGTCTAAACGATAGATCCACTTTTGTTCTAGTTTGTGGAGTGTCAGGTCGTGGTTGCCACCACGAAAGGGATTTTTCGCTGTTTGCAGAATAAACCAGAAAATGTCATTATGGCTGTGTTTTTGGCTTTAAAATGTGCCACCATTGGTTTGTCTTCTGTCAAGTTTTTGATGCACGAATTGTGTTCGCATTTCCATTGCTTAATGACACGTTTGCATTTGGCTTTGTATAGTAGGTTGCAGGGGCATTTTATGGCATAGCAGACCACTTAGTGTTGCAGTTGGTGAAAGTATTAAAGGTCCAACTTCTGCCATTTAGATCTATTTTCTGTATGTTGTTGGTGAGGCTACCTGCCAAGCAAGTCCCACATCTGTGATGTCCTTTTACAGGTGGAAGGTTCCAGAGAGTGTGTTGCACATTGGGTGGGTGGTTTGGTTCTTCATACATGTGAACTAGGCAGTCTTTTAAGTTTCTACTGCATTTGAAAGCAAAACACATTTTTCCCGGTTTGAAGGATTCTGTTGACAATGTGCCCCAGTGTCAAAGTACCGCCTTCCTGAGTGAATTACTTAGAGCTGTGAAGGTTGTTACACATTTAATTTTGTCCTTAGGTTTATCTCTGGTTGCTGTGGTCAGGCAGGATTCTCTATTTGTATGTTTTCCTCTTTTTCTGGCTCTTCGGATGATGTGACCGGGGTGTCCGCGTTCTTTAAGGCACGTAGATAGTTGAATACCTTTGGTATCGTAGTCACTTCTTTTTGTACAGTTATGTTTCAGTCTTAAAAATTGACCGTAAGGTAAGTTCTCTTTGAGCCCCACCGGATGGAAACTGTTGTATTCTAGGAGGGTGTTCTTTGACATAGGTTTTCTGTATAGGGTAGTCCCTAAGGTGTTATTGTCGGCTTTTTAGATTTCTAAGTCCAGAAATAGTATGTGCATTTTGTCGTGATGTATCCTTGTGTATCCTTGTGTTTAACCATTCTAGAATATAGAGTAGTTGTATCTATGTTCCTTTCCAAATCATGAAGGCATCATCTATGTAACAATACCAGCACCATACATTGGTGCTAAAAGGTATTGGATTTGTGGTAAATGGAGGTTTTCTCAAAAACGTCCATAAATAGGTTTGCTACATCGGGGGCAAAGTTGCCCCCATGCTTCTGCCGTGGCATTGTTGCTAGAAACTTTTCTCATAAATGAAACAGTTCTCCGTCAAGGTGAGACTGATGCATTCTAGTAGAAAAGGCGTGGATGTTTCTAGTTTTGGTCTTTGGTCCAGGTAGGTAACTAGTACCTCAATGCATTTAGGCTGGGGGATGCTGGTATACAGTGACTCGACATTGAGTGTCACAAGGAGATCTTCGTGATTGATTGTCAAGGTACTGAGTTTCTTTATAATGGAGGTGGTCTCCTGGACATAGGATGGCATTTTACTAATGAAAGGACGTAGAAAGTAGTTTATGTAGACTGGTTGGGGTTCTAGAATGGAGCCTATCCCGGCGACTATTTGTCTACCAAGGGGGCAAAGGAGATTCTTGTATATTTTGGGTAGTAGATAAAATGCTGGCAGAGTTGGGTGATGGTCAACCAAGAAAGACTTTTCATCCTCATCGATCCATCCTTCTTGCCAGGCATGACAAATGAGGCTTTCTATTTCTGAGAGGAGTCTACTAGTTGGATTGGTGTTTATTTGCCTGTAGAATGTGGTATCTGACAGCTGTTTGTTCACTTCTTTGTTGTATAGAAGTATGCTCCATCTTATGATACCACCTCCTTTGTCTGCTGGCTTGATAAGGAAATCATGGTTGCCTTTGAGGTTTTTTAAAGCTGTTTTTTCCTCTTTTGTCAGATTATCTGAGTATCGGATGTTGCTTGAAGAGAGGTTCTGCATTTCCGACAAGATTCGGTTTTCGTAACCTAAAATTTCTGGACACACTATTGCCGACAGGGGTGTAAATGTTGACGGTGGTTTAAGGCCAGTAGATCTGGGTGGGTCTCATTCCGAGCTATCTCTGAAGAAGTTTATCAACTGGATTATCCTAAAAAAAAATTGCAATTCAATTTCTGTATTGAATCTGTCTGCATGTGTGCTGGGAATGAAGCCAAGTCCCTTACTTAAGATATCAGTTTCGGCGCTTGACAGGATGTGGTTGCTCAGGTTGAAAATGGGTATTGCCACATTTGTTATAGTGGCGGAAGAACTCGGGGTGGCCAGGTCCATTCTGTGGTCTGTGATGTTTTTGGATCTTTGTATTACCACATTTGTTGCAGTGGTGGGATCCATTGTCTTGTTTGCATTGGATGTGGTCCTTGGTATCTGGGTCTCCCGCGTTGTCCCCATCCTTGATTAGGGGACTGCTTGGATGTCGATTGTCCGGAATTAGTGGAATCTGAGTCACTACCGTTAAAGCTATTGGAAAAAGTCATACATTTCCTAGGGAAACGCTTTTGGTTCTGCCTGTGGGTCGATGTCTGTTGGCTCAGCTGGTTATAAAATCCTGGAACTAGTTAGAGGTAGGGTTTTTTCTTCTTTGTAGTTTTTTATCTCGTTTTGCATTTTCCACAATTTTTTGTCTATTGTGAATTCGATTTTATCCAGGTGGGTCTTGATGTCCAATATCATAGTGTTTTATTTTTTATTTTTCTTCTAACGTGTTAAGTTCTTCTTCCTGGATTTTGATTTCTTCTTCAGCTTTCTCTATCATGAGAATGACCCAATCATGTGATCACAGTTATAGCTGAGGCCATTATTTATTTATTTATGTTTTATTTATTTATTTACTTTTACCACACTGAAAGCCTGCAGCCATCTGGGCGCCAAGACATGAACACATTAGACATTAGACTTTGAACAAACAGGCTACAAGAAATCAGATAACATATAGGTTTCAGTCAGAGGGAAGGGTCAAGTCTTTGTCAATAGTCAAGCAGGCCGATTCATGGAATAATTAGCGCGGCGCAAGTGGGCAAAAACGTGCGAATCGCAATGGAATAGCGAAAATCGCAGTGCAAGTGCGAAAATCGCACGAAAAGCAGCGCACGTCGATTCATGGAAGTCCGTGCACGAGAAAACCAGCGGATGTGCGATAAAAAGTGTGCCGCGCACGTTGGAGCACAGGCCATCTAACAGCGTGCGCCAGGTCACAGCGAAAATCGCACAGGCCACAGCGAAATTCGCACATAGCGCGGCGCATGCAACAAAAGTAGGCGGAACACGGGCGTAACACTCGGAATGGGGAACAACTTGCAAAAATGTGGGCGTCACGGGGGAAGTACAGGGCACAAGTGCGCGGAACGCCCACACGCTCGCCTACAACACGTATTCATGGAATAGAATAGGGCAAAAAAGCGCACGCTCAAACCAGCGCACAGGCACAAACACGACCGCCACAAGAAAGCAGGCGGTAGCGTCTCTGCGGCTGTAAGAAATGTGCGCCAAAAGGTGCGCCAACAAATATCACCCATATACTGCCATGATGAATGTCCTATACTGTGGCCCTCCAGGACAAATGACGTGCAAAGGGGTACCCACAAACACGGACACGCTGACAAAAAATACGTGTGCGTGTATACCGGGGTGCGCGGGAAGTCTCACACGCGATTTGGCCGGGTACGTGGATTTCAGGGGTGCGCGGGAAGTTCCACATGCGATTCCATCAGGGTAGGTGTATTTCAGGGGTGCGCGGGAAGTTCCACACGCGATTCCATCAGGGTACGTGTATTTCAGGGGTGCGCGGGAAGTCCCACACGCGATTACAGCAGGGTACGTGTATTTCAGGGGTGTGCGGGAAGTTCCACACGCGAATAGCCTGGGCGCGTGTATTTCAGGGGTGCGCGGGAAGTTCCACACGCGAATAGCCTGGGCGCGTGTATTTCAGGGGTGCGCGGGAAGTTCCACACGCAAATAGCCTGGGCGCGTGTATTTCAGGGGTGCGCGGGAAGTTCCACACGCGAATAGCCTGGGCGCGTGTATTTCAGGGGTGCGCGGGAAGTCCCACACGCGATTACAGCAGGGTACGTGTATTTCAGGGGTGCGTGGGAAGTTCCACACGCGAATAGCCTGGGCGTGTGTATTTCAGGGGTGCGCGGGAAGTCCCACACGCGATTACAGCAGGGTACGTGTATTTCAGGGGTGCGCGGGAAGTTCCACACGCAAATAGCCTGGGCGCGTGTATTTCAGGTGTGCGCGGGAAGTTCCACACGCGAATAGCCTGGGCGCGTGTATTTCAGGGGTGCGCGGGAAGTTCCACACGCGAATAGCCTGGGCGCATGTATTTCAGGGGTGCGCGGGAAGTCCCACACGCGATTACAGCAGGGTACGTGTATTTCAGGGGTGCGCGGGAAGTTCCACACGCGAATAGCCTGGTCACGTGTATTTCAGGGGTGCGCGGGAAGTCCCACATGCGATTACAGCAGGGTACGTGTATTTCAGGGGTGCGCGGGAAGATCCACACGCGAATAGCCTGGGCGCGTGTATTTCAGGGGTGCGCGGGAAGTTCCACAAGCGAATAGCCTGGGCGCGTGTATTTCAGGGGTGCGCGGGAAGTTCCACACGCGAATAGCCTGGGCCCGTGTATTTCAGGGGTGCGCGGGAAGTTCCACACGCGAATAGCCTGGGCGCGTGTATTTCAGGGGTGCGCGGGAAGTTTAACACGCGATTTCAGCAGGGTACGTGTATTTCAGGGGTGCGCGGGAATTTCCACACGCGAATAGCCTGGTGCGTGTATTTCAGGGGTGGGCGGGAAGTTTAACACGCGATTTCAGCAGGGTACGTGTATTTCAGGGGTGCGCGGGAATTTCCACACGCGAATAGCCTGGGCACGTCTATTTCAGGGGTGCGTGGGAAGTTACACACGCGATTAGGCTGGGTGGGTCCTCACAGGTGTTCCCTGTACACCCTCGATGGCCCCTGCAGGCAGCCCACAAAACAGGGGACTACCCTGCACACCTGCTCATGTCTCCCACCACCCCCACCCCCCACCATCCAGGGGCACCCTCCACCAGGCCCCCACTCATGTCTCCCACCACCCCCACACCCCAGCAGTGCAGGGGCAGCCCCACCAGGCCCCCACTCATGTCCCCTATCACCCCCACCCCCCCGCCACCAGGGGCACCCTCCACCAAGCCCCCACTCATGTCTCCCACCACCCCCACCCCCCCAGTCACCAGGGGCACCCTCCACCAGGCCCCCACTCATGTCTACCACCACCCCCACCCCCCACCATCCAGGGGCACCCTCCACCAGGCCCCCACTCATGTCTCCCACCACCCCCACCCCCCCAGTCACCAGGGGCACCCTCCACCAGGCCCCCACTCATGTCTCCCACCACGCCCACCCCCCACCATCCAGGGGCAGCCTCCACCAGGCCCCCACTCATGTCTCCCACCACCCCCACCCCCCTGCCACCATGGGCACCCTCCACCAGGCCCCCACTCATGTCTCCCACCACCCCCACCCCCCACCATCCAGGGGCAGCCCCCACCAGGCCCCCACTCATGTCCCCTATCACCCCCACCCCCCCGCCACCAGGGGCACCCTCCACCAGGCCCCCACTCATGTCTCCCACCACCCCCACCCCCCCAGTCAACAGGGGCAGCCTCCACCAGGCCCCCACTCATGTCTCCCACCACCCCCACCCCCCACCATCCAGGGGCAGCCTCCACCAAGCCCCCACTCATGTCTCCCACCACCCCCACCCCCCTGCCACCATGGGCACCATCCACCAGGCCCCCACTCATGTCTCCCACCACCCCCAGCCCCCAACAGTGCAGGGGCAGCCTCCACCAGGCCCCCACTCATGTCTCCCACCACCCCCACCGCCCAGCAGTGCAGGGGCAGCCTCCACCAGGCCCCCACCCATGTCTCCCACCACCCCGACCCCCCAGCAGTGCAGGGGCTGCCTCCACCAGGCCCCCACTCATGTCTCCCACCACCCCCACCCCCCTGCCACCATGGGCACCATCCACCAGGCCCCCACTCATGTCTCCCACCACCCCCACACCCCAGCAGTGCAGGGGCAGCCCCACCAGGCCCCCACTCATGTCCCCTATCACCCCCACCCCCCCGCCACCAGGGGCACCCTCCACCAGGCCCCCACTCATGTCTCCCACCACCCCCAGCCCCCAACAGTGCAGGGGCAGCCTCCACCAGGCCCCCACTCATGTCTCCCACCACCCCCACCGCCCAGCAGTGCAGGGGCAGCCTCCACCAGGCCCCCACCCATGTCTCCCACCACCCCGACCCCCCAGCAGTGCAGGGGCAGCCTCCACCAGGCCCCCACTCATGTCTCCCACCACCCCCACCCCCCAGCAGTGCAGGGGCAGCCTCCACCAGGCCCCCACTCATATCTCCCACCACCCCCACCCCCCTGCCACCATGGGCACCCTCCACCAGGCCCCCACTCATGTCTCCCACCACCCCCACCCCCCAGCAGTGCAGGGGCAGCCTCCACCAGCCCCCCACCCATGTCTCCCACCACCCCCACCCCCCAGCAGTGCAGGGGCAGCCCCCACCAGGCCCCCACTCATGTCCCCTATCACCCCCACCCCCCCGCCACCAGGGGTACCCTCCACCAGGTACCACTCATGTCTCCCACCACCCCCACCCCCCAGTCACCAGGGGCACCCTCCACCAGGCCCCCACTCATGTCTCCCACCACCCCCACCCCCACCATCCAGGGGCACCCTCCACCAGGTCCCCACTCATGTCTCCCACCACCCCCACCCCCCCAGTCACCAGGGGCACCCTCCACCAGGCCCCCACTCATGTCTCCCACCACCCCCACCCCCCACCATCCAGGGGCAGCCTCCACCAGGCCCCCACTCATGTCTCCCACCACCCCCACCCCCCACCATCCAGGGGCACCCTCCACCAGGCCCCCACTCATGTCTCCCACCACCCCCACCCCCCAGCAGTGCAGGGGCAGCCTCCACCAGGCCCCCACTCATGTCTCCCACCACCCCCACCCCCCAGCAGTGCAGGGGCAGCCTCCACCAGGCCCCCACCCATGTCTCCCACCACCCCCACGCCCCCAGTCACCAGGGGCAGCCTCCACCAGGCCCCCACTCATGTCTCCCACCACCCCCACCCCCCACCATCCAGGGGCAGCCTCCACCAGGCCCCCACTCATGTCTCCCACCACCCCCACCCCCCTGCCACCATGGGCACCCTCCACCAGGCCCCCACTCATGTCTCCCACCACCCCCACCCCCCAGCAGTGCAGGGGCAGCCTCCACCAGGCCCCCACTCATGTCTCCCACCACCCCCACCCCCCTGCCACCATGGGCACCCTCCACCAGGCCCCCACTCATGTCTCCCACCACCCCCACCCCCCAGCAGTGCAGGGGCAGCCCACACCAGGCCCCCACTCATGTCCCCTATCACCCCCACACCCCCGCCACCAGGGGCGCCCTCCACCAGGCCCCCACTCATGTCTCCCACCACCCCCACCCCCCAGCAGTGCAGGGGCAGCCCCCACCAGGCCCCCACTCATGTCCCCTATCACCCCCACCCCCCGCCACCAGGGGCACCCTCCACCAGGCCCCCACTCATGTCTCCCACCACCCCCAGCAGTGCAGGGGCAGCCTCCACCAGGCCCCCACCCATGTCTCCCACCACCCCCACCCCCCAGCAGTGCAGGGGCAGCCTCCACCAGGCCCCCACTCATGTCTCCCACCACCCCCACCCCCCAGCAGTGCAGGGGCAGCCTCCACCAGGCCCCCAACCATGTCCCCCACCACCCACACCCCCCCAGTCACCAGGGGCAGCCTCCACCAGGCCCCCACTCATGTCTCCCACCACCCCCACCCCCCACCATCCAGGGGCAGCCTCCACCAGGCCCCCACTCATGTCTCCCACCACCCCCACCCCCCTGCCACCATGGGCACCCTCCACCAGGCCCCCACTCATGTCTCCCACCACCCCCACCCCCCAGCAGTGCAGGGGCAGCCTCCACCAGGCCCCCACCCATGTCTCCCACCACCCCCACCCCCCAGCAGTGCAGGGGCAGCCTCCACCAGGCCCCCACTCATGTCTCCCACCACCCCCACCCCCCAGCAGTGCAGGGGCAGCCTCCACCAGGCCCCCACCCATGTCTCCCACCACCCCTACCCCCCCGTCACCAGGGGCAGCCTCCACCTTGCCCTCACTCATGTCTCCCACCACCCCCACCCCCCACCATCCAGGGGCAGCCTCCACCAGGCCCCCACTCATGTCTCCCACCACCCCCACCCCCCTGCCACCATGGGCACCCTCCACCAGGCCCCCACTCATGTCTCCCACCACCCCCACCCCCCAGCAGTGCAGGGGCAGCCTCCACGAGGCCCCCACTCATGTCTCCCACCACCCCCACCCCCCAGCAGTGCAGGGGCAGCCCCCACCAGGCCCCCACTCATGTCCCCTATCACCCCCACCCCCCCGCCACCAGGGGCACCCTCCACCAGGCCCCCACCCATGTCTCCCACCACCCCCACCCCCCAGCAGTGCAGGGGCATCCTCCACCAGGCACCCACACATGTCCCCCTGCCCCCAGGTCCTGACGATACTCAATCATGGCAGTAATGGGCAGCATACCCAGCACAAACACCCAGGCAAGGATTGCATCCACCCACATAGTGAATGCAATTACATGATACAAGCCCAATGGCAAGTATGTAAATGAACACATGTCCGTCACACACACATACACAACGGGTGCAAGTGAATGTCAAAACCCATATCATGACATGTATGAAACCAATGAGAAAATACCACAAGTGAAAGTTAAAAGAACATGTATTAAAGATGAAAAATAAGTAAACAAATCAAACATACAACAATGGGGATAACAAAATAAATGGTCCATGTCCGAGAACAAATGTAAAAATAAAAAAAACAAAGTAATCCAAAAAGAAATGTTGTCCAAAGCAATGTCATGTGGAAGGAAAATAATGAAAAACCATTTCCCCATGGTGAACACAATAATCAATAAAAAAAATGTTTCTTCAAAAAGCAAACTATATACACGAATATTCCAGGGTCCATGAGCCCAACACCATAAATGAAACCTACTACTACCTAATGAAAAAAATATCTACAAAAAGTGGCCATTGTCCGAGCGGTCCAAAAAAATAAAAATGAATAAAGGAAACATAACACTAACTAACTAAATAACTATATACAAAGGCAGCGGGCAAGTCCTGCGGCGCACTCGGTGATGTTGCTGGCCAGGGCATCATCGAACTCCATGTCGATGTCCTGGAGGCGGGACTCTGTCCTGGCCCCGAGGTCTCGCAGGGATAACCCCATGTTCAGCTCAAACTCCCTGCGAGCTTCCTCGAGGCACTCAGCCCGCCTCAACGCCCGACGCATGGAGAACTCCACCCTGACCATGGTGAGCCGCTCCTCTTCCGCCCGCTGCCGCTCCGCACCTATCCGCTGGACCAACTGCTCCCACACGGAAGACACCACCATCCCAGGGTTGCCCTGCCCTCCGGCCGATGCCTGCCCCTCTGATCTTGATGGCCCCGAGCCATGATGCCTCCCACGTCGAGCCTGCTGCTGCCTCCGACGCCACTGCCTCTGCCAGCACGACGGCATCCAGGCTGATGGAAACCACCGACGCCGTCGTGCACGTGCCCTGCCCGATGATGCTGTCACATCTTCCATCTGCTGGGGTCCAGTTGCTGTGTTGTCCACCCCTGCTGGACCTCCGACTCCCAACTGTGGCAGGGATGGGATCCCCACCGAGCTGGCTGCATTGGTCGGGGCAGGTCCACAGGGGGCCCTGGTGGCATCTGGGCCGGAAGACGGCAAGGAGAACGACTGGTGTATAGCCTGCACAGAGGAGGAGAGGGCCGTCAGATTGGCCAACACATGCAGCAAACCCCCGAACATGGCCGATCCCAATTGGGCCACGTCGGCACGGTGCACTTCGTGATGACGTGCGTGCTCCTCCCGGGAAGCATGCATGGCATCACGAATCACAGCCGTGCGCATCGCGACCCCAATCAGGACCTTCTCCACACGGCCAGGGGTTCCCATGTCCGCAGGTGGAGGGGAGTCAAGTGACATGGACATCCCCTCTACCTGCGGACGGGCCTGGGACGGGGCATCCCTGCTGGTGCATGGTGGTGCACTCACAGGGTCAGGGACAGCGACATGCACAGGCCCCTCCACGGTGACCTGTGCTAACTCCTGCCCCTGGCCCTGGACTGCACCACTTGCACCAGCAGGGATGCCCCCACCAGGCCCCATGTGTGCCCCAGTGGCGGCCTCCTCCTCCTCTGTGCAAACCACCAACCTGGATGGCTCCTCACCGTCTCCCACCGTAGCAGGCCCCTGTGGGGGCTCACCCACCCCTTCCGCTGCAGCCGTGGGGGCATCCCCGCCGCCTTGCTCCACAGCGCCGTCTCCGCCCTCTTCTTCACTAGCCGCTGCGTAGAGGGAGACAAAGAACACAAGCATCAGGGTACTATACAATGGTCCCCTAGACAGGAAGCAATAGCAGATGAGCACCACTGTCAAAGTACACTTCCATCATGTCCCTCCACAACACATGGGTCAGTCCAGGCAAAACACACACAGTAACAGGCATGGTGCATGCCATGGACATTTCCATGCATGTCCAATGGACTCTTGAAACATTCAATGATATGTAACTCACATGCATCATGGCTCATGCCTATCACATGCACACACTTCACCTCAGTCACATTCATCTGGCCCCAAACACACCAAACACAGCGGATACAAGGGTAATTTGGCTGCTTCACTGAATCTGTGCATTGTCACACATATGTGTCATGCATCCATGGCATGCACAAGTCACAGACACGCAGGTCAGGCACACAGACATGGCTACCATATATGTACCTGGCATCAGCACCCATCCCTCACCCCCACCCATGTCCAGGTACAGAGACTGGCATGCTCTCATGTTCAAAATCTGCATAGGGCTCCCCATGCGGCATTTGATCACATGCAACAACCATGTGGGTCACATATCACTGGTCGCACATGCATTACTATGATGTCCCAGCACACATACATGCATACATGGCCTATGGCACACATACAGGCAAGTATCATAGAACCAGCACACCGCAACATGCCCTGTCTCACACAGTAATGCTTGGACACTTACCGCTCAACTCCAGACGGGCCTCCCTCTCAAGGATCTGGGCGTGGAGCGCTGGGCGTACGCGTTCCAGGATCCTCATCTGGATGGAACCCATGCGGCCCCGGCCCCCCTCCACGAGGCGCCGGGCCTTCACAAGGGTCCTGGACCTCAAGTCCTCCCAGCGCTTCTTGATCTTCAGGACGTTGCGGGTTGCCACCCCCTCCGCGTTGATGGCAACCACACAGTCGGCCCAGATCCTCTCCCGTCCTTCCTTGCTGGGGCGGGACGATCCAAAGAGGGCATCATACTGCCCCAGGACATGCTCCACCAGGACACGAACTTCGGTGGCAGTGAAGCTGGTGCCCCTCTGGCCTGGGGTTGCCACTGGTGCCAGATGTGGAAGTGCCCGACATGGCAACCCCAGAGGCAGGTGTGGGTGGGAAACTGGGTCCTGGGGCTGGGCTGTGGAGCGATGTAATCCCAGTCGGGAGTCTTCAGTTCCAGCAGGGGTGGACACAGCAACTGGACCCCTGCAGATGGCTGATGTGCAGGCACCAAATGGCAGGGCACGGTGGCAGCAGGCAGGCAGGCAGGCAGGCAGCAGCAGATGGCACGTGGGAGGCTGCTCGGGGCAGTAACTCGGCCTTCTGGGCAGGAGCGTGGTCTTCCGTGTGTTTTCTCGTGGCCAGCTTGATACGGAGTGATTTGGCACGTGAAAATCCTGCACGTCAGCGTGAAATCCGAGGAAAGGCCCTTAGCGCGTAAGCGCGTCAGCATGCATACGCAATTCTATTGGACCAGAGTCCCTCAGCGCGTAAGCGCGTCTGTGACGTGACCCGCACGGCTGTTCCCCACTCAGCACGTGATGACGGAGCACACGTGGAAATACTGCACGTCAGCGTGTAATTGGACAAAAGTGCGCGTACACGCGATTGGCCTATGTACGTGTATTTCATGGGTGCGCGGGCACTTACACACGCAAGTACGTCAGCGCACCTGTATCCCGTGGTGCGTGGGAATTTCCACACGCTATTGGACTGGGAACTGGATTCCAGGGGTGCGCGGGTCACACGCTCGCCTAGAACACGCGCAAAGCATACATTTGCGCACTTTAACAATAACAAGCTCAGACGCCAGGATGAACATACCGTTCCTAGCAGCAGTGGCAGTGGGCTACCAAAGGAGGAGGAGGAGGATAGTCAGGGCCAGAATATTCACACCCAGAACCAGCCTTTTCGGGATGCCTGATGACCAGGTGTATGGGAGGTACAGGTTTCCACCACACATAATACTGGACCTGGTGAGTGAGTGGGAGGATGACCTCACATCACCCACCCTGTGCTCCCAAGCACTCAGCCCCCTGGAGAAGGTCCTCAATGTACTGCACTTCTTAGCCACTGGATCATTTCAGCGGACAAGTGCCATAGTGGGTGGGGTGTCACAGGCCACCCAGTCACGCTGCCTACACCAGGTCTTGAACATCATCACTGCACGCCCATCAGTCCGCAGGCACATATACCTGCCCAGAACACCTGCAGAAAGGCATGCTGCCGCCTTGGATTTTTACGGTGTGGCACGATTCCCCAAAGTGCTAGGTGCCATCGACTGCACCCATGTGGCTCTACGTCCCCCCAGGGCATCTGAGCACATCTATAGGAACCGCAAGCACTGGCATTCCATCAACGTGCAGGTAGCATGTAATGCCAAGGGAATCATCACCTCAGTATATGCCAACTATCCCGGGTCCACCCACGACAGCTTCATTTACCGAATGTCCACCCTAAGCCGGGACCTAGAAGCTGGGCGGCATGGCGATACATGGCTGCTTGGTGAGTATGTATGCCACTGCACATGCATGCATGTTGGATACTGAGCAAGGTCACAACCCCACCAATGATACCAATCACCACCTCCACAGGGGACAGTGCCTACCCTCTCAGCCCCCACATGATGACGCCAATTCGGAACCCCACCACGCCACCCGAGGTAAGATATAACACAGCCCACATTACGACCCGGGGCATAGTGGAGCGCACATTCGGAGTGCTAAAGTCACGCTTTCGCTCCCTTGACCATTCTGGCGGCCAGCTGTTATACGCTCCCCCAGTAGTGTGCAGGATCATAGTGGCAGCATGTGTCCTGCACAACGTTGCAACACGCCAGGGCCTGGCCGTGGACATGGTGGTGGCCCCACATCCCCAACCACATGCACAGCCGCTGCGCATGGGAGGGGAAAGGGCACGGGGGGAGGCAGCCCGTACACAGCTAGTGGCTAATTACTTCACATAGAAATCACACCCCTGTGGAGTGCACACTGCCCTGGCACATTCCATCTGACAATCAATGATGACTCAACCTGACACTGATCCTGAATGTCTGGAGAATGAACCGTGAATACCATATCAGCCTGAGATTGTTCACCTGGAAGTGTCACAATGTGTGCATCCCTACCCACACAGACACCACCAATGCAGTTTTGTGGAGTTACACATTCAAGCAGCTAAAATGAATACCCAATTGCAAAATGCAACAAGAGGACAGTGCCATGTCAGCCAACCCAACCCCAGCACCGCCACACGACGCACCGTGCCATGTCATGCTATTTGCAGGTAAACAAAGTAATCCCCACAACATGACACTAGTGTCACTATGTACAGTGTCCCTATTAGAAAGCTGCAACACCTGAAATGCTCACAGCAATGCCGGACCAACAACATACTTGAGCACGTACTACCATTAACATGACATCACAAATGTTACATATTAGTAGTCTCGCCACCTGGAAATGCCTGCACTCCCACCACTACCAACTGTGCAGTGTTGGCGCCATGTAGAGTTGTAGGTGCACTGCTGCCAACATGGACCCCATCTCCAGACTAGAGGTCCTTGTGTAGACATGAGGAAGGGACCTGCAAATTGGGAGGTAGACACAGAAGATGAGTTACACATCAATGCAACATGCAGTGTACAACACAACAGCAATATGCACTAGGAATGTATACACAGTATTGACTACAGACTGCCCACACAGCTCATGGGAGTCCAACGTCACTGTGTAATTCACTGTCACTTGGGCACACCCTTTGCAAGCCCATGGAAACGGGAAGCAGGAGGGGTGTGTGTGACTCAAACCCAAGCATCTGAACCAAATACATTACAAGCCTGCATGTGCCCAGCCACAATGCAGCGTGTGCCCACAGGAACCACGGAAGCCAACAAATCGTCCCAAAAAAATAGGGAATAAAATAAATAAAAATAAAAATTAAAATAAGAAACAATCAAAAATGGCCATTGATGGGCCCGGGGGGGTTGGGGAGGCCACCCAGGTGGTCCGAGGACAGGATGCACACCAGAACCCACCTGTGTGGATCCTGGGAAAATAAAACACCTCCATGGGCTCATGGCCCACACGGCTACCCTATTGTGGGAGTATCACTGCTGTCGCTATTATCACCCTGTGCAGCTGCATCCGGAGGTGGTTGCACTATGGGAGGCAGCCCACGCAAGGCCCTAGTCTGCTCCTCCATGGCTGCAAGCATGCGGGTGTGGTAGGTCTGGTTCTGGAGGATGAGTGTGCGGAGGTCCCCATGCAACAACTCACGGGATGCCCGGACCTCCGCCCTCGTTGCCTGCATCTCAGCTGAGAGCGTACGGGTGAGACGCTCCAGCTGCTGTTCTGTCCTTTGGTGTGTTGAAGCCTCAAGCTCAACAAGAGTCGTCCTGAGGTGAAGGAGCTCCTGCCTCAGGGCTTCCCTGTGGCCCTGGGACTCAATGGAGATGGCCTCCTGCAGAGTCGCCAGTGCCGCCCGCCTGTCCCTGTTGGACCCCAACATGTCCTCCCTGTGTGACTGGCAGATGGAGTCGGTTGCCTGCTCTAGTCGCTCCATCAGCCTTTCTGGGGGGACAATGGAAGTGGCCACCCTATCCATGGCCTGAGCCATCATCTCGGATGATGCAGCCTGTTGGGTTGCCATACCGTAAATGGATTGCTCCCATGCGGTATTGCCAGGTGGCATACGGCCACCACGTTGGCAGGCACCACACCTGTCTGGGGCAAGGCGAACTGCGCCTTGCTGTGCCGGCACTGCCTGAGGCTGCAGGACTGCATTCCCCCTCTGATCTGCTGGCCCAGGAACAGGATCAGATGTCGCGGAGTGTGACCCTGCATCCGTAACCACCAAAGGCGTAGCTGCCAACACTGACATCCCCATGGAGGGTTCTGACCCTGGTGCAGGTGGGTGAGACAGAACAGAATCCCTCCCTGGAACACTCACCTGCGACGGCACGTAGGTCTCATCCGAATCAACACCTGAGTACAGCTCGGGGGAGGTGCAGCCAGAGACACCCCTTGAGAGCACGACCTGCAGCACTTGTGGGTTCTCCCCCACCACCACACCACGTCCCTCGCTGGTGGTTGGTCGGCCCTCGGACCCCTCCTGAGTCTGCACCATCTCCACAACCCCAGCAGTATCAGGTGCGTCTTCCCCTGCAAAGACATGAAAACAAAGAAATGGAAACAGGCATTAGCACCATGGCACACAATGAGGGCTGAGAAGCAAGAGAACCAGTACTTGATTGACACATGTCCCACATGACTAAAACCCTCCCATGCATGCACCCTCACTGCGTATGAAGTGCAGGCAAATGGCACACACTGATGACACCAAGATGGAAGATGAACACATTTTCTGCATGCTGCCTGGCAGTGGCATCACACATTGGCCTGTGATTGCCAGGTGAAACACACATGCCATCACACAGATGGCATGTACCATTGCTATTGAGTGAAGATGGAGAGGAGGGCAGCACCTATTCATTCAGTCCAGTTCCCGCATGTAATTGCTTTTCTAATTCTAACAGGTCAGATTTTTCACCTGGAGCTGCCAGTCTGAAATGGTCCAATTGCACTGGGACATTTGTGTACAAATGATATCCAGGTAACAAAGTCACTCCACTTTACCATGTCAGACATGTGACTAGTGGACAGCGTCATGGCTAGTAAAAGTGGGGGAATGCAAACAATCTGCCTGAATGAACAGTGAAAAATAAGCAACTATGTTGTGGCAAGGTGACACTTCAAGGGCAACTGGCGTGCAGTTGGGCTAGATGTCTACGGTTGGCAGAAGGGATACTGCTATGGCCAAATGCAGCTGCGCAGGAAGTATTGCATGAAGCACATGGCTGACCCATACGACTCAGGCGCACACACTCTCACCTGGCACACAAACAGAAGCCCTCACACACACACCATGCACATGGATGACACACACATGCATGTGCACTCACCGGACAATGCCTCGTAATCAGCCACATCTCCCACGCCTTGGATCTGTTCCTCCGTGACGTAGTTCCCAGCGACTGACTCATGTGGAGTGAGTTCCATGTCTACTACTGGGGACCCACCTCCAGTCACTAGAGTTGCGGCATGACTTGAGGCCAGCTTACTCTTTGCCCTGCGCTTTAGGTCATTCCAGCGCTTATAGCAATCATTGGCTGTGCGCCTCACGATTCCAAGGGCACTTAGGATGTCCGCAACGGTCTGCCAGTGTGCCTGGCATTGTGCAGGTGTGGTCTTGGATCCTGCAACAATGACCATCTCGTTGTCATGTCCGGACACATACTCGACAAGTGCATTCAGTTCGTCATCCGTGAAGCTGGGCTTCCTGGACGGGCCGGACTGTGTAGCCGTGTCTGGGGCATCAGCCTGTGCCGGACGAGCACTCTTCCTCTTCCGCTTGGAAGGTGGTGGTGATCCTGAGTGTCCTGTGTCGCTCTGGACACTAGGGGCAGGAGCCCTGGTGGACTCTGTATCAGGAGTGTGGGATTGCACACTCAGCATGGGAGTTGGTGCAGGCATTGGCTCTAGTGTGATGGTGTCAGGGGGAATGTCAGCAGCATGGACTAGGACCGACACTGTCCTGGCTGGGTGTGTGAGGGCTGGGGTGGATGGAGCCGCAGCTGCCCCTGCAGCCTCTCCGCCCTGCCTCCTTGGTGCAGCAGATGACCTTGCTGCCCCAGATCCACGTGGCATGATGGCATCAACGTGCACCAGCGCACGTGTCGTAGCCCTGCTGACCTGGAAGTCAGCCATGGAGTCAGCCAGGTCTGGTGCCACAATGGGCTGGTCCAACAAGGGCTGAGCATGGATGGTGTCAGCCACATCAGCCTCAACGGGAGGGGGGGAGTGGGGGGATTATGGGTGCCTGTGACTGGTCCTCCACACATGGGGGGACAGGCTCACCCTGCAAGTTACGACCACGTCCCCTACCGGATCCACCACGGCCACCACTTGTGGCTCTTCCACCTTTGCCACCCTTACGGAATCCTCGCCTCCCAGCCATGGCACTGATGTTAATGTGCGTATGAGAGTGGATGTAGACTATTGTCCTGGGCAATTGGGGGTCAAAGGGGTTGGGTACCAGATGGTAATTGTACCCTAGTGCTCTAGCAAGGCTGAATGTAACCCCTGGGGAAAGATGACGGGTCACGCAACGCACAGGAGGCCCAAAAAAGGGAGATGAGGTGCACGCAACCCCTCCTAGACCACGTGTGCAGAAAGAAAAACCTGCACTACGCTGTGGCACCCAGTAACACAAGAATGAACGTATGCGTGTCACACGCAGCCTAGAATGACCTCTGAAGGGGTAGGCTACACACGGGGCAAGCACAGATGTTAGATACGTGCGTGACTCACCGTCTGCCAGGTAAAAGAGTGTGAAAAATGAGCGCGTTTGGTTGGCAACACCCCCGCCAAAAGAAGATATGTACGCTGTCTGAGTAGACAGGACAACAGTAGAAGGGAACACTGTTTGAGGGAACAGGCCCAGGTAAACCAGTACAAGAGAAAAAATAGAAAAAGCTGTCAGAGGTAACAGGGAGTACGAACTTGAAACGCCGTGAAGTAAATCGCGTGTGAAACGACAAGAAGTACAGAATTCACCCACTCGCTCTCCACGAAAAGCAGTACAAGGAATTGGTGTTCTACAAGTACCTTATATGCAGGCCCACACGTACAGCGTCACTTACGCGGCGTGTACGTGCTAGGCCCATTCCCACCAATTACACGCTTTGTCACTTGTGCGTGTAGGTCCATTTGCACCGTTTACACGCTTTGTCACTTCTGCGTGTATGTCCATTTGCACCAATTGCACGCTTTGACACTTCTGCGTGTAGGTCCATTTGCACCAATTACACGCTTTGACACTTCTGCGTGTAGGGCTATTTCCACCAATAACACGCTTTGACACTCGGACGTGTCACGAAACTTTTTCCTACGCGTGCACGTGACTTCATAGACGCGCATACGCGTTTACGCGCTAAGGGCCTTTCATCGATTTACACGCAGACGTGTGGGATTTTCACGTCCAAAATCACTCACTACGTATCAAGCTGTCCACGCGTTCACACACGAAAGACCACGCTCCTGCCCAGGAGGCCAAATTACTGCCCCCCAGAGCCCTGAGCACGCTCCCACCTGCCATCTGCTGCTGCCTGACTGCCTGCTGCCCACGTGCCCTGCCATTTGCTGCCTGCACATCAGCCAGGGGTGCTGTTGCTGTGACCACCCCTGCTGGAACCAAAGGCTCCCGACTGCTTTTCCGTCGCCCCACAGCCCAGCCCCAGGACCCAGTTGCCCACCCACTCCTGCCTCTGGGGTTGCCATGTCGGGCACTACAACATCTGGCACCAGTGGCAACCCCGGCCAAGGAGGCAGAGGGGCACCAGCTTCAGTGCCAGGGAAGTTGGTGTCCTGGTGGAGGATGCCCCTGGTGGCTGGGGGTGGGGGTGGTGGGAGACATGGGTTGGACATGGGTGGGGGCCTGCTGGCAGGTGCCCCACAGCGCTGGGAGGTGGGGGTGGTAGGAGACATGGGTGGGGGCCTGGTGGAGGCTGCCCCTGCACTGCTGGGGGGTGGGGGTGGTGGGAGACATGGGTGGGGGCCTGGTGGAGGGTGCCCCTGGTGGCTGGGGGGTGGGGGTGGTGGGAGACATGGGTGGGGGCCTGGTGGAGGGTGCCCCTGGATGCTGGGGGGTGGGGGTGGTGGGAGACATGAGTGGGGGCCTGGTGGAGGGTGCCCCTGGTGGCGGGGGGTGGGGGTGATAGGGGACATGAGTGGGGGCCTGGTGGAGGCTGCCCCTGCACTGTTGGGGGGTGGGGGTGGTGGGAGACATGAGTGGCGGCCTGGTGGAGGGTGCCCTTGCACTGCTGGGGGGTGGGGGTGGTGGGAGACATGGATGGGGGCCTGGTGGAGGGTGCCCCTGGTGGCGGGGGGGTGGGGGTGATAGGGGACATGAGTGGGGCCTGGTGGAGGCTGCCACTGCACTGCTGGGGGGTGGGGGTGGTGGGAGACATGGGTGGGGGCCTGGTGGAGGGTGCCCCTGGATGCTGGGGGGTGGGGGTGGTGGGAGACATGAGTGGGGACCTGGTGGAGGGTGCCCCTGCACTGCTGGGGGGTGGGGGTGGTGGGAGACATGGATGGGGGCCTGGTGGAGGGTGCCCCTGGTGGCGGGGGGGTGGGGGTGGTAGGGGACATGAGTGGGGGCCTGGTGGAGGCTGCCCCTGCACTGCTGGGGGGTGGGGGTGGTGGGAGACATGGGTGGGGGCCTGCTGGAGGGTGCCCCTGGTGGCGGGGGGGTGGGGGTGATAGGGGACATGAGTGGGGGCCTGGTGGAGGCTGCCCCTGCACTGCTGGGAGGTGGGGGTGGTGGGAGACATGAGTGGGGGCCTGGTGGAGGGTGCCCCTGGTGGCTGGGGGGCGGGGGTGGTGGGAGACATGGGTGGGGGCCTGGTGGAGGGTGCCCCTGGATGCTGGGGGGTGGGGGTGGTGGGAGACATGAGTGGGGGCCTGGTGGAGGGTGCCCCTGGTGGCGGGGGGGTGGGGGTGATAGGGGACATGAGTGGGGGCCTGGTGGAGGCTGCCCCTGCACTGCTGGGGGGTGGGGGTGGTGGGAGACATGGGTGGGGGCCTGGTGGAGGGTGCCCCTGGTGGCAGGGGGGTGGGGGTAATAGGGGACATGAGTGGGGGCCTGGTGGAGGGTGCCCCTGGATGCTGGGGGGCGGGGGTGGTGGGAGACATGGGTGGGGGCCTGGTGGAGGGTGCCCCTGCACTGCTGGGTGGTGGGGGTGGTGGGAGACATGAGTGGGGGCCTGGTGGAGGGTGCCACTGGTGGCGGGGGGGTGGGGGTGATAGGGGACATGAGTGGGGGCCTGGTGGAGGGTGCCCCTGCACTGCTGGGGGGTGGGGGTGGTGGGAGACATGGATGGGGGCCTGGTGGAGGGTGCCCCTGGTGGCAGGGGGGTGGGGGTGATAGGGGACATGAGTGGGGGCATGGTGGAGGCTGCCACTGCACTGCTGGGGGGTGGGGGTGGTGGGAGACATGGATGGGGGCCTGGTGGAGGGTGCCCCTGGTGGCAGGGGGGTGGGGGTGATAGGGGACATGAGTGGGGGCCTGGTGGAGGGTGCCCCTGGATGCTGGGGGGCGGGGGTGGTGGGAGACATGGGTGGGGGCCTGGTGGAGGGTGCCCCTGCACTGCTGGGGGGTGGGGGTGGTGGGAGACATGGATGGGGGCCTGGTGGAGGGTGCCCCTGGTGGCGGGGGGTGGGGGTGATAGGGGACATGAGTGGGGGCCTGGTGGAGGCTGCCCCTGCACTGCTGGGGGGTGGGGGTGGTGGGAGACATGGATTGGGGCCTGGTGGAGGGTGCCCCTGCTGGCGGGGGGGTGGGGGTGATAGGGGACATGAGTGGGGGCCTGGTGGAGGCTGCCCCTGCACTGCTGGGGGGTGGGGGTGGTGGGAGACATGAGTGGGGGCCTGGTGGAGGGTGCCCCTGCTGGCGGGGGGGTGGGGGTGATAGGGGACATGAGTGGGGGCCTGGTGGAGGGTGCCCCTGGTGGCTGGGGGGTGGGGGTGGTAGGAGACATGGGTGGGGGCCTGGTGGAGGGTGCCCCTGGATGCTGGGGGGTGGGGGTGATAGGGGACATGAGTGGGGGCCTGGTGGAGGGTGCCCCTGCACTGCTGGGGGGTGGGGGTGGT
The DNA here is from genome assembly GCF_040938575.1 of Ambystoma mexicanum. Lineage (NCBI taxonomy): Eukaryota > Metazoa > Chordata > Amphibia > Caudata > Ambystomatidae > Ambystoma > Ambystoma mexicanum. The sequence goes on from NC_090933.1 coordinate 999,541,540, forward strand.
GGGAGACATGGATGGGGGCCTGGTGGAGGGTGCCCCTGGTGGCAGGGGGGTGGGGGTGATAGGAGACATGAGTGGGGGCGTGGTGGAGGCTGCCCCTGTACTGCTGGGGGGTGGGGTTGGTGGGAGACATGAGTGGGGGCCTGGTGGAGGGTGCCCCTGGTGGCTGGGGGTTGGGGGTGGTGGGAGACATGGGTGGGGGCCTGGTGGAGGGTGCCCCTGGATGCTGGGGGGTGGGGGTGGTGGGAGACATGGATGGGGGCCTGGTGGAGGGTGCCCCTGGTGGCGGGGGGGTGGGGGTGATAGGGGACATGAGTGGGGTCCTGGTGGAGGGTGCCCCTGCACTGCTGGGGGTGGGGATGATAAGGGACATGGGTGGGGGCCTGGTGGAGGGTGCCCCTGCACTGCTGGGGGGTGGGGGTGGTGGGAGACATGGATGGGGGCCTGGTGGAGGGTGCCCCTGGTGGCTGGGGGGTGGGGGTGGTGGGAGACATGGATGGGGGCCTTGTGAAGGGTGCCCCTGGTGGCGGGGGGGTGGGTGTGATAGGGGACATGAGTGGGGGCCTGGTGGAGGGTGCCCCTGCACTGCTGGGGGGTGGGGGTGGTGGGAGACATGGATGGGGGCCTGGTGGAGGGTGCCCCTGGTGGCGGGGGGGTGGGGGTGGTGGGAGACATGGATGGGGGCCTTGTGAAGGGTGCCCCTGGTGGCGGGGGGGGGGTGGGGGTGATAGGGGACATGAGTAGGGGCCTGGTGGAGGGTGCCCCTGCACTGCTGGGGGGTGGGGGTGGTGGGAGACATGGATGGGGGCCTGGTGGAGGGTGCCCCTGGTGGCGGGGCGGTGGGGGTGATAGGGGACATGAGTGGGGGCCTGGTGGAGGGTGCCCCTGCACTGCTGGGGGGTGGGGGTGGTGGGAGACATGGATGGGGGCCTGGTGGAGGGTGCCCCTGGTGGCGGGGGGGTGGGGGTGATAGGGGACATGAGTGGGGTCCTGGTGGAGGTTGCCCCTGCACTGCTGGGGGGTGGGGTGGTGGGAGACATGAGTGGGGGCCTGGTGAGGGTGCCCCTGGTGGCTGGGGGGTGGGGGTGGTGGGAGACATGGGTGGGGGCCTGGTGGAGGGTGCTCCTGGATGTTGGGGGGTGGGGGTGGTGGGAGACATGAGTGGGGGCCTGGTGGAGGGTGCCCCTGGTGGCTGGGGGGTGGGGGTGGTGGGAGACATGGGTGGGAGCCTGGTGGAGGGTGCCCCTGGATGCTGGGGGGTGGGGGTGGTGGGAGACATGGGTGGGGGCCTGGTGGAGGGTGCCCCTGGATGCTGGGGGGTGGTGGTGGTGGGAGACATGAGTGGGGGCCTGGTGGAGGGTGCCCCTGGTGGCTGGGTTTGGGGGTGGTGGGAGACATGGGTGGGGGCCTGGTGGAGGGTGCCCCTGGATGCTGGGGGGTGGGGGTGGTGGGAGACATGAGTGGGGGCCTGGTGGAGGCTGCCCCTGCTCTGCTGGGGGTGGGGGTGTTGGGAGACATGGGTGGGGGCCTGGTGGAGGCTGCCCCTGCACTGCTGGGGGGTGGGGGTGCAGGGGGACATGAGCAGGTGTGCAGGGTAGTCCCCTGTTTTGTGGGCTGCCTGCAGGGGCCGTGGAGGGTGTACAGGGAACACCTGTGAGGACCCACCCAGCCTAATTGCGTGTGATAATTCCCGCACACCCCTGTAATACACGTACCTGGCCAAATCGCATGTGAGAATTCCCGCGCACCCCTGTAATACACGTACCCAGCCGAATCGCGTGTAGAACTTCCCGTGTACCCCTGTAATACACGTACCCAGCCAAATTGCGTGCGATAATTCCCACGTACCCCTGTAATACACGTACCCTGGCCAATCGCGTGTAGAACTTCCCACGCACCCCTGTAATACACGCACCAAGCCAAATCGCGTGTGATAATTCCCGCGCACCCCTGTAATACACGTACCTGGCCAAATCGCATGTGAGAATTCCCGCGCACCCCTGTAATACACGTACCCAGCCGAATCGCGTGTAGAACTTCCCGTGTACCCCTGTAATACACATACCCAGCCAAATCGCATGTGATAATTCCTGCGTACCCCTGTGATACACGTGCCCTGGCTAATCGCGTGTAAAACTTCACGCGTACCCCTGTAATACACGTACCCTGGCCAATCGCGTGTATAACTTCACGCATACCCCTGATATGCACGTTACCCGCTTTGCGTTCCTTGTTTGGCAGCCCTGTAGACTGGTCCAGGGTTAGCGCAGCCCTTTGCGATGATTTAGCGATTTTGATGGCTTTTCCTTGCGCGAGGGCGTTCTTGGGGGCGTTACTGGCGCTGCTGCAGGGTCGCTGCGATACTCTGCGCCACGGCTGGTTTGGGAGCCTAAAATCCATGAATACGCTGTGCGCAGAAATCGGTTTTAGCGCACATGCCTTGCGCAGACAATCGCACGCGGACACTCTGCGCCAGCCGCTTGCGACACTTTTCTGCGAAATTCTATGAATTACCCTGAAGGTCTTTATCTGAACAGGGAGGTCTTAATTTTTTTTCGGAATGTGCTATAGAAGGTCACAAGGAGCTTGTTCCATGTGGTATGTGGTAGCTGCTATTGTGTGAAAAACAGAGCTGATGCCATTTGTTTTCTTGTATCTGTTGGTTTCTAGTTGGCCCATTTGCTTGGGACCTCAGGGTTCGCATTGGTACAGGGTCAGTTTAGCTTTGAGATATGCAGGGGCTGAGCCATAGACACAGCAATGCATCAGAGTGAGTGTTTTGAATTTTATTCTGTCCTCAATCATTAACCAGTTGAGATCCTGAACTTTAGGACCTGAACTTTAGCACTTAAAGAGGCCTCAAGGTGGATTCCTAATGTCTTCACTTTATTTGCGATTTTAAATTGTATGTAGTTTATCTGCCGGAATTTGTATTGTTGGCTAAGTTAAGCTCTGGTTTGGTTGGTCCCAAAGATCATTATTTCTGTTTTCTTGGCATTTAAACATAACCAGTTGTTTGTCATCCAAGTTTCAATGGTTTTGTATAATTCGCTAACCTTTGAACTGTCTTGAGCATAATCGCCACTCAGCTTGATGATCAGCTGCGTATCATGGGCCTTATTTGTAAACAATACGCTGATATTTTCAAGGATCAGCAGAGGTACCTGATATATAAATTGAAGAGGAGTGGCGATAAACTCACCCCCTGCAGCACCTCACAGCTTGTTATTTCTTCATAGGAGAAGCTGTCTCTCCAATGGACCTTAGATTTCCTATTTGTGTGGAAGGGCGTTAGCCAATCTATTGCTTCTGAGGAACAATTAGCTCCCTTCATAAGTGCTTGCTTAAGTTGTTTATGATCCTGCAAGTCAAATGCTGTACTGAGGTCAAGCAAAATAAGTAAGCCCGCATTGCCATCTTCAACAATGCTCCTCATGTCAGACTGGATATTGATCATGGCAGTCTCTGTGCTGTGAGCAGCGCGAAAACCTGACTGTTGGTTGTGTAGAATGTTATTAGCTTCTACATAGCCCTGGAGTTGTTTGGTGGCTACCTTATCTAGCACTTTAAATAAAAAATTGCAATTTGTGATAGGTCTTAGATTGCACAAGTCCCTCCGGTCTAATTTAGGTTTCTTAGCTAGCGGGGTGACTGTGACTGTGTTAATGTCTGTTGGGACATTACCCTCCCGAAAGGAGATATTCACCATTTTGTTGAGTAGTGGTGCAAAGATGATTAATTCTCGAGAACTAGTTTAGATGGCATTATGTTCTCAGCTTAAGCGGTAGGTTTCATTGATATATATATTTCTATCATATCTTCTATAGACATTTTATGGAATTTGAAAGGTTCTTGATTTCGTGCCAGTTCTACTTCTAAGTCTAGCTTTGTCTGATTAAAGATGAGTTTTTGGGCTTCTCTTAAGATAAATAGCAGTTTTGCTAAAATTCTTCCAAGTTTGTGTTCTGTGCTTGATTTTTAATGGATAATGACTAAGAATAAGTGTAGGAGCTGTGGTGCAAGGGTTCATTTTGAGCTTAAAAGTTCATAGATAAACAGAAAATGCAGTTCCAAACTGTCTGCCTAATAGAGACTTGTTTGTGAAGTGCAGACGCATTTGCGAACACGTCATCATGCCACGCTCGAGCCCGTGGTCACGTGATACTGCCCGAAAAGTCTGCAATGACTTTAGACGACCTCTAGTACTTTAGTACCTCTGACAACCGTCTTCTTGTTTTTCTCTCGATGCATGAGATATTTGCGGCTGTAGCTGAGGTTATGGGAAAATGAAACGCAGTAAAAAGCTATTCACGGGTAAAAAAAAAATACAAATGCCGTCAGGGTAGAGGTGGGGGGATGGCTAGAGGGCACTAAGTGAAATCTGGGAGTTGGAGAAGGTACAGGGACTGAGTTTGCAACACAAAGCTTTCGGCTATAGTCGCGAAAAGCCGACATCTCAGAGCAAACTGCGTCATAGAAGTAGGGTGTATTGTGGTGGGGAATGGAGAGGGCAGGGGTGGTGAGGAAGCCATTTGGTGATTGGCGAAGCTGGCACAGATTAGGGGGGTACTTGGTTAGATTCAGGGGAAGCAGGAACATTTTATTCAGCCGTTTTGCCGATATTTGCAGCTATATCCGAGCCTATAAAAGACTACAGATAGCAGAGAGTATGTGTAGTATGGTAAGCGTGGCTATATAGTTTGGGGAGTCAGTGTTTTAGAGTACTTTGTTTCGGTATAGTGACATCGGGGGTGAAAAATCACTGACCATGGCCAAGGGCCATGGTCAGTGTCCTGGTAGGTATTAGACAGTCTTTTTAATTGTGGATGCGTGTTTTCAGACTTTGAGCATGTGAGACTTTGGAGAAAGACAGAAGAAAATAGTTAAACTAAATTATTATAAAAAGGAGCAATTGTAGTCTAGTTTTAGATGCACCATACAATGGCCCTCATTACGACCCTGGCCGAAAGGGGTTTACGCCAGCGTAAACTTCGCCGACCCTTTCCACCTGAGTACGAGGTCCCTTAGCGCCATGGTGAGTTTAACGCCTGCTTTTTGCAGGCGTTAAAATCCATGGCGCTAAGGGACCTTGATGTTAATTACGCCACCGTAATTTACGGTGGCGTAATTAACGCCTTCCCCACTCCTATTATGCCCTATGGGGCAAGAATGGGAATGGGGAAGGGCAAAATTGGGGATTGGGGACTTACCGCCCCCCCAAGGTCGGAATGGGGCGGTAAGTCCGCCAACCACCATGGCGGAATTGCACCCTTAGCGCCATGGACCATGGTGCTAATTGCACCATGGTCCTCCGTCAAGGTTGTAATGAGGGCCAATGTATTTTAGATTGTGTATTCTCACTTATGGTATTGTAGTGTGTGGGTGTGCAATGTTTGACTATGTAGTTTACTGTTATGTATTGTTTTCATGATTGTTAGTTTTCAGTTTCTTTACATTCGTAAACGAGTAGTGTTGTTCTGTATTCATCATTGAAGTTTGATTGTAGTATACAACTTGAAGTCAGTCTCCCCTTTAACTGAGTTCTTGTTGCCACGGGTAAAATAAAAACAAGTTTTAGTTGATATTTATTGTATTTGTGCATTTATGTATGATGAGTAGTCCTTAAAAGTGTTTTGGGGTACACCGGATGTAGAACTTTAGCACATCAACATTACTGTTTTGATGTTATGAAGGAACACTTCATTTCCTTCATCGGTTAGGTGTACTCCGTCATGTCTATAGAAATTGCCATGTAGAACTGTATGTTGATGTTTGCAATCCATAATTGGTTTTGGTCTGCCACGAATACTGAAACTGCTTTATTAACATTTCTCCAGGATTTCTCAATTTTACCATTAAATCTGGTGATCCATCTCCATTTCTGCCTCTGAGTGAGATGGGAAACGATAAAGATGGTGGGAGGAAATAGTTCAATTAGTTTGCCCATGTCTTGTTTCATTATTAAAGTAAGGGCCACCCCTTGTACATTTCCCAAATCATTGCCTCACCAATGAATAGTATGACATATGGGTGACCTGTAATTCTCAGGCTTAACAATTTTGGAAATTCCTGGAACCAACACATTTCCCGCAATCCAAACCATTTAATTGTTAAATCTCTAAAACCTAGGTCCATGTTAATATTTAGTTTCTAACAAAAAGCCAGCAACCAAAACAGCCAACTGTCTCCAATCAGTCACACCGTTTTCAAACCAGCCATGATATCTGCAGTATTTCTCTGTTTCTAGTAGTTTGTATGAGCAGGGTATGTATGATGTGTGTGTGTTGTACTTTCTAATTGGTCGATGGTGCTATTTTTTGTATTTGCAGTTGTCCAACAGCCGCCCAGTGTGCAGCATTGCTAATTGCAGGTAGATCCTCACACACACCTCCCCATTGTAGACCCGGCTATATTTGACAAGTGACACGTCATGGGTTTGTGGATGTGTGGTCGCAGCTATCCACAATCTTGGGTGGGGTGGCATCTTATATGCATTGAGTGTTTTGGGGGATTGTAGTGAAGGAGGACCATGAGGAGTGGCGGTGGTGCTGGTAGGCATGTTGGATACCGTTTTTGGAGTTTGGTGGCGTGGAAATGCAATTTTCGCAGTTTTTGCAAATAGTCACAGTTACCAGCAGAAATCAAGGTGGTAGAGCCGTGTCTGTAAAAAAGCACATGCATATGCACATCAATACTATCCTGTGTTTCATTTGTTATGGCTGGAGCCATGCATGTATTTAATGCTGCGTCAATAAATATATATTTTCTGTACTATAATCATATGTTCATGTGGATGATATAGGTTAACATTTTATTTGTGTGTCTTATTTTATGTTTTTAGTAGTTTACTTATTTAATTTGAAGATTTGAAGGCCAATTTAGTTTGATTTGGGACTTGCACGAAAATGTGCGTCTAGTCGTGTGTACAAATCAGGATCTGTAGCCGCATCGAATAGCAGCTTACTCGCTTGGACTGATTTCATTTTAATTAACCTTACTGCACTGCATTTGTAAGGTGGTTCTCCCTGTAAAAGAAAGGGCAGACCTGATCCACAGCAGCACAGTATCGATAAACATTTGCGCATTTGGGCAAGGGCTTTGGCAAAGGGCTGATATTGCTGATCGTTCTGCTCATGTTCTGTAGACTTCCTCATTTTTTTCCAGCGTTTCTGAATCTGTGAAATCATTGGAAATTGCATTCACATGCTCCCTGTGACCCCTACTTCCTCTCCCAGAATATCATATAATCTACTGCCCACGCGCTTTCGCGAAGCGCATTTGGGCAAGAGCTTTGGCGAAGTCTGATATGGCTGATCGTGCTGCTCGTGTGTTGAAGACTTTATTTTGTTCCATCGTTTCTGCATCTGTGAAATCATTGGACATTGCATTCACGGTAAAGCTGCAGTCTGGGCGCTGTGAAAGAGACATTTCAAACAGTCTGTTACAACTGTTCCAGCAAGAGTTACAACTGTGTTTACTTTATTTCCCTAGTGCTCCACGTGGCCCCTCCTTCCACTCCCAGAAGCCCATGTCATCTACTGCACACGCGCTTTTGCGCGTGCGCATTTGTGCAAGGGCTTTGGCTAAGAGCTGATATGGCTGATAGAGCTGGAGGGCGAAGAGGGGAAGCCCCTTATGATACTGCTAAAATCGTTTATTTGATTATGGGGGTCATTCCGAGTTGGGCGGTAAGGGATACCGTGCACCGGTAAGGAGACCGGTGCCGGTAATCCCTTACTGCCCAATTCCGAGGTCCCTTAGCGGGAACCATAAAGGACGTGTGGTCTGACCACACATCCTTTATGGGTCCAGCTAAGGGACCAGGGTGCTAATAACAGGACTGCTATTCGCGTGCCCTTTATTAGCGCCTTGCCCATTCCCATTGAGCCCTATAGGGGCTCAAATGGGAATGGGGAATATTGCAAAAATCTGATCCTTTGAAAGCATAGGATCATCATTTCCACTTCCTGTAAGTGTTTCATCTACGTATACATACTCTTTCAAATGTATCATATTTATCATTTGCATTGTAGAAACTAAACTTTCTACACTTACATTCAAGAGTATTTTGTTTTAAAACTGCAAGAGAAATACTTGGTGTTTTGCACTCATACAGTTTAACTAGAAGGTATCTCATTTTAGTATGATGTGCAGTCAGCATCTGTATATGATGAAACTGACTCTTACATCTACTTTTATCAAGACAAGCTAGAGAATGACCCAAAAGTCCTGTTTTTTTAATGAACTTCACAGTAATATATTCTTTGTATCTTCTTGATCTCTCTTTGAACACTTGCAAAAATCGAATTAAATCTTTACAAGAAAATGTATCAATATTGTATTGTCCATACCTCACAATCCTTCTTTCATTTCAATTTTGAGTGACCTTCAGTTTCCATTTCTGTGTTATTACACTTTAAGATTTCTTCTTATTAGAAATCACACCATTTCAGACTTCATAGCTACATACACTCTCATCAATATCTGGTGGAACATTCTTTCCTTGAATGTAACTCTCCTCATTAAAACATCTTTCAGTACGAGAAGTGCGTTTGCACTCTCCATCAAAGATGTCACAAAATGTGTCACGTGTAAGCACATAAAATGTTTGTATATTTATAGTCACCTTAAGCAATGTCTTAAGTTTATGTAATATGAAAATTAAAAATGTTCTTTTCATATCAAAAACGTTAATAATGATTACTTCTACTTTTTTCTTTTGCAAAAAAAACGTGTTTTCTTTTTTTACTTTCAATAAAAAACATTATCGGTTGCTGCAAAACTTTGTGTTGGCATATCTCTTACATCAGCTTCAACATTTTTAAAACAATTGTCAGCACTAGAAATTGTTGCAGTATCTACAGGATTTGTATCTACAGGTTTTAAAAATAAGACGTTTTTTGAAAATGATACTGTTTAACTCTACTTCCCTGCAGACAACCCTTTCTTATAGCTTGTTGTTGTTTTTTTTCTTGATGGCATCTTACAAAAAAGCTGTATAAAAAATATGAAATGGTGAAGTTCATGCACTGTGTTTCTTTATATTTTCTATATATGTTACGTTTCACGCCCAAGCTAACAGATGGATATGGATTTTAATGGCCTGCCAACCCAGGATTTGTAAGGCCAAGCGAAACAAGACACTCGAATCTGCAGAACAGAAAAGCCTGTGTCTGCCCGTCATCCCAAGTGTAATAGTTATTCGCATCCAGGGAAATTTCCTGGGTGCAGATAATTTTTTTTTTTGTATTGCTAACAAGATATATACTAAAGTGAGTACACATCCCACCAGAAAAAAATATACCACCACGATGTAAATCAAAAAGATACTGGTTCCCTTTTCAGATGACAGCAAACGTACAAAAAAAAGGTTCCAAATTGCCACCATAATTAAAAATGGAACCTTTAAAATAGAATTATTACTACTCAACAAAAGACATTAGCATGTCCAACCTCCCTCCACTACCCATCCCCACTATCACTACAGTTTGAATGGCTAAGTCCCCAAGCAGCACCATAAAACGCCTCGCAAACCTCTACTCAACATCTATACGACAACTCCAAGTACAAAGCATTAAGTATATTAGTATTCACATAACTAGGCCCTACCACACCCTTGCTTTCCCAGCACCCATTTAATTGCTCCTCCTTAGCCATCCTCAACAAAAAGCATGAACAATTCACTACGTCTCCTAATTCCACCCATCTCAGCATAATAACACAATGATCTAATGCACTATCCTGCCTTTCCCCTATAAACTAATAACTACTACTGCTAATCAACAAAAAGATATCAGCATGTATGACCTTCCTTCACTGTCGATCCCCACTCTGCTAAAGTTTCAATGGCCATATGCCCTAACCAGCCACATAAAACCTCATCAATAATACTGTTTCCCTCAACCCACTATGCACCCCCATTAATTTGACCTTGTAATGAGGCGGTAGAGGGTTAACGGTGCCGGCAGCTCTACTGGCGCTGTTAACCCTCTACCGCCTGGGTCGTAATGACTCCCTCAATCAGAAATTGGTAAGCTTTGGTATTAAGATGCTTCACATAGAGAGTGTGGTAGCTATGAATCTGCTAAATCGGTTATCTAGTTTGCTTCTGTATGGACATAGCGTTAATGTAGTTTGGTTAAGTCTTGGACCAGCCAGTACTAGAAACAGTACAGAGATTTTGAAAACCAACTTGATTGATACATATTATTATTTTTTATTTTTTTATTTTGGTTGGTTCAAAAATTGAACCTTTCAAAACTTTACATCAAACCTTGTTACATCATTTCTATTTCCATTTCTTAAAATTAACTTATTAAAATGCGAAAGAAATAAGTGAGATAGAATCAACTTAAAACAGAAAAACAAAACCCACAAAAGAAGCTAGACTGTTAATTTGGTGTTGGTAAATGCCAAGCTTGAGACTGATCCATTGGATTTAGTGAAGCTGTAACTTTCCCAAAATATTGTTTGCGTTTACCAGCAAGATTAGGGCAAGATTTCAAGCAATGTCATAGGGTTTCTTTTTGTAATTTATCACCACAACATCGACAATAATTTAGTCGCCTTCTAGCTAATACATCCCGGGTATGTCATAAATTGAGCCTAAAGTACAGATATTGCTTACGTACATACAGAGATCGACATTGATAGAGATAGTCGGCTAATATCCCGACTTTTTTGTGTCCAAATAGGTAGAAGTCAAAAGTCCTTGTAGGTAGCACATTTGCCTAAGGTGATGATCCAATCGTGTTGAGATAATTTAATTTTGGCTCGAGTGGGATTATGTATTAGAGTTTCGAAAGGTATTGCAGCATCTGCAAGTATGTTCAGTGTGCTTTGATCCCATACACCTGGGAGAGTGTCTTGCTGATAGAAAATAATGTGCCAATACTCCCAAGACATTTGCCGACAACAAACCTAGCAAGCATTTTCTCGACATTGCACACATTTTCCATTGCACTTGTGAATATAAAGAGGGTAGCCCTAACTTGAATCGAATTACTGGTAAAGGGGTGCTATTTCAAAGGAGTAGAATCTGTTTGCAAAATGTGGATTCAAGCATGTCCCAAAATGTGCGATTATTTGGTAAGCAGGCTTCTGAGCCGTATGTGAGCACTGGAATTGCTTTTTATTTTTATAATGTGATTATATGAGTATTTCGCAAATTTATATGTCAGTACTTTAGCTTGTAATATCAAGGCTTGTAATTTGCATTTTGTATTCACCTCATGTGCGTGATCTTTCAACATATTCGTTACAGTGACACCTAAATACTTGTACGACAATACTCTCTCAAGATTCACTTTTTTTTAAATTTGGTTTAGTTACATGTAGTAACTTTTCAAATATTTACAACATTAATCTCAATAGTCACATTAGTCACAATGTCGCATAAAACTAATCAAAATCACTTATTACACTTTAAGAAAAAAAAGGAGGAACAAATTAAAAAACCTAACAAAACACAAAAAAACTGAAAACACAGTACATATTCGCACAATACATTTAAAACTAAGGGAATTTTATACAAATAATAAAACCAATGAACTACGCTTTCATTAACCCTCCCACATACACAGACGGACGAGGGAGCTCCGCTATCCAGACTAGGATTGATCGATTACAATTTGATTGAATAGTCGTCCCTCATATAGAGTTTGGTTCAATTACAATCAGTCTTGGTAACACCATTTGCAGGAACGACACTACTGCTATTTGGGCCCATGCTCGGTTATTTGAAAAGATTAAGTGCCATATTTCATCGCTGTTCATATCATTATGCAGTTGAATCACCCTACCAAAGCACCTTAATCTAGGCTCCCTTAGCGCTATACATTCAACCACGAGATGTTGTAATGTTTCACTTTTTGAGGGAGCCTACAATACCTGCAGTAGGTTTGTTCAACCAACAAGATTTTCCTTCTACACAGTATTTCCCGTGTAGGCCAGATGTTCAATCTAAATCTCAGGAAGTCCTTACTAATCGTGGAGGAGGGACATTTCAGCAAGTAGGATTCCATAATTCCCATTTTTTTTAGTACCAAAGTTCAAATAGTTAAAATCTCGATATTTGACATATCTTTCTTCATTCAAAGCCCAATCGCCCAAATAGATCTTTGCTTCGGCACAATCAGGGTTTGATAACAATAGATCAATGGTTACATCACAATCACCCAGCTTATCCATCACATGATTCCTCCAAGCTCTAGCAAAAGCGCATTCTGATTTAATTAGATAGAAAGCAGTGGCTGCTAAAATAGTTGCACTTTTTAAACCCAATAGGCATTTACGGTAAAACGCACATTGTTTCCACAAAACAGCAGCATACAAGAACAGTAATCTAAATTCATGGCGAATAATTGCCATAGGCACACTAGGGGGGAGACACAATAGCTGTTTCCAGTACATTGATTTTAAACAATCCCAATACTCTTGTTTTTGAGGGAGGATTCCTTCTACCCCATATGTGACTATGGGACTACTTTCATTTTACAGAATAATACCGCATGTTGCACATAAAATTTGCCATATTTCTTGATTAATATCCGAGATTGGGAAATTAAGTGCCCCATTTTGCTCCTGGCTGATACCTCTTGATCTCTCAATCCCTTTGCTGCTCAATGAACACCCCTAAATATTTATACTGGGTCACACTTGTCAATTGAATTTCTTGGAGCGACCACGTGGGGGTCTTGCCCTTGACTACAGAGGGGGTACACCTTATTATTTGTGATTTCTCAGTATTGATAACTAAGTTGTTTAACTGTACATACTCTCCCAATCGCTGCAGCATTCGTTGGAGGCCTTGCAGTGTCTGCAAGAGTAGGACAAGGTCGTCTGCGTATAGGAGGTAAGGAATTTTCTAATCCCCGAGTTTCGGGGCATCTCCATTACAACTTTAGAAATCATTACCTAAGTCTATGATGAAGAAATTAAACAGCAAGGCTGCCAATGTACACCCCTGCTTTAATCCTCTTTAAGTCACAATTTTTGGGGATAACTTCCCATCAAGACTTATGCATACTCCCATTGATGTATTTGTATGGAAAAGCATTATTATGAGATCAGTGAGTGCGGGCTACCATACAGTATACGTTTCTTGTATAACCGTGTTCTATCCACTGAGTCAAAGGCCACTTTGAAGTCAATAAACCCCATGTACAGGGGGCGACTTCGTTCGACTTGCTGGGCTTTAATCATTTTCAGTGATTTGATGTTCGGGATAGTCCCAAGACCCTTAATGAATCCTGACTGCAGTGGATGTGTCAGGTTCTTGCTTCTTACCCAAGATTGTAATTTGTCCAAGATCAGACGACAATAAAGTTTCCCGGGGACATCTACCAGCGAGATGGGTCTATAGCTGTTGGGTTCCCTCTGTCTCCTTTTATATAAATAGGGATTGTTATTGCTTCCGTCCAAAGCTTGGGTAGGGTCTGTTACACATTGACTAGCAAAAAGATTTGGAACAGGATTGAGGCCCAGAGATCAGGATATTTTTTGAGACCATAGTTAGATAGCCCATCTGGGCCTTTTGCCTTAGAGTTACTTGCTGTGATGATCAAATGGTGTATATCAGCTAAATCAAACTCTAAATGAAAAGCTATCAGGAATTTCAGTTGTTCACTTACGGGAATAATTGGGGCATAAAGCTTAATAAAATATTCAACCCAAGTATGCACATGGACTGCTGATGTTTGGAGAGTCAATTGTGGTGCCACTGCCACTTGGTTTATCACAGACCGCATTTTAGAAATATTTTTACTAGCTAAGGTTTCTAGCATAGTCGCACTATCCACTTGGAACAGTGTCGCCCGATGGCCTTTGGACCAGTTTCGATACCTGGTTTCTAACCTACTGGCCAATTGCTTTCTCTCTTCTTCGGGTCTGCTGCTTATGCCTCTCAGGTCTACACGTAGTCGTTTTTTTCTCTTTGATCGCCATATCGAATATATGGAGATGGCACTTAGTGGCCTTTGTTTCAAACTTAGGTTGGTGAAAGACTTGAAATAGATCAGAATATATACACCTCACCTCGTTCAGCAGGTTATTCTTGTTGGATACGCCCAACCTTAGAAATCTTTCCAACTAAATAACTTCACTCTCAGTCCTTAATAGTCGATTCCCACTAGCATTCACTACAAATGAGCCTTTCACCCTAGGAAGGGCAGGTCAATTTCTGATTACCCCCATCTCCCACTAAGCCATGAGCATATTATCATCACTTGCTCTAGATTCGATTACCTCGAAATTTGACATACTGGGCCACAATACCTGATTCATGTATATATAGTAAATAGTTGACTTACTTTCGCCCTTATGCCATGTCGTCATTGGTGGAATATCGGAGTCAAAGGCTCCATTAAGCATGATCAAGCCCCTGGCCAGCACCAATGCGGTCCATTTTTGATATCTTGACTTTTTTCGATTCTCAGATTCCACTAAGCAATTTAGATTCAGGTCCCCTGCCACCACTACTGCACTGACAGTATGATCTTCCACTACCAGATCTAAAAGGCCATTTATTTGATAAAGAAAAGTATCATCCGGCATGGCAATAGGGTTCCAGTAGACATTTAGTATAGCATAGCTGACATTCCCCATCATAACTTTAACCATCAGCATATATTTGTTGGGTGCTGCCCAAAATACTGAGGACAACCCTTCTTTCATTTTAACTTCAGTTAGAACACCTGAGATGGGACGAACAGCTGGAGGCTTCAGAGCTGGATTTAAATATATTTCATGGTCGTTCCAATACTCTCTCAAGATTCACTTTTCCAAGATTCCACTGATATAGGTTAATCCTAGTGTTTATGTTGTTTTTGCATACTAGAATTTGATGTTTTGCTGTGTTTATTACAAGGTTGTTTTTAAGACCACACTTGTTTAGACTATTTAACAGATTCTGTAATCCAATTGGAGTTTGAGACAGGAGAACTAAATCGTCTGCGTATAAAAGATAAAATATTTGTTGCCAGCCTAATTTTGGTGCATCACTTTTTCTAGAAATGCATTTCTTACATCTAGGATGAACATATTGAAAAATGTGGAAAAATGTGGAGGCTAAAATTCAACCTTGCTTAAGTCCTCTCTGTGTCGGATGCTGGCTCAAAGGGTCCCATCGAGAGTTAGCCTGACCTGCATGGTGGTATTTGTATGCAAGAGCATAATTAAGGCTAATAAGGATGGAGGGCAGTTGTAATTGCTTAATTTCCGATATAATAATACCCTATCAATTGAGTCAAACACAACCCTAAATTCAACGAATGCGATGTATATGGATTGATTCCGCGCAGCATATTTGGATTTTATCATGTTGAGAACCATAATGTTAGGTGTCGTTCCCATACCCGACATGAAGCCCGATTGGAAAGGATCTATTAATTGCATGTTAATTGCCCATCGGTTAAGTTCTTTTAATAAGATTCGAGAGAATATTTTCCCTTGAGTGTCTAATAGCGCAATCGGCCTGTAGCTATTTGGTATGAGCTGATCTCCCTTTTTATAGATGGGCAATTTTAAAGAGTGTCTCCACGTAGAGGGAATTGTTTGGGAGTGATTTATCAAAGTGAATATATTGAAGAGGATCTTTGCCCAGAGAGCAGGATGTTGTTTGAATAAGAAATTCGATAGGCCATCTGGACCACAGGCTCTCGAATGACTAATAGATGTAATTCATAGTGATATGTCCTGGAGGTCAAATGAAAAATGGAATCTTTTTGGGGGTGTCAAGGAATCCAAAATCGGACAACCTGCTGGTGTTGCCTTTAAATCCGTAAAATGTTTTATCCATTTGCCTTCAGTGACACAATTTGCTTGAATCATTTCTTGATTACCTTGGGACGTGTGATTCAATATGGCCCAGGTCGTTGCTATGTTTTTGGATTGCAATATGTTTAACATGTTTGCACCATCCTTTTGATAAAGTGTGGCTCGTCTTCCTCATAGCCTATTTTTATATTGGGTTTTAATTCGAGCAAGCAAAGCACTTCTGATTTCTCTGGGATGATTTAAAGTTTCTCATTTGTCGGCTCTAAATTTAGATTTTCTAGCTTGAACAGATTCAAGTACAGATTTATTATCGCATATACACAAGATTGACAGCCCGATTCATGGAATTAATGTGCGCTGAAGATTCCCTCGCAAGCGTGCGGAACCGTGCGAATCGCAGTGCAAGTGCGAAAATCGCAGCAAAACCCACGCACATCGATTCATGGAAGTCCGTGCGCGAGTAAAATGTGGGATGTGCGCTGAAAATCTGCATGGCGCATGCCGGCGCACACGTCATCTAACGACGTGCGCTACGGCCACAGCGAAAGCGCACATAGCGCGGCGCACAAAACAAAAGTAGGCGTAACACGGGGCGTGACAGGCAGAATGGGGAACAAAGCGTGAAAATGTGGGCATCACGGGAGAAGTACAGGAGGCAAGTGCGCGGAACGGCCACACGCTCGCCTACAACACGTATTTATGGAATCGAATAGGGCAAACCAGTGCACTGGTGAAGACGCGCACAGGCCTAAACACGTACACCACACGAAGGCAGGCGGTAGTGTCCCTGCGCATGAAAAAAATGTGCGCCAAAATGTGCGCTAACAAAAAGCACGTATATACAGCTCTGATGATTGTCCCGTACTGTGGCCCTCTAGGACAAATGACGTGCAAAGGGGTACGCGACAAACACAAACACCCGCTGTGTCAAAAATAGCATGTGCGTGTATTTCGGGGGTGCGTGGGAAGTTTCACACGCGATTGGCCTTGGGCGAGCGGGGTGCATGTAAATCTGGGGTTGTGGGAAGTTTCACACGCGATAGGCCCTGTGCGATTGGGGTGCGTGTATTCCTAGGGTTCGCTTGAAGTTTCACACGCGATTGGCCTGGGTACGTGTAAATCTGGGGTGCGCGGGAAGTTTCACACGCGATTGGCCTTGGGCGAGCGGGGTACGTGTATTTTGGGGGTGCGCAGGAAGTTTCACACGTGACAGGCCCTGTGCAAGTGGGGTACGTGTATATCTGGGGTGCAGGGGAGTCCTACATGTGTATTGGCAGTGTTGATCCTCCCAGGTGTTCCCTCTACACCCTCCACGGCCTCTGCAGGCAGCCCACAACAAAAGGGACTAGTCTGCACCCCTGGTCATGTCCCGCAGGCAGCCCATCCACCATGGGCATGCCCCCCAGCCAAGCCACATGTCACCTTGCACTACTGATCACCAATGCATGACCCCCTCCACCCCCACCCTCCAGCAGTGCAGTGCATCTGCCAGCAGCCCCACACTCATGTCCCCTTGCACCCCCACCCCCCAGCAGTGCAGGGCACCTGCCAGCAGGCCCCCTTTCATGTCCCACTCATGTCCCCTTGCACCCCCACACCCCAGCAGTGCAGGGCACCTGCCAGCAGGCCCCCACTCATGTCCCCTTGCACCCCCAGCAGTACAGGGCACCTGCCAGCAGGCCGCCACTCATGTCCCATTGCACCCCCACCCCCCAGCAGTGCAGGGCACCTGCCTACAGGCCCCCACTCATGTCCCCTTGCACCCCCACCACCCAGCAGTGCAGGGCACCTGCCAACAGGCCCCCACTCATGTCCCATTGCACGCCCACCCCCAGCACTGAGGGGCACCTGCCTGCAGGCCCCCACTCATGTCCCCTTGCACCCCCACCCACCAGCAGTGCAGGGCACCTGCCAACAGGCCCCCACTCATGTCCCACTCATGTCCCATTGCACCCCTACCCCCCAGCAGTGCAGGGAACCTGCCAAAAGGCCCCCACTCATTTCCCATTGCACCCCCACCCCCCAGCACTGAGGGGCACCTGCCAGCAGGCCCCCACTCATGTCCCACTCATGTCCCCTTGCACCCCCACTCCCCAGCAGTGCAGGGCACCTGCCAGCAGGCCCCCACTCATGTCCCCTTGCACCCCCACCCCCCAGCAGTGCAGGGCATCTGCCAGCAGGCCCCAACTCATGTCCCATTGCACCCCCACCCCCCAGCAGTACAGGGCACCTGCCAACAGGCCCCCACTCATGTCCCCTTGCACCCCCACCCCAGCAATGCAGGGCACCTGCCAACAGGCCCCCACTCATGTCCCATTGCACCCCCACCCCCCAGCACTGAGGGGCACCTGCCAGCAGGCCCCCACTCATGTCCCCTTGCACCCCCACCCCCTAGCAGTGCAGCAACAGGCCCCCACACATGTCCCACTCATGTCCCATTGCACCCCCACCCCCAGCAGTGCAGGGCACCTGCCAACAGGCTCCCACTCATGTCCCATTGCATCCCCACCCCCCAGCACTGAGGGGCACCTGCCAGCAGGCCCCCACTCATGTCCCACTCATGTCCCCTTGCACCCTCACCCCCCAGCAGTGCAGGGCACCTGCCAACAGGCCCACACTCATGTCCCACTCATGTCCCCTTGCACCCCCACCACCCAGCAGTGCAGGGCACCTGCCAGCAGGCCCCCACTCATGTCCCATTGCACCCCCACCCCCCAGCAGTGCAGGGCACCCGCCAACAGGCCCCCACTCATGTCCCCTTGCACCCCCACCCCCCAGCAGTGCAGGGCACCTGCCAGCAGGCCCACACTCATGTCCCACTCATGTCCCCTTGCACCCCCACCACCCAGCAGTGCAGGGCACCTGCCAGCAGGCCCCTACTCATGTCCCCTTGCACCCCACCCCCCAGCAGTACAGGGCACCTGCCAGCAGGCCCCCACTCATGTCCCATTGCACCCACACCCCCCAGCAGTGCAGGGCACCTGCCAGCAGGCCCACACT
Source organism: Ambystoma mexicanum (assembly GCF_040938575.1). Taxonomy (NCBI): domain Eukaryota; kingdom Metazoa; phylum Chordata; class Amphibia; order Caudata; family Ambystomatidae; genus Ambystoma; species Ambystoma mexicanum. The sequence continues at coordinate 999,560,311 of NC_090933.1, forward strand.
CATGTCCCACTCATGTCCCCTTGCACCCCCACCACCCAGCAGTGCAGGGCACCTGCCAGCAGGCCCCTACTCATGTCCCCTTGCACCCCCACCACCCAGCAGTGCAGGGCACCTGCCAGCAGGCCCCTACTCATGTCCCCTTTCACCCCCACCCCCCAGCAGTACAGGGCACCTGCCAGCAGGCCCCCACTCATGTCCCATTGCACCCCCACCCCCCAGCAGTGCAGGGCACCCGCCAACAGGCCCCCACTCATGTCCCCTTGCACCCCCAGCAGTGCAGGGCACCTGCCAGCAGGCCCCCACTCATGTCCTATTGCACCCCCACCCCCCAGCAGTGCAGGGCACCTGCCAACAGGCCCCCACTGATGTCCCCTTGCACCCACACCCCCCCAGTAGTGCAAGGCACCTGCCAGCAGGCCCCCACTCATGTGCCCTTGCACCCCCACCCCCCAGCAGTGCAGGACACCTGCCAAACTGCCCCCACTCATGTCCCACTCATGTCTCATTGCACCCCAACCCCCCAGCAGTGCAGGGCACCTGCCAACAGGCCCCCACTCATGCCCCACTCATGTCCCCTTGCACCCCCACACCCCAGCAGTGAAATGGCGATCTCATGACACAAACCAAAAGTCAACTATGTACATCAACACATGTCCACCATACGGAAGCAGGCGGTAGCGTCCCTGCGCTAACAAAAAGCCTGTATATACAGCTCTGATGAATGTCCCATACAGTGGCCCTCTAGGACAAATGACGTGCAAAGGGGTACGTGACACACATGGTCACCCGCTGTGTCAAAAATAGCATGTATTGTGAGGGTGCGCAGGAAGTTTCACATGGAATTGTGCCTGCACGAGCGGGGTAAGTGTACTTCAGGGGCTCGCGGGAAGTTTTACACGCGATTGTGCCTGGGTGAGCGGGGTACATGTACTTCAGGGGCTCGCGGGAAGTTTTACACGCGATTGTGCCTGGGTGAGCTGGGTACGTGTACTTCAGGGGCTCGCGGGAAGTTTTACACGCGATTGGGCCTGGGCGAGCGAGGTACGTGTATTACTGGGAAGGGCAGGGAAGTACAGGAGGCAAATATGCAGAACGCCCACACGCACGCGCCAAAAAAGACACGCTAATACGGAAACACGTACGCCAGCAGGAATCAGGCGTACGTGGACCCGCGCAGCATAAAAGTGCGCGCAAACAACAAGCAAGCTCAGACGCCAGGATGAACATACCGTTCCTAGCAGCAGTGGTCGTGGGATACCACAGGAGGAGGAGGAGGACAGTCAGGCCCAGAATTTTCACACCCAGAACCAGCCTTTTTGGCATGCCTGATGAGCAGGTGTATGGGAGGTACAGGTTTCCACCTCACATAATACTCAACCTGGTCAGTGAGAGGGAGGATGACCTGACATCACCCACCCTCTGCTCCCAAGCACTCAGCCCCCTGGAGAAGGTCCTCAATGTACTGCACTTTTTGGCCACCAGATCATTTCAGCGGACAAGTGCCATAGTGGGGGGTGTCACAGGTCACGGAGTCACGCTGCCTACACCAGGTCTTGGCCATCATGACTGCACGCCCATCAGTCCGCAGACAGATATACTTGCCAAGGACACGTGCAGAAAGGCAGGCTGCCGTCCAGGATTTCTACAGGGTGGCGCAATTCCCCAAATTCCTAGGTGCCATTGATTGCACCCATGTGGCTCTACGTCCCCCCAGGGCATCAGAGCACATCTATAGAAACCGCAAGCACTGGCATTCCATCAACGTCCAGGTAGTATGTGATGCCAAGGGAATCATCACCTCAGTATATGCCAACTATCCAGGGTCCACCCACGACAGTTTCATTTACAGAATGTCAACCCTAAACCGGGACATAGAAGCTGGGCGGCATGGCGATACATGGCTGCTCGGTGAGTATAAATGCCACAGCACATGCATGCATGCCAGATACTGAGTAATGTCACAACCCCACTAATGATACCCATCACCACCTCCCTAGGTGACAGTGCCTACCCTCTGAGCACCCACATGATGACTGACGCCAATTCGGAACCCCATCACGCCACCTGAGGTAAGATACAACACAGCCCATATTGCAACCCGGGGCATAGTGGAGCGCACATTCGGAGTGCTCAAGTCACGCTTTCGCTCCCTTGACCGTTCTGGCAGGCAGCTGTTATGCGCTTCCCCAGTAGTGTGCAGGATCATAGTGGCAGCATGTGTAGTGCCCCCACATCCCCAACCAGGGGAAAGGGCACGGGGTGAGGCAGCGCAAACGCAGTTGGTGGCTAATTACTTCACTTAGAATCACACCCCTGTGGAGTGCACACAGCCCTGGCACATACCATCTGACAATCAATGATGATGACTCAAGGGACAGTCAACTGTCACTACCATACCAGCCTGAGATTGGTCACCTGGAAGTGTCACAATGTGTGCATACCTACCTAGAGAAACACCACCAATGATGTGTCATCAAAAGACACATATGTTGCTAAATGCATTACCCCCTTGCAAAATACAACATGAGAACAGTGCCATGTCACCCAAACCCTCCCCAGCACCACCACCCAACACACCATGGCATGTCATGCTATGTGAGAGCAAACAAAGCAATCCTGAAAACCTGACACAAGTGTCACAAAGTACAGTGTCCCTAATGGAAAATGGCCACAAACAATATGCTCCCAGTAATGTTGAACTAACAACACACATGACCAAATACTTACCAACAATACAATGCAGCTACACAAGCTCAAACATTACTAATACATGACATTACTAAGTTAAAGTAGTCGTAGTCTTACAACCTGAATATGCCACCACATCGCCCCCTTCCAACTGTAGTCTTGCAGGCTTCAAAACTTGTCTGTGTACTGCATACAACATGAACTCCATCTCCAAAGTAGACAGCCTTGTGAAGACATGAGGAATGAACCTGCAAATTTAGAGGGAGACATGGAAGCAGAAGCATACATAATTCCAACATGCAGTGTACAATACAACTACAATATACACAAGGAATGTCTACACAGTATTGACTACAGACTGCCCACACAGCTCATGGGAGCCCAACATCACTGTGTACATCACTGTCACTTGGTCACACCCCCAAGCCCATGGAAACGGGAAGCAGGAGTGGTGTGTGTCTCATGAACCCAAGCATCGAACCCAAACTCAGGACAAGCCTGCATGTGCCCAGCCGGAATACAGTGGATGCACACGGGGGCCACACAAGGCAACACACTGTCAAAAAATAATCAAAAATCAAAAAAGCAATAATCAAAAATCAAAAATGGCCATGTGGGGGCTAGGGCGGACGGAGGCCACCCAGGAGGTCAGAGGACAGGGTGCGCACCAACAGCCGCCTGTGTGGATGTTGGGGAAAAAGAACACCTCCATGGGATCATGGCCTGCACGGCTATGCCAATGTGGGAGAACTGCTGATGTCGCTCTGAACACCCTCTGCTGCTGCCACAGGAGGTGGTGGTGCTATGGGAGGCAGCCCACGCAAAGCCCTGGTATGGTCCTCCATGCCAGCAAGCATGCGGGTGTGGAAGGTCTCGTTCTGGAGGATTATAGTGCGGAAATCCCCATGCAGCACCTGACGTGATGCCCGGATCTCCTCCCGAGTTGCCTGAATCTCAGCTGAGAGCGAACGTGTGAGCCGCTCCAAATGCTGTTCTGTCCTTAAGTTAGTGGAAGTCTCAAGGTCAACAACAGTCTCCCTGAGGGGATGGAGTTCTACCCTCAGGGCTTCCCTGTGGCCCTGGGACTCTATTGAAATCAATTGGCGTAGAGTCTCAGTGCCTCCCGTCTGTCCCTGTTGGACGCCAACATGTCCTCCCTGTATGATTGGCAAATGGAGTCTGTTGCCTGCTGTAGTAGCTCCATCTGCCTTTCAGGGGGGACAATGGAAGTGGCAACCCTCTCCATTGCTTGAGCCATCATCTCAACTGATGCTGCCTGTTGTGTTAGCATACCGTAAATGGATTGTTCCCATGCGGTATTGCCTGGTGGCGTATGGCCACCGCGTCGGCGGGCACCACACCTGTTTGGGGCAAGGAGATCTGCGCCTTGCTGTGCCGGCACTACCTGAGGCTGCAGGACTGCATTCCCCCTCTGATCTGCTGGCCCAGGAGCAGGATAAGATGTTGTGGAGTGTGACCCTGCACCCGTAACCGCCAAAGGCTGACTAACCAACACTGACATCCCCATAGAAGGTTCACCCCACTGGTGGCCGGTTGTGCCTCAGGTTGGAAGGGGAGGCAAAAGTCTGACACTGATGACACCAAGATGGAAGAGCAACACATTTGCTGCATGCTGCGTAGCACTGCCATCACACATTGGCCTGTGAGTGCACATAAATGACACATGCCATCACACAGATGGCATGTACCATAGCCATGGTACATTCCACAAGTACATCCATATGTCAGTGAATGAGTACTGTCACCCATCCATGTGAGATGGACATGAAGAGATGAAAAATGCCACATAGTGTGAAAAGATACGCCATGTGCCACACACTGCAACACATCCAGTGTACAAACATACAGTGATTGCAGGGCCATGTACACATCAATGGTTGTGCACTTCAACATGACAGGAAACAACTAGCATGTTCCACATTCAAACAGGCCCAAAAACATCATGTGATCAGGACAATACTCATTCAGCCTGAATGGTCAAATCTTTCAACTACCAAGATGACACATGTGAGCCTATGTGGGGTTCTTCACTGACAGAAGCATGTCACATATGTCACAATAGGGCTGAGGAATGTGTTGCAAAAGTGGGAGAATTGAAACAATCAGCCTGAAAGAACACTGATAAATACAAAGAATGTTGTTGCATGATGCCACCTCAAGGGTAACTGCTGTAATGTTGCGCTAAATTACTACTGTGGGCAGAAGGGATAGTGTCACACCCAAATTCAAGGCCGCAGAATGTTTTGGATGAAGCACATGGGTGACCCATACTACTCAGTCACACACACCCTCACCTGCCACTCAATCAGAACCCGTCACCCAAACAACATACACATGCATTACACACACATGCCTGGGCACTCACCGGACAATGTTTCATAATCGGGTAGTTCTCCCACACCTCGGATCTGTTCCTCTGTGACGAAGGTCCCAGCAACAGACTCATGTTCAGTGAGTTTGTTGTCCTCTTTTGGAGACCCACTGCCAGTCACCAGAGTAGCGGCATGACTTGAGGCCAGCTTGTCCTTTGCTCTGTGTTTCAGGTCGTTCCACCGCTTGTAGCAATCATCAGCTGAGGGCCTCACAAATCCAAGGGCACTTATGTCATTGGCGATGGTCTGACAGTGTGCCTTACGTTGACCAGGTGTGGTCTTGGACCCTGCAGTCACCACCATTTCGTGGCTATGTTGCAACACATAGCTCACAAGTGCATAAGCTCTGCGTCATTAAAGCAAGGCTTCCTTGATGTGCCGGAGTGTGTAGCCGTGCCTGGGGTCTCAGCCTGTCATGCTGGAGCACCCTTCTTCCTCTTTTTAGAAGGTGGAGCGGAGCCAGAGTGGCTAACACCGCTCTGGTCAGTAGGGGCAGAATCACCGGTGGACTGGGTTGTTGGAGTGTGCGAGTGGAGTGTGTTGGAGTGAGTATGCACATTGACCATAGGACTGTGTGCAGGCATTGTCTGAAGTGTGATGTTGGCATGGGGAACATCAGTATGATGGACCAGGACCGACACTGTCCTGGCTGGGAGAGTCAGAGCTGGGGCGGATGGAGCTGCAGCTGCCCCTGCAGCCTCACCACCCTGCATACTTGGGGCAGCAGATGTCATAGCTGCCCCAGATCCACGTGCCTTGTTGACAACTTGCACCGCCACAAGTTGGCCTAGACTTGCTGACCTGGAAGTCAGCCAGGGAGTCATCCTGTGCCAGGTCAGGTGCCACAATGGGCTGGTCCAACACGGGCTGAGCTGGGATGGTCTCAGCCACGTTTCCCTCAAACATGGGGGGGACATGGGTGTCCCTGATTGGTCCTCCACACATGGGGGTCTACGGGCACCCTGCTAATCCTAGCCACGTCCCCTACCGCGCCCACCATGTCCACCTTTTGAAGGTCGGCCACCTTTGCCTCCTTACCGCTTGGTCGCCTCCCAACCATGGCACTGACGTTGTTGTGCGTATGGGAGGAGCAGTAAACTATTGTCCTGGGCAATTGGGGGTCAAAGGGGTAGGGTACTAGATGGAATACCCTAGTGCTCTAACAAGGCTGTCTGTGACCCCTGGGGGAAGATGACGGGTCTCGCAACGCACAAAAACAAAAATAAATGTGCACGCAACCCCTCGTTGACCACGTGCGTGGAAAAATTAACCCGCTGAAGTGGGAAAATGGAACAACAGGCTCCCACCAATCCCCTCTCGCGCTTGGCCTAGAGGATCACGGCCGAGGCACCCGCCACGAGAGGAGTTTGCCTATCTACCAGACGACCAAATACCCTGGTACAAGAACATACGGATGTGCCCACCCACCTGCCCAGCAGCCCGCCCTGCCCATGCCGACACCTGCGGCATGGATCAACTCGACTAAACCAACACATCGTTAGAGATGCCATGACGACCTAGCCAACGGTCAGCACACCTGTGCAAACATGCACACTGGACACTCCCACACCAATCCACACAAAGAACATACTCAGTGCTATGACGTAGGCGAGGGACACACCCACGGACGTGCATCTTTATTATTTTCCACATAGGCTCTCAAAATGCAGAAACGCAAGACGCATAATGAACTTATCTAAAAAGGCTTGCTCACGCTTCTTCTAAAACCATGTACCATAATGAAGAATATAACGGAGACACGATACTGGGGATAGAGCAATATGATACCGTAACCTAAAGCCTGTGCACCAAACGGTTCCACCTATGCACCAGGCCCAAGTAGGCCGCAAGCAAAAGCTTCCATTAACATTAAATGAGCAAGAGCTCGGTTGCTGACCCTGCAGAATGAGCCCGGCGAAAGCACACAGCCAAGGGCACAATGTTGCAATCTCGCACGCCGCAAGCCGACGCCAAGGTCGCACCTGCAAGATAAACCAGGCACACAGTGGGAAAAACAATATTCATTGTGCAGAATTCTGCCTCAAACACGGTCCCACCTCACGTGACCAAGCCAAACCTGAATAGGATGCCAAGCCCAGGAGGAAGGAGACGCCTGGATCCCCCGTTTCAAGACACAGGCAGATACAATTAAGCGACCCAATGAACATCTGCGGCAGTGGTAGTCGTCGGCCATCCAACATATGAATAAATCCTCACATTGTCTGCACCTACCCATAGTGAAACATTGTTGCAAATGACAGGTGCACCGCGAGCTGGGAACAGCGATGGTCCCAGACTGGGAGGCTCGCGAGCGAACCAATCAGAACATGGGGCTCTTATCACTGACGCCATTAACATTGACCAATCCTCAGGGGTCTTCATGTAACAATTTTCATGTATCAAATTGAAGGGACAACCCAAGTATATCACCTGACTTACCCTCAACCACTAACACCGTTCTCTATATGTATGCTATACTAACCCTACCACTCGAGCAACCAATCCAGAGTGGAGATAGGTTTTTTGCTAACTTTCCAAGGTGACGCAAGTAGCGCGTCATACTAAGGTAAAAAGGGCCTGCGAGCCCCACGATTGTGTGTGTGTCAGGACGGACGCGTACGATCCTTGACCCATCCCTGCCGTTTTGTCTAATAAACAGCATAACCACCTTGCTTCTTGCGTGTGTCTCATACTCTATGGCCCTCATTACGACCCTGGTGGAATTCGAAAAACGATGGCGGGAATGTAATACCGCCATCGAATACCGCCCGTTGCGATTATGACCCGTCACCGTAAAGTACGATGCCATTAGCGACACCGTAGTGAACGCCAACGCTAACTGCACCAAGTACGCGCACGTGCGCCTTGCAAAACCGTAATTTCCGCCATGGCGCAACGGTACGCGAATTCTGACCCTAGCGGACATTTACTTAACGCCATCAAGCATGGCGGAAAGTACCATTCCGCCATGGTGAGAATTACGGCATCGCGAACCAACCGTAAATGGCCCTACTGAGTGCCTGTACTCCACTCCCTGCCCACATTGCACAACTCCTCGTAGGCGCAATGTAGTCACACTATGCAACCAGTGAAATGTACAAGTCACCCATGCATGCCAACGAACAAATGCATGCAGGGGCTCCAAGTGCCTTGTGAGTGGCCATCCATATTTGGCATGTCACCATTGCCGTACTGATGCAGCACAGGCATCTGAAGGTTCAAGTACACCAAAATGAACTGAAATATTCCATGAGACAAAACAACAATAGTCCCCCATCGCTTGCCACCAGTGTAAATCAACATTCAAAGCAGTATCCTGAGGGAGACTGCACCAGCCCTGTACTCTTGCCAGTAGACAAACCAACCATCAGCATAAGCATGTACCACACAAGTTGGCAGAGTGACTGAGCAGCCAGGCTCATCTCAAGAGGGGCCAATGGGAGCTGTAGGGCACAGATGGCACGAATACAGAAGCAATTCCAATGGACCTGACCTCAGTCTCCCTCCAAGAAACGCACGCAAACACAGGCACCTGTGACCAGCCATTTTCTGATAATCCCATCATTCCACCAATCCACCTGGCTGACCGGCATCTGTTGCACAAAAGCTAATCCCCCGCCCCTGAGCATGACATCATAAAAACAGTCATAATGGCAGCCCCTATCCCTGACCTTACTGGGCTTCGTAGGCAAACGCGGCCAGTACAGTACCACACAACTCTACTCAGAAGCCGGAACCCAATGCAGATCATCTCACAATACATCGCGCCACAAATCGGAATATGCTACATTACTAGCAAAGAATAACGCTACACGGTTAATATCTGAATATAAATTTAATGCACATCAAAATCACCAAGCCCATAAAGCTATTTGCTCATAAACTCCCAAATAATTTTCATTACTGTGGGCTGCATCCGCAATAAATGACCAGCTTCTTCTTGTGTGACGCCCTGTTCCTTCATGGTACACAGGGGCTACATTTACGTTCAAAAAGGCAACATGGAAGCGCCTAGAACCGCAGGGCCGTCCCATGAAGTAGGCACTAGTCCAGCTGAAAGGTTGATATGTTGCTCCTAGCCACTAGTACTGCGTAAGGGCATGTGGCCCATTGGCGATCGTCCCATAAGATCGTAATGGTGCTCCACTGATTAACTCGAAGCTGCAGGTGTCGACTGTAAAAGCCATCTGCAGGAGTGGCGTACAGATGGCAGCGGCAAAAGGGGAGGAGATACCTGTCACCCAAATGAAAAAAAAAATAATAATATGGGCATCCGAACTTCATATGTATTACTCACTTCATTCAACACACTAAATCTACAACCATATGCATGCTAGCCCACTCAAAAGGATTAATTTCACCCAAAAATCACTTGCGAATCATAACGACATAAATCGAGGTGAATACACTATTACAAACGAGTGTTTGTGTGCATGCGTCTGTTAAAACAGAATCCATTAGATGGGATTAGTAACGTGCATAGACACAAGTGTTTGAAGGCGCGTCGAGACAGGGAGGGTTCAACAAGGGCAGATAGACGATGGTCCCACTATGGCAGCTTTGATCACATAGCGCAGGGGAAGGGGATAGATTCCAAAAAGCCATGTACATGGCAAACTCTCAATCCAATCATCTGTCCATTCATCCATTCATCATTCCCTCATCCCGGTATAAAAACGCCTGAATATTTACTCACATAACATTTGAAATTTCCATTGAGTCTGTGCGTAATGCAGTCTGCATAATCCACTGTGCTCCTGCCCGGATTTCTAGTGTAGTGAAGTAACATGTATTTGGGAACGTCCTGCCTTATCGTCCACTACGCTATTGCGCATCCCATTCAATTCATATCAATCATTGCATTCTCGTCATGGGCCTGTCCCAAGGCCATTCAACAATAGAATGTTATATTTCCAGTCAGACCTGTGGGCGTTTCCTCGCCGCTAGTTGAAAACCAAAAGCGCTGTCCTTCGAATTCCTCATTAGCAACATCACGTCGAAAAGGCATCTGTGAACGCTTGAATTCACAAATACATCTATGTAGTGCGGCTGTGTGTGAAAATGGTAACTGGCTTCAATCACTAATGGGACTCCCCGCCCGTCGGTGAACGTCGGTACAGTGCTGCATGAGGGTCCACGGTTGATCGAGTACTACATTCCACTGACCCTTCACAAGTTTGTTCGCGACTGCAAATATAGTATGTGAAACAATGGGACCATAGCAGAATTAACATATAAACCAATATTTCACTGCCATCGGGATTAAATACATGATTGTAATTGCAAGATGCCATGCGTCAAATTGCAGCGTTGTGTGCGGGACATGCTCGCCCAAAAGTTATTGCAGCTGGCACAGGTGGAATGAATCACCACAGGTGGAGGCTATACAGCCTGAAAACACATAAATTGCACACCCAACCCCCTCCCACAACCACACCCACTCCAAAATGCTACCGACAGGACTAGCGATGTTGGGCCTGGGGGACCTGATAGCACTGCAAGTACTCCAACTTCAAGAAGAAGACGAACACCAACTACTACAACAACCGGCCGCACAGAGGAGACGCAGGAGGAGGAGGAGGAGGGCAAGGCAGGGGCAGCAAGGCCCACCAGCACAGCCACTACCACCACGCAGGCAGCCCGCAATCCCATGCCTCCAAGCTAATCCGTTCAACCTCATTGCTGAGCAGATCCACACCCTCTACCGTTTGGACCGGGACACCATAACCGCCATTGTCAACATGACAAACGCTGACCTTGTCAGCATGATAGATAGCCCAACCGCCACCCCACCCCTACTGAAGGTGGTGTCTGTACTCCACTTCCTGGCCACAGGCACCTACCAGCTGCTGGTAGGTGCCTGTGTCGGACAGTTGCATGGCATTTCACAGCCACTATTGTCACGGACACTATTCCAAGTGCTTGATGCCCTCCTGAAGCACACAGACGACTACATCTATTTACCACGCTCGGAGCAGGAGATTACAAACACAAAAGTGGGATTCCATGCACTTGGCGGCATACCGGGTTGCATTGGTGCCATCGACTGCACCCATGTGGAATTGGTTGTCCCACATGCCATGGAGGTCCAGTACCGCAACCGGAAACAATATCATTCTATCAATGTACAAATGGTGTGTGACTCCAACAGGATCTTTACACATTGTTGTGCCCGATTTCCAGGATCAACCCATGATTCTATGGTCTTGAGGAACTCTACAATACCACGCTACATGGAGCGACACGCAGGGCACCGATCCTGGCTACTCGGTGAGTCTCATTTAATGCATGAGAATGTGGGGTAGGTGATGCGTCAATGACCTGGCAGGAAGGGGGGGGGATGCGTACGTAGCAATGTCATTCCACAAACATCCTTTATTGTCCACATACAGGTGATGCCGGGTATCCACTGAAGAGATGGCTCCTTACACCAATCCGGAACCCACAGAACCAGCATGAGGAGGACTACAACCATGCCCACTCACGTACCCGTGTAGTCATAGAACAGGCATTCGGCCTACTGAAGGCTCGTTTCCGCTGCCTCAGCAGGTCTGGCGGGGCACTCCTGTACCGCCATGAGAAGGTTGCAAAGATGGTCATGGCATGTGTCATGCTACACAACATGTGCGTACGTAGAAATGTGGCCATGCCCCCTGACGCAGAACTGCAAGCACCTGAAGATGGTCATGATGAGGGTGGGGATGTGGCAGCACCTCAAGGAGTCCGCGAGGCACAGGAGGCCCGTGAAATTCATCAGAATCTCATAGATGCATGCTTCTAGCACTCACGTCTGGTGGCTGTTACATGGACACGGGACTTGTGGCACTGTGTGTGTCTGGAACATGCACAATGTGGACTGTATGCCAAGAAAGGCCTCGTACACAAAGATCAATGTCCACACATCTCATTGGATGAATATGAAGAAATGTATAGCAAATGTGAAATGATATTACACACCCAATCGACCCGCCACCCAAAAAAGCCCAACACACCCCCTCCACCCTCCTACCTCCCCCCCGAACACCAGTGTCCAAAGATGCTCATTGTCAGTGGGCAGACGCTATTGCAAGCCCCCTCTCCGGGTATCAGGGGCACCCCTGCCTGTGGAGCGCAGGTTCCTCCCAGATCTACGTTGGGGGCTGCCCTGGACGGAACTTGCAACGGATGATGTCTCTGCCTGCTCACGTCCATGCATGTCCCTAAGGGTTTGTGAGAGCTCAGTGAGCACACGGCGCACAGCGGCAAGTTCACCACATACGTCTTTGGACGTTGCATGCAGTTCCCCCCTCAGGCTCTCGGTGCTTCTCTCCATTTGTCCCCTCAGGCTCTCGGTGCTTCCCTCCATTTGTGCCCTTAGTGTCTCGGTACTTCGCTCCATTTCTGCCCTAAGTGTCTCAGTAGATGTTTCAATGGCTGCCTTAGAACCCCCACATTCAGCAGCATGCTCCTTGAGGAGCGTGGCCAGTTGCTGCTGTTGCACAATCATCTGCTCGAGGGACTGTTGCCTCTGCTGGGCCATGCCCATTTGCGGTGGTGTCACAGAGGGGCTGATCACCTCATGTTGCCTTGCCACAGGCCTTGTGGGGGTTGGCCAGTCGTCGTCTTGTGGGTGCCCCTGCGTGGTTTCCTCATGGTGTACGGGATGAAACAAACAGGGGGATTGAGACAGGTCATGGATGGGTCCTACATCGACAGCACCGTTTTCTGTGTCTGAGCATGCTGGCATGAAAGCAGTGTCACCTAGGGTGCTGCTGCCACCAGAAGCAGTGCCTTCTGTGGCATCCATTGGGGGGACCTGTGGTGCTGCTGTTGTGGACATGCTGGCTGCTGGGGTGCCTGTTGAAGTCCCCTCCAGTGTGCTGCCACTTGATTTGTGCTGCTGCCGTGTCTTGATCCGTGCAGCTGAGGTGGAGGGTCTTTGGCCGTTGGTCTTGGCCCTCTTTGCAGGTGTGCTGGTAGGAGTGTCCTGAAGCTCGTCGTTTGAATCGGACCCTGTGGTGGAGTGAAGGAGGGCGAGCGTTATTTATGGGTCTGTGGTAATTGGAATGGCAATGTATCACATGCATTGGGGTGGTACCTGAGGGTGATTTGGGTCAGGGCCTTGGAGGTGGTCTCATTTTTGTGTGGATTGAGGATGCAGTTATTTTGCAGCCTGCAGTTAGGGTGTGCATGCTGCACATGTAGAGGGTGTTTTTAGGATTTTTACTTATTTATGTATTTAATCTGACTTTTAAAGGGCGCTATCATGGCAATGTATGTGGACGTTCTCCTGGACATGTGTTTCTATTGCACTATGGGGACACATGGTACTTCACATGATTGGACATTGTGGATTTAGCATTGTTTTATTTGGGCCACCTACCTGATTCTTCGGATATCTGCACTCCTTTCTCCATCCCTCCGACTCCCTCTATGCTCTCCATTCCAATGGTGGAGGCACAGATTTCTTCCCAGGGGGTCAACTTGATGGGTGATTCCGATCCTCCCCGGTAGCTGTGGCAATGTTTCGGTTGGCAGAAAGTATGCTCCGGACGCGTATCCGCAAGTCGTCCCATCGCTTTCTGCATTGCTGTGGGTTGCGGGGTGCGGTCCCCACCGCACTTACCCGCTGTGCCACCAGGGCCCATATGGCCTTCTTGTTCGCAAGTGCCGTCCTGGTCATTTGCGTCGAGAATACGACGGCAGCATTCTCCTGGAGGGTCTCTGTGAGCACGGTGAGTTCCTCATGGGAGAAGTGGACCTGCCGCTTGCGATCGCACGCTTTTTTAGCAACTTTTCCCATATTTTTTTTTTTTACTGGGGTGGCTAACGGGTTGGGATGTGTCTCAGGGTCGGATTTTTAATGGTTGTGTTGGGATTCTGATTTTATAGGTGTACGGCGTGCTGTTTCCTGTTCCGGCCCCATGTTTTTACTTCCGTTTCCATATATTTACGGTGACCGTAATTTGCGCTGACCGCTCATTACGGTGACCGCTAAGATGGGTGGCGGAATTGCACCTAGGGCGGCGTACGACGGCGGTAAGGGGCGTTTTGGGTTCATTTCCGCCATCGCGGACTTTGCACTTCCGCCATGGCGTAATGCTCGTGCCCGATGGGTCAGAATTAGCCGCACTTTACTCCATCGTGCAATGGCGGAAACGCTATTTACGCTATGGTGGTCATGTCAGTTACTTTCCGCCAGGGTCGTAATGAGGGCCTATCTCTTTTGGGATATACGGGAGGAGTTGGGGCCTCCCTGCCCGCAGGTCCGCGGACGGCCCAGCCGACCCCGGCAGAATTTCCCCCTGACAAGTTGGAGGCACTGCTGAGATCTGTTTAAGATCTGCTTTTTATTTTATTTTTCCAAGTACTCCCGTTGCGAGGAGGCCCGGCGGCGCGGCCCCCTCTGCCGCTGCCCCCTTCTGAGGACTACAGGACCATCGCGGAACTGCGAGAAGACCGGACAGCGCAATCCGGAGATTGGCCTTCGGGAGCCGGTTGAGAAGTATCCCGCCCGCGGTTGGCGAGTGTCCAGACGTGGTCCAGACGAGGGGAGGTGGCGAGCCGCTTGGAGGGGTGCACGCAGTCGAGCGGCCCCGCATCAAGAGAACTTGGTGAGCATGCCGCGCACAACAAGCAATGTGAAATTGTGAGGGAGGGGGGAGGAATTAAATACGGGAGGTGGGAGGTGTTGTACAGGTGCGCGGCGAAGGTTTGACAATTTAGTGTTGGCAATGAAATGAATGGTAGCCGAACGAGTGCGAGAGCAGTCGGCTACGTTACGCGAGAGAGGGGGGCGGAGCACGAAAACATCACGTGCGGCCGCTCGTAGACACTGATTGGCCTAGGTCGCGACTACGTGTAAGGGTGTGTGTGTGTGGTTTCCTACGATTTGGCATTTATTGATCAATGAGTAGATGAGGATCCCAATTGTTCGAGCAAGAAACTCGATAGGTAGATGACGTTTCCCTGTAGGAGGTAGCTAGCTAGTTGCCCAATACGGAAGATAATTGGCTGGTTAAGCCCTCCTGTCGAGGGGCGTATCACACGCGAGGCGACGCAGCGTGCGCAGTCCGATTATATTATTGATTACCTTGTTCCAGGAGGGACAGGAAGACAGTGGTGGGGTTAACGGGGGTAGATTGCAAGTGTATTAAGAACTTACCAGTAGTTTGAAGAGATCGGTGACGTCACCAGTAGGACTTTCATAGGATATCCCGAGCACAAGGCATCTTTCTTTCTGAAAGTGGTGGGGAAGAGAGTTGTGGTAAGGGAGTGGAAACGGAGATAAACGGTAATGAGTTGATCGGGGGAAGGCAAAACAGGGGACGTGGCTGCGCACGGAGAACGTTGGCCACGGCAAGTGTAGAAGAGGGAGGAGGAGCAAATGAAAATAGGACGGCTGTATAAGAACGTCACAAGGGGTACGCAGCCGCAGGGGGCTACGTGCGCCTCGGCCGCAGGGGGCCGTAAGGGTGTTCTGTAAAGGAAGAAAAGAAAGAAAAGAATATACAAATGTAAATACTATATTTTAATAATTTTCCTTAGCGGACTATCGCAAGTCCCCAAACTCACGGGGCCAGGTAAGGGTATAAGGCTGTGTATCGTAAGTGTTAGTAAGATAATAGCTACCAAATAGAGGAAGGATAACTAGTGGAGCGCTACTATGTCATATGGGGCAGGATCGGGAGGGTGGGGGAACACCCTCACCACCCCACTACAACAGATATGTACAACACTGTCACCCCATAGGGAGAAACTGATTAAGTATAGCATAGAATGGACACAGGGGACGGACAACAAAATGACAACACCATGGCCGCCTAATGGTAGCTTCGATCCATATACCCAACATTCACTATTAAATCATCTGCATAACACATACAAGGGGAAGAAGTTGACACACCACGTGGAGGCGTTTAACTTATGGAGGATGTTCCAAGGGTCCCGACCAGGACCAAATGGAATGTTCACTGTGCGGGAAACACCGGAAGAAAAAGAGATTAAGAAGGAAGGAGAGAATGGGGAAAAGGAGAGTGAAGGCCCAAAGAACACGGGGAACGGACAAGAGGGAGGAGAAAAGAATAATAACTCAAAAGAAAATGAAATAAAAAAGGAACAGGGCGACGATATACCCCTAGCGAAGGTAGTGAAAACAGAGGGAGGGGGGTTGTACCCTTTAAGAGAACTAGGAGAAATAGAAAGAAAACAGTTAAGGGCGGGTGAGGGGTACTCAAACCCGGCATACAGCCCGCCACCATATGCAGCTCATAGGAAGATGCCAGCAGGGGAGGGGAGGACTGGAGAAGAGCAAACCCCACAAATAGGACATGATGAGTGGGTAGCTGCGCAGATACTATTAAAATTACGAGGTTCATTAACAGGAGAAGAGAAGGAGGTAGTAAGGAAAATGGACGAGGATAATACCAGGGAGAGTGGAATGAAAGGGGAAGAGCTGTTATGACAAAAGGAAGAGATTTTGGAGGAACGACTAGCAGAGTTAAGGGATGAGCAGAATGAACTGATCAAACAGCTCGAGAGGGAGGAAAGAGAGAGAGCGAGGGAAAGGAAGGAAGGTAAGAATGAGTTGGAAAAAATAAGGGAACGAACTGAGGAGCAAAGGAGAGAAGCCGAAAGGGTAAAAGCAGCAGCAGAAAGGGTATCAAGAGCAGTACTACGAGAGAGGAAAAAGGAAGAAGAAGAGAAAGAAAAAGAAATGGCAATGTGGAAGAAGAGATTACTATCAGAAACGACTAGGAAATACAAAGAAGGGAGGGTGATAGAGAGTATATTAGAACGGGAGAGGGTGAGATGGGAAAAGAAGAAAGAGGATGAAAGGATATTGGAAAAGATGAGTAGTGAAGTAATGGAGGAATTAAAAAGGAAAAGGGAGGAAATTGGTAGAGAGATGGAGGAGAGAAATGAAGGGAAAGAGAAGATAGGAGAGGGGAGAGTGAAGTAAGGAGGTATGTATATAGAGACACAGAAGTAGCAACAACATAAGCGCAAAGGGGAGCGGTTGGTAAAGGAGAAAAGGGAGAACCGGACCTAATAGACTTAAAAACAGTAACGATCAAGGGGAAAAAGACAGAGTGGGGGCCGCCATTTACAAATGACTTTTGTAGTGAGGAAGAAGAAGGAATGGAGAAGGAAGGAAGAAATAGTGAAAGGGAAAGCCTAGATAAACTATACACCACCCGGACCAATACAGACTCACCATGGATTTGTAGGAGAAAGGATGAACTGGAGAGAAGTGAGGAGGAAGAGCAAGGAATAGCGGAAAGACAGACACATGAAGCCACACCGTCACCATCACACCCTCTCCCATCCCACCCTACATGCTCAACCACCTCACGCTCATTACGTACAACCAAACTCGCGCCCTTCACAAACGAACTGACACCCTATGCAGGTAGGCTTAGAGACCTCCCTAGACGCAGGCAGGAAGGACAAATACACACGCCCACATTAAATACAGGAAATGATGAAAGAAGGGGAAAAGATGGATGGAGAAGAAAGAGTTACGAGCAGGGGAAATACAGACGAAATTGATGATGTAGGAGAGAGGGAAGACGAGGAGGGGTGTGAGGACTCGATTTTATGGAACCCAAGGGGTAAAACGAGACACAACTTAAAGCCACTTCTGGAGAGGGGAGGGGTTAGACCACAATACGTCCCTTGGAAGCATGCAGACAAAGAAAATATAAAGTGCAGGCTCCCATCATTAATTGGAGGTGCGGGTAAATGGATATATGAAATGGAAAAACACACCGCAGGACAGAAACTGGCAGTGGGAGATGTAAAGGGCCTTCTAATATCTATATTAGGGGATGCAGCGAATGACATTTGGAAGAGAGCGGGGTTCACTGGGGTAACAATAACAAACACATCGCACGATGGGGCACCATTCGCAAACTGCAGACATGCACTATGGCAGGCACTGAGGGTACAGTACCCAGACACATCAGACATAGGAGCAATTACCTCACGCAAGATGCGTGAGAACGAAGATCCTGTTGATTATATCCAGGAAATCCAAGAGAAGTGGCGCATGGAAACTAGAGAACAATGGGACAAAACACCAGCAATATTCTATCATATACTAGTACAAGGGCACCCAGAAGGAGTTCAGAAACAACTGAAGAAAGTAGTGGGAATGGAAGCAAAAGCATGGCCAGAAATACAACTGACAATAGTGCACCATTGCAGGACATGGCAAGGAAAAATGAAACAAAAGGAAGAGGACAGGAAAACGGAAGAGGCTAAACTAGTACAGAAAAAACTTACTAAATACACAATGGAAGGGGCACTAATAACTACACCTACAACAATGACCCAAAGCCCCACACAAGTAGTGGCTGCACAAGATCCCTCCCAAATACCATCCTCACAGACTATAACACAACAGGTGCTGCCACTCCAACCATACACGACCGACATGGGAGGAGGATACTCAATGCCAGGAGCTGGGTATTATAATTACAACAGGGGAAGAGGAGGAATAATGAGAGGGAGAGGATATGGATATAACACACAACAGCAGGTGGGAGGACTTAGAAATTCCTACCCCATCGGGCAACCAGTATACCAGGACAACACAGGAAGCTTTCCATGGCAGAGTAGGGAACCACCGGTATGTTGGAGCTGTGGATTAGTAGGGCACATGTCACGCACGTGTAGAGTAAGACCAGGAACACCATCATGGAGCGAACAGGGACAACTAAGGCCCACACAGGAACAGCAGGGCATACAGCAACAGCAGACGTTGCAACAGGGAAATGAACAGCAACAACTAATAACACAACAACAGCCACAGACATATTCACTGCCACAACAACAGGTAGCGATAACACAACAACCCCAAGCACAACAAACACAACTGGGTAGGGTAACGGTCCTGGGACACAACCCTTACACAGGAAATGGTCAATCGTTGTACCCTCAATAGGACAGCCCACAGACGGCCTTGGTGTGTCCCATCCTGTCGGTAACACCTAATAGTGCGGAGGAACCACGCATAGAGGTAACGATAGGTGACAAAAAATTATCATTCCTTGTTGACACCGGGGCGACCCGGTCTTGCATAAGGGAAGGTAAATTTAAGATGTCAGGCGAAGCCATGAACACCCAAGGATTCTCTGGGGCTAGGGGGTTGGTTCCCTTTACTGATAACATTCCCTTATCAATAGGGGATTATGACATGTCAGTCCCGTTTTTATATTCTAGGGAGTCACCAGTAAATATACTGGGGAGAGACATCATGAACAGGTTGAATATGACGATCTCTTTTACGGAGGACGGCATAATTTGCTCTACTCCAGGATTTAACATGCTCACAGCACGACAGATTATGCAAGCACACTGCGGACAGACAGCGATTAGGGCTGAGCCAGTAGATGGTGAACTATTCCAGTACGGGACAGACATGGCATTTGCATGGATGCCAGGGATAGAAGGAAAGATCTGGAGGAGGCCAGCAGCCTATTTGTTCAGACCAGAAACACCAGCCAATGAACCAGAGCGAAAGGTGATTCCAGTGGACATAGAGAGCATTATAGCAACAGCTGATTACATTGCGGTACATGCCCAAGACAGAGAAGGAAGAGCATGGAGGGCAGTGATAGCACTAGCAGAGGGATGTAGACTCACCCAGATGTCAGATGAGGAGCTGTTCTCAGAAGAAAAGGAGGAAGGTGAAATGGTGTTTATGATGAGTGTGGAAATATGGCTAAGAGTGGCGTACAAACAAGTGGCTCAGAAAATTGCAATGGCACTTGAGGCACCCACATCCACCCCAGTTCCCTTCTTTGAGGAGGATATGACAAAAGTACCCACATCATTATGGACTACTAGCCCCTATGACGTGGGGTGAATAAAAAGTATAGGGGGCGTAAGGATAAAATTGAAAAAAGGTGCAATACTCCCCAGAGTGAAACAGTACCCACTATCAAAAGAGGCAGGTGAGGGCATATATGAAACAATAACGGCCCTTATAAATAATGGCATATTGGTCCCCTCAGAATCACCATGTAACACGGCTGTATACCCAGTGCGCAAGGCTAGAGGGGGGTCTTGGCGCTTCATACAGGACCTCAGGCCCTTGAACAACATAGTAGAAGCAGAATACCCCATAGCCGCAAACCCGGCCACAATATTGTGTGGCATTCCAGCAGAAGCATCACGATTTACAGTGATCGACCTTAAAAATGCTTTTTTCTCAATACCATTGCACCCAGACTCACAAGATCTGACAAGCTTTACTTACAGAAACACAAAGTGGAAACACACCAGATTGCCTCAAAGGTACTGCGAATCACCCTCAATCTTCAACAGAGTAATACAGATGGATTTGGGTAACATTGAAGTGGAAAGCACAGTGTTGCAGTATGTCGACGACATAATAATTTGCAGCACAAAGGAAAGAACATGCAGAGAGGACTCATTAAAGATGCTGACAATATTGGCTGAAAAAGGTTACAAGGTAGACATGGAAAAGTTACAGTACTGTCAGGAACAGGTACTTTAGATTGGTCAGCTCATATCCCAACATGGAAGAAAGATTGCACCACAAAGAGCACAGGCCATTTCAAAAACGCCAGTGCCACAAACAGTGAGGGAACTGCAGCAGTTCCTGGGTCTGTGCAACTACTGTAGAGCATGGGTATTTGATTACAGCTCATACATAGGACCCCTGCTTGATGCGTTAAAGGAAGCTAACAAAGGGGAGAAAAAGTTGGGGTGGACAATGGAAATGAAAGAAGCTTTTGATGAACTGAAAGATGCGATATCAACTGCTCCGGTACTGGCAACCCCAGATTATGAGCGACAATTCTTTATATTTTCACATTGCGACTCAGCAGTAATGAAAGCAGTGTTGGCTCAAAAAACAAGCATGGGCTACAAACCAGTAGCATTTTACAGCGGCCACTTAGATCCTGTGATGTTAGGACATTTCCCTTGCGAACAAGGTCTCGCTGCAGCTGCTTTTGTGGTAGGGAAAGCGTCAGCAATCACCATGGGGTGCCCTACCACACTATTTGTAGAACATGCACTATTTGCAATATTGAATAAACCTAAGTCCACCCTAACCACGCAGAGGGCATCAGGTTATGAGATCATATTATCGAGAGCTGAACTATCAATTGTTAGATGTAGCACGGTCAACCCTGCAAGGTTCTTAGCAGAAGTAATTGAGGAAGGAGATTATGCACACGATTGTACGCAAATCACTGAAATGTACTCATGTACTAGAAAGGTTGAAGAGAACGCACTAGAGGGAGGTGAGCTCCTGTTCATTGATGGGTCATCAACTATCGATCAAAGGGATGGTATAAGGAGGACTGGGGCAGCAGTGGTAAAAATGATGGAGGTACCGGTGTGTGTGGCAATGAAATGTGTACAACTACCACAGCATTATTCTGCTCAAGCAGCAGAATTAGTTGCACTGATCTTGGCGTTGAAGGAAAGCTTTGACAAATGAGTGACCATATATTCTGACAGCGCATATGTTACGTCCACTGTCCACTCAGGGCTGTCGAAATGGAGAAGAAGAGGGTTTAGGAGAGCTGATGGCACTCCAGTGCAACATGCCCTCCTATTGGCTGAACTAATTGAAGTAATAAATGACCCCCAAGAATTAGCCTTGGTCAAATGCACCGCACACACTAATGGTGAAGACCACATTTCAAAAGGGAATGCAGCAGCAGACGCACATGCGAAGTATGCTGCATATTTTGGTGAGATATGGAACCCCCCAGAGTCAGAGAGAGGGAGAGGGAGGGGAATGGCTAAGGAGATGTTGATAAGAGAAGGGTACACCCATCTCCCAGCCACATAAATAATGGAGCTACAAGCGGCTGCACCAATGGCAGAAAAAGAAATATGGGTAAAAAGAGGATGCACAATGTCACCAACTGACGCACTATGGCGCCAGGGTGACACTGGAAAGATTGTAATACCACTGGCACTATTGAACACCGCCCTGAGCCAACTACACCACCCAGCAGACACAGGCAAGGAAGTAATTGCAGCACGAATTAGGGAAGACTGGTTCTGCCCCGAGTTAAATTCTCATGTGTCAAATTTTATCAGCAATTGTCTCACATGTCAACAGTTTACGGCCGGTCACACTCTGAAGGTGATAAGAGGTACTATACCCCGGCCAGAGGGACCCTTCCGACATCTCCATATTGACAATGTTGATATAATCAACGTATGTCAAGGAAACAGGTATATGATTGTAGTAGTATGCCCATTCTCGAGGTGGATTGAAGCAGGGCCCTGTTCACACCCAGATGCATTCAGAGCAGCTAAATTCCTAGTGAGGGAGGTCTTGCCCAGGTGGGGAGTGTGCGAGGTACTGCGGTCAGATAATGGCCCACATTTCGCAAACGAAATGTTCCAGCACATCACATCCTTACTGAACATCAAGCATAAATTTGCATGTGCATACCACCCACAGGCCAATGGTGTATGCGAACGCCTGAATGGCCTACTAAAGGAGGCAATTGCAAAAATACAGCAAACAACAAAGAAGAGTTGGTTGTATTGCCTTCCACTAGCCCTATTTGAGCTAAGGAATAGACCAGGTTCCGACCACCACCTCACCCCTCACGAGGTGGTTACCGGACGTCAAATGCGCCTTCCCCTAACGCCAACATCAAGAGCATTCACCGATCACGAAAATACTGCAACTGTTCTTGGTGATGAAATGTACCAATATGTGTCTTCTTTGATTACCAGTGTAGTGTTTGTGTCTCAACAGCTCGAGCGCACGCGGGGCGGGTCTAACAGCGATCAACAAGAAGACGCGGACAAAGAACTGGAAAAGGAAAGACTGTGCAAAGTTGCTAAAGGTGACCACGTACTACTCCGCAATTTCAACAGAAAGTGGAACAGCCCACGCTTCACTGGCCCTCATCTGGTAGAGGAGGTATCAACGAGAGCAGTAAAGCTACAGGACAAACGTGCCTGGAATCACCTACACGACGTAAAGATCTACAAACTCCAGACCCGCCCCAGCGCCACCGACAGGGCCACTGAAAGAACAACAACAGCGTCACCAACGGAGGAAGAGACTTCTACCACAGCTAACGGCCTAAGTGTCTCCATACCCTGTCACCCCCCAGATTCCCCAGAGACAACTACTAGAAAAGAAAGGGGTGATCCCCATACCGCCCACCCCATGGTCACACGATCAAAGAGTAAAGAGACTTCCGCCAGTTGAGCCCCAAACCCTCTGCCCATTGACCCTCTACCCACTGCAGTAATAACTGAACTAAAGGACATTGTCTTGCACATATACACATGTAAACACCTGAATGTTCTCTTTCTTTTCTCTCGCACATGCAGGTACAGCGTATTATTGTACTGCTAAGAAAGTAGATAACTAACAAATTCACTGCCCAGGAGTAGATGGTACCCTCAGACGATAACTACCCGGAAGAATTGTCACACCAATTTGTATATGAAATAAAAAGGCCAACGTACCTGAAAAGAAGGAGGGTACGTGTCTACTACACAGCATTCCTCTTGGCCATAGAACATTCAATGCCCCACCTCCAACCATACTTGCCTGCCCTAAGAGATAGATCGCTTAGATTGGCGTGGGAACAGCTCTTCGCCTGGGCACTGAATGACTATTTGATAGGGAGAGCTTAAAAACGACAACTAACACTAATAACAAGCATATTAAGAATTTTCAGGCGGGCAACTTTAACGTCGCAAGAATAAGCTGCCGGACTGCAGCAAGGTAAGAGCAAAATGCCGGTGAAATTTGCCTCTGTAATAAAATTGATAGGGATTTTAATGATCACCGGGTTCTTGGTTGCCTCTGTATGGCAGTACAGCTATGCTATCAATATTATTGCTGTACCCAAACCTAATACACCCCCACCCCCAGCTGCAACAGGTGTTACGTCAGGTGGTACTAGTAAAATTCCACACAAGGGAAATAGAGTTAAACGCAGCACATACTCAGATAATAAAGGTATTGACAACTACATACAAGATTCAGCACACATCTCAAACAACATATGGTACCAACACATGACCCACATAGGTAAGCAGACAACAGAAGACAGCTGCTACGTTTGCTCATTTATCCCATACGCCATGAGCGCTTCTGGAACATTCGTTGCCACGGAAATAGATGAAAAGATAGCACGATGTATAATATACCTGGCACTGTTCCAGACGAAAGGAAGATTTCAAGGGACAGTGGTGCAACTGGTGTGGAAAACACGAGATACATATCCATATGAAAACAACTTCCTCAAGACTTATTTGAGTTACCACAAGAGCAGTTTACATGCTGAAGCATTCAGATACATAACAAGTGGTCCTGAAAAAGGAGAAACAAAGAAAGTAACACTACAGTACCTACCATGTGATTGGTACGCCACTGAAGTTCCTGGTAAAAAAGGATGTTGGGAAAGACCACTGGTGACAATAACAGGGAAGGTGTACATGAACAACAAATGGGACATAGGAGTGGTTGGCAGCAACATGGTAACAAGAGAAAATATTTCAACTATTGATGGACACAGCCATAGATGTTGGATGACTTGGGTCAAGTACGTACCCATGCTCACGTGGATGGAGAAGGATGAAGACCCAATAACAATACTGCCGCTAACTGCGCCTAAGGTATGCTACCAACATAAAGGAGAGGTGGACGTGGGATACAACACCAACTGTGCAAGCGTGATGGAGTTACCTGAGGGGGGAGCACGAACAGCAGTAGTAATGGACCATTACTGGGCCTGTGGAGAAAAGGCATACCACACACTGGCCCCTCTGTGGAATGGTATATGCACAATGGTGCACGTTAATGTACCATCACTAGTGGTACCCCAGAAACATGTCAATGTGGCGAACTTCCCCAAAATGGATGAAGGGAACAAGAGGAAGAAGAGATCTGTACAACCTCAGAAGGGGCCAGAGAACAAAAACAACGGCAATAATACTGTCCTGAATAGAAAGAAAAGACAAGGAGAACCTCTGACAGGAAATTACCTATGGGGAAGGTCGGAAACAGCACTCACTTCAATTCCACCAGAACACAGACTATTCAGCAGAGCAGCAATGTTCTTCTCCTCAATAATACATCCAGGACTGCAGGCTTACGCAAACGCAAAATGGCTCCAGATAACTCGATGGGAACTAATGATGACTATTAATTCTACAGTAAATGGATTCAACGCAATAAAAGAGGAACTGCGAGCTGTGAGGATGGTAGCACTTCAGAACAGATATGTACTGGACCTCCTCACCGCAATGGAAGGAGGAGTTTGCGCAAAGATAGGACAATCATGCTGCACATTCACCCCTGCCAACGATGCTGACAATGCTACACTGACAGAAGCAGTTTCACAATTGGCCCAGATGCACTCCAAAATGATGGATGAAAGTAAAGGTGTGAAAAAGGATGAGAGCTGGTTTTCAATATTATGGTCATGGATACCATCTTGGCTGTCAGATGGACTGAAGATTATAGTTGGATGTACTATCTTGGCTGGAGCTACACTGATCATAATAAGATTTTGGAAGGCCCGGAAGGCACGCACCACAGACGAGATGATCGAAATGGTTGGTATGCACCCCTTGATGCCAACAGATGACGGCCAACACACAGGCACAATCATAAAAGAGAGAGAGAAGTTGCGCAACCAGATCATCACCAACCACCTGGACCCACCATCTGTGAAGCTCGAAAACCCAAGAAACCCAAGGAGCTACATAGGGAAATGGGTATACTGCACTCCTGGAGGAACCTGTGCATATATGTATTGGTCATTTGAAGGCCATGTTAACCACTATGGA
Organism: Ambystoma mexicanum; assembly: GCF_040938575.1. Lineage (NCBI taxonomy): Eukaryota > Metazoa > Chordata > Amphibia > Caudata > Ambystomatidae > Ambystoma > Ambystoma mexicanum. The sequence continues at coordinate 999,586,194 of NC_090933.1, forward strand.
CATTTGGGAGGAATAACTAAAATATGGAGAGTGAGAGGAGATAAAGAAAAGGATATGTTTGTGGTCGACAAGTCGACCAGAGGGGGGACTGAAGTGGGAAAATGGAACAACAGGCTCCCGCCAATCCCCTCTAGCGCTTGGCCTAGAGGATCAAGGCCGAGGCACCCGCCACGAGAGGAGTTTGCCTATCTACCAGACGACCAAATACCCTGGTACAAGAACATACGGATGTGCCCACCCACCTGCCCAGCAGCCCGCCCTGCCCATGCCGACACCTGCGGCATGGATCAACTCGACTAAACCAACACATTGTTCGAGATGCCATGACGACCTAGCCAACGGTCAGCACACCTGTGCAAACATGCACACTGGACACTCCCACACCAATCCACACGAAGAACATACTCAGTGCTATGACGTAGGCGACGGACACACCCACGGACGTGCATCTTTATTATTTTCCACATAGGCTCTCAAAATGCAGAAACGCAAGACGCATAATGAACTTATCTAAAAAGGCTTGCTCACGCTTCTTCTAAAACCATGTACCATAATGAAGAATATAACGGAGACACGTACTGGGGATAGAGCAATATGATACCGTAACCTAAAGCCTGTGCACCAAACGGTTCCACCTATGCACCAGGCCCAAGTAGGCCGCAAGCAAAAGCTTCCATGAACATTAAATGAGCAAGAGCTTGGTTGCTGACCCTGCAGAATGAGCCTGGCGAAAGCACACAGCCAAGGGCACAATGTTGCAATCTCGCACGCCGCAAGCCGACGCCAAGGTCGCACCTGCAAGATAAACCAGGCACACAGTGGGAAAAACAATATTAATTGTGCAGAATTCTGCCTCAAACACGGTCCCACCTCACGTGACCAAGCCAAACCTGAATAGGATGCCAAGGCCAGGAGGAAGGAGACGCCTGGATCCCACGTTTCAAGACACAGGCAGATACAATTAAGCGACCCAATGAACATCTGCGGCAGTGGGAGTAGTCGGCCTTCCAACATATGAATAAATCCTCACATTGTCTGCACCTACCCATAGTGAAACATTGTTGCAAATGACAGGTGCACCGCGAGCTGGGAACAGCGATGGTCCCAGACTGGGTGGCTCGCGAGCGAACCAATCAGAACATGGGGCTCTTATCACTGACGCCATTAACATTGACCAATCCTCAGGGGTCTTCATGTAACAATTTTCATGTATCAAATTGAAGGGACAACCCAAGTATATCACCTGACTTACCCTCAACCACTAACACCGTTCTCTCTATGTATGCTATACTAACCCTACCACTCGAGCAACCAATCCAGAGTGGTGATAGGTTTTTTGCTAACTTTCCAAGGTGACGCAAGTAGCGCGTCATACTAAGGTAAAAAGGGCCTGCGAGCCCCACGATTGTGTGTGTGTCAGGACGGACGCGTACGATCCTTGACCCATCCCTGCCGTTTTGTCTAATAAACAGCAGAACCACCTTGCTTCTTGCGTGTGTCTCATACTCTATCTCTTTTGGGATATACGGGAGGAGTTGGGGCCTCCCTGCCCGGAGGTCCGCGGACGGCCCAGCCGACCCCGGCAGAATTTCCCCCCGACACCGCACTATGCTGTGGCACCCAGAAACACAAAAATAAGCGTACGCGTAATACACGCAGCCTACAATGACCTCTGAAGGGGTACGCAACACACGGGCCAAGCACAGTTGCTAAGTACGTGCGGAACTCACCGTCTGCCTGGAAAAAGAACGTGAAAAATACGCGCGTGTGCACGTTGGCAACACCCCCGCCAAAAGAAGAATTGTACGCTGTCTGAGGAGACAGGACAAAAGGAGAAGTGAACACTGTATGAGGAAACAAGCCCAAAAAAAGTAGAAAAATGAAAGCTGTCAGAGGTAACAGGGAGTACGAACTTGAAACGCTGTGAAGTAATTGCGTGTGAACCGACAAGAAGTACAGAATCCACCCACTCGCTCTCCACAAAAAGCATGTACAAGGAAATGGCGTCCTACACGTACCTTTTACACCGGCCCACACGTACACGTCACTTACGCGTGTACGCCCCCTTTCCTCCAATTACACGCACTGACAATCGGACGTGCAGCTTTTCCACGTGTGCTCTGTCATCACGTGCTATGAGGGAAACACATGTGCGCGTCACGTCACAGACGCGCTTACACGCTAAGGGCCTAAGGGATTTTCACACGCCAAATCACTCCATATCAAGCTGCCCACGCGTTCACACACAGAAGACCAGGCTCCTGCCCAGAAGGCCAAATTACTGCCCCCGAGAACCCCGAGCACGCTCCTACCTGCCATCTGCTGCTGCCTGATTGCCTGCTGCCCACGTGCCCTGCCATTTGCTGCCTGCATGTCAGCCAGGGGTGCTGCTGCTGTGACCACGCCTGCTGGAACCGAAGACTCCCGACTGGGATTCCATTGCTCCACAGCCCAGCCCCAGGACCCAGTTGCCCACCCACTCCTACCTCTGGGGTTGCCATGTCGGGAACACCACCATCTGAGACCACTGGCAACCCCCAGCCAGAGAGGCAGAGTGCCACCAGATTCACTGCCACCGAAGTTGGTGTCCTGGTGGAGCAAGTCCTGGGGCAGTACGATGCCCTCGGAAGGTCGCGCGCCGACAAGGAAGGATGGACCAGGATCTGGACAGACATTGTGAGTGCCATCAACGTGGAGGGGGTGGCAGTCAGCGAATTCCATCCTGTCAAGAAGTGCTGGGAGGACTTCAGGTCCAGGACCCTCAACAAGGCCTAGCGCCTCTTGAAGGCAGCGGAAGCTAAGGGGCACCGGGGCCACCTGTCGGAAGACCAAATTAGGGTCCTGGAACGCGTATGCCCAGCGCTCCACATCCAGGTCCTTGAGAGGCAGACCCGTCTGGAGTCGAGTGGTAAGTGTACATGCATACTGATTGGAAGCTGTGCGTGTGGTGGTGTGCCAGTAGTGTGCAGGTTGCACATGTGGTTTTGTAGGGCCATGTATGGATGTGTATGTACAGGGCCATGAGGCTGACACATGCGAGTCCTTTCATGTGTGAGACACAGGGATGGTGTATTTGTGGGTAAGCATGCAGGCCAAATGCAGATGTGTGAGCACACATGTTTGAATGACTGTGTATGTCAGTTGTCAAGGTTGTGGTGTCACACATGGATGTTGGTTCAAGCTGCTTGTATCTGCACTGTGTACATGTGCATGTATTTGTATCTGACAAGTGTGCAACTGTCATGCAACATGGATGCATGTGAGACTGATATGTAGAAGACTGATTGCCAGATGTGACATGGATGCCGATCTCATCACTGAGACACTTGGTGGAGGTGTACACATGCATGTAAGTGCGGTGGCCTGTGTGCATGTCTAGTGCACTCCCTGTGTCTCATGTGATGTCTGGCTCACCTTTGCCTGCTCATGCTGTTGTATGTGTATGGATGGTGCAGGCTGTTGCGATATGGCTATGGAATAGCTCATGTGTGTGATTTGAAATGACATGTGTGCTGGGGATTGTGATGCCATGTCTGAAGTTTGACAATGACACTTGTGTGCAACTGTCATGTGTGTATGAGTCGATTGTACAGTGCCCTGATGCCTGTGTCCTATCTCTCCCTGTCTGCAGCGTCGACTGATGAAGAGGGCGGAGATGGTGCTGTGGAGAACAGCGGCAGAGATCGCACCGCCAGCCGGAGACGCAAGGCCCGACTCCCCTCCCAGGTTGTCATCTCGTCGGGGAGTGAGGAGTCCAGTGCCAAGTCCCAGGTTGCAGCTGCCGAGGGGAGGTCCAAGAGGCGGAGGTTGGAGTTGGACTCCTCGGCAGCCGAAGGGGCAGCTGAGACCCCACAGGGCCCGACAGAGGAAGATGGCACGGAGTCATCCAGGTTGGTGGGGGGTTTGGTGGAGGAGGAGGCCGTGCAAGGGACAGAGGCAGGGTCTGGAGTTGGGGATTCCACTGGTGCTAGTGGTGCAGTGCAGGGGCAGGGACAGGAGGGAGCACAGGCTGCCGCGGAGGTGACTGTGTGTAATCCTTTCCCCTATCCTGTGACTGCATCATCTTGCACCAGCAGGGATACCTACATCCAGACCCGTTCTCAGGGAGGGGATCAGCTTACACCAACTGACCTTCCTCTCCCTGCGGATGTGGCTATCCGGCACCGGGTTGAGCCTGTCTTGGGTGGGGTGGCGTTGCGTCAACGTGCCATGCGAGCTGACCTGCAGTCTTTTTCATGAGGAGACTGCACGTCTTCTCGCATGGCTCGTTGACTGCGTTGACCCACTGGGACAGCTCACCAGGGCCGGATTCCTCCGTTTTCTGGACCTTGTTCTGACCCCCTCCTCAACTAAATCCCCTATGCGCCAGTCGTCCTCCGTGCCATCTTCCCACCCATGTGTCAACTGGGTGCCCTGTGGAGCTGCCTCTGACCCTGCGGCCGGGCTGGTGGAGGACACATCCCTGCCACAGTCGGGAGTCGGACGTCCAACAGGGGTGGCCACCTAAACAACTGCACCCCAGCTGGAGGAGATTGTGCAGGCAGCAGGTTCCAGGGCACAGGCAGCAGAACAGCAGCAACAAAGTGGGAGCCATGATGGCTCGGGGCCTTCATCATTGGAGGGGCAGGCATTGGCCGGAGGGCAGGAGGACCCTGGACGGGAAGTGTCTTCCGTGTGGCAGCGGTTGGGCCATGCGATAGATGCGGAGCGGCAGCGGGCGGAAGAGGCACGGCTCACGATGGTCAGGGCAGAGAACTCCATGCGTAGGGCCCTGAGGCGGGCCGAGCGCCTCGAAGCCATTCGCAGGGACCTGGAGATCCAGATGTCATCGTCCCTGCGAACCCTCGGGGCCATAGAAGAGGACCTCCTCCGGGACATCGAGCAGGAGTTCGATGATGCCCTGGCCCGGGACATCAACAAGTGAGCAGTTGGACTTGCCCGCTCCCCTTGTAAATAGTTAGTTAGTTAGTATTAGGTTTCCTTTCGTTTTTTCTTTATTTTGGACCGCTTGGACAATGCACCACATTTTTGTATATAGTTTTTTTATTAGGTAGTAGTTTTTGGTAGGTTTCATTTCTTAAGTTGGGCTCATGGACCCTGGATTCTTCAATTGTACATCGTTCTACATTGGATTCATCTTTTTAATATTTTTTTTGTGTAGACCATGGAGCAATGGTTTTTACTTTTTATTTTCCCTTGGATTTGATTTTTTGGACTGTGACTTTGGACAACATTTCTTTTTGGATTTCTTTTGTTTATGTTTTCTTGATTTTCATTATTTATCGGACATGGAACATTTCTTTTGTTATTCCCATTGTTGTGTGTTTAATTTGATTTACGTTCATGTTATCTTTAATATATACTTTTTTATACTTCCATTTGTGGTATTATCTCATTGGTTTCATGCATATCATGATATGTGTTTTGACATTCACTTGCACCCATTGTGTGTGTGTGACGGACATGTGTTCATTTACATACTTGCCATTGGGGTTGTATCATGTAATTGGCATTTCTATGTGGGTGGATGCAATACTTGGGTGGGTCTTTGGCATGTGGAGGCTGGCCATAAGGGCCAGGGATCTAGATTGTGATGACGTGTTGGCTGGGGGACATGTGTCGGGGCCTGCTGGCAGGTGCCCTGCACTGCTGGGGGGTGGGGGTGCAGGGGACATGTGTGGGGGCCTGCTGGCAGGTGCCCTGTACTGCTGGGGGGTGTGGGTGCACGGGGACATGAGGGGGGCCTGCTGGCAGGTGCCCTGCACTGCTGGGGGGTGGGGGTGCAAGGGGACATGAGTGGGACATGAGTGGGGGCCTGCTGGCAGGTACCCCACAGTGCTGGGGGGTGGGTGTGCAAGGGGACATGAGTGGGGGCCTGTTGGCAGGTGCCCTGCACTGCTGGGGGGTGGGGGTGCAGGGGACATGTGTGGGGGCCTGCTGGCAGGTGCCCTGTACTGCTGGGGGGTGCGGGTGCACGGGGACATGAGGGGGGCCTGCTGGCAGGTGCCCTGCACTGCTGGGGGGTGGGGGTGCAAGGGGACATGAGTAGGACATGAGTGGGGGCCTGCTGGCAGGTACCCCACAGTGCTGGGGGGTGGGTGTGCAAGGGGACATGAGTGGGGGCCTGTTGGCAGGTGCCCTGCACTGCTGGGGGGTGGGGGTGCAAGGGGACATGAGTGGGGGCCTGCTGGCAGGTGCCCCGCACTGCTGGGGGGTGGGTGTGCAAGGGGACATGAGTGGGGGCCTGCTGGCAGGTGCCCTGCACTGCTGGGGGGGTGGGTGTGCAAGGGGACATGAGTGGGACATGAGTGGGGGCCTGCTGGCAGGTGCCCTGCACTGCTGGGGGGTGGGGGTGCAAGGGGACATGAGTGGGGGCCTGCTGGCAGGTGCCCTGCACTGCTGGGGGTGGGGGTGCAAGGGGACATGAGTGGGGGCCTGCTGGCAGGTGCCCCGCACTGCTGGGGGGTGGATGTGCAAGGGGACATGAGTGGGGGCCTACTGGCAGGTGCCCTGCACTGCTGGGGGGTGGGTGTGCAAGGGGACATGAGTGGGACATGAGTGGGGGCCTGCTGGCAGGTTCCCTGCACTGCTGGGGGGTCGGGGTGCAAGGGGACATGAGTGGGACATGAGTGGGGGCCTGCTGGCAGGTGCCCCGCACTGCTGGGGTGTGGGTGTATAAGAGGACATGAGTGGGGGCCTGCTGGTAGGTGCCCTGCACTGCTGGGGGGTGGGGGTGCAGGGGGACATGAGTTGGTGATCAGTGGTGCAAGCGGACAAGTGTCTTGGCTGGGGTGCATGCCCATGGTGGATGGGCTGCCTGCGGGACATGACCAGGGGTGCGGTGTAGTCCCCGGTGGTGTGGTCTACCTGCAGGGGCCATGGAGGGTGTAGAGGGAACACCTGGGAGGACCCACACTGCCAATTCACGTGTAGGACTCCCCACGCACCCCCGAAATTCACGTACCCCGCTCTGACAGCTAAATCGCGAGTGAAAATTCCAGCGAACCCCTGAAATACACGTACCCCACTCGCACAGGGCCTATCGCGTGTGAAACTTCCCGCGAAGCCCAGTAATACACATACCCCTCTCGCACAGGGCCTATCGCGTGTGGAACTTCCCGCGAACCCCAGTAATACACGTATCTCACTTGCACATGGCATATCGCGTGTTAAACTTCAATATTGGCCCTGTGCGAGCGAGGTACGTGTAGTTCTGGGGTACAGCGTGAAGTTTTACACGCGAAAGGGCCCTGTTGAGCGGAGTACGTGTATTCCTGGGGTTCGCGTGAAGTTTCACCCGCGATTTCAGCAGGGTACGTGTATTACGGGGTTCGCGTGAAGTTTCACCCGCGATTTCAGCAGGGTACGTGTATTACGGGGTTCGCGTGAAGGTTCACACGCGAAAGGGCCCTGTTCGAGGGAGTACGTGAATTTCAGGGGTGCGCGGCAAGTTTTACACGCGAAAGGGCAATGCCCATGCACAATACGTCACAGACACGCTTACGCGCTAAGGGCCTTTGGTCCAATAATATCGCGTACGTGTGCTGACGCGCTTACGTGCTAACGGCCTTTCCTCGAATTACACGCTGACGTTCAAGATTTTCACGTGCCAAATCACTCCGTATCAAGCTGGCCATGCGTACACACACGGAAAACCACGCTCCTGCCCTGAAGGCCATTTTCCTGCCCCCAAGAGCCCCGAGCACGTTCCCACCAGCCATCTGCTGCTGCCTGCCTGCCTGCTGCCCACGTGCCCTGCTATTTAGTGCCTGCACGTCAGCCATCTGCAGGGGTCCAGTTGCTGTGTCCACCCCTGCTGGAACAGAAGACTCCCGACTGGGATTCCATCGCTCCACAGCCCAGCCCCAGGACCCAGTTGCCCACCCACTCCTGCCTCTGGGGTTGCCATGTCGGGCACATCTCCATCTGGCACCACTGGCAACCCCCAGCCAGAGAGGCAGAGGGCCACCAGCTTCACTGCCACCAAAGTTGGTGTCCTGGTGGACCATGTCCTGGGGCATTATGATGCCCTCTTCGGAACAAGACGTGCCAACAAGGAATGACGGACCAGGATCTGGACGGACATTGTGACTGCCATCTACGCGGAGGGGGTGGCAGTCCGTGAATTCCATCATGTCAAGAAGCGCTGGGAGGACTTCAGGTCCAGGACCCTCAACAAGGCCCGGCACCTCTCGGAGGGGGGCCGGGTCAGTCTGAGCAACATCCAGGTGAGGGTCCTGGAACGCGTAGGCCCAGCGCTCCACGCCCAGATCCTTCGGAGGCAGACCCGTCTGGAGTTGAGCGGTAAGTGGCCAAGCATTGCTGTGTGAGACAGGGCATGTTGCAGTGTGCTGGTAGTCTGATACTTGCCTGTATGTGTGACATAGGCCTTCTATGGATGTGTGTGTGCATGGACATCATGGTCATGCATGTGGGACCAGTTATGTGTGAACCACATGGTAGGTGCATGTGTTTTAATGCAACATGGGGACCTCTATGCAGAATGCACACCTGAAAGCATGCCAGTCTCTGTTCCTGGCTGATGTCATATACATGTATGGTGCATGTGTGTGTGTGTGTGTGTGTGTGTGTGTGCACCAGAGATGTGTGTGTTTGACTTTGAAACGCCATGAATGCATGTGACTTTGAAGGCAACATCTTGGTATACAGGGGCCCTTGTACATGGGTGTTGATGTAGATTGCAGGCGCCGGGAGTGTTTCTGCATGTGTGTTGCATGCATTGACCCATGTGTTGTGGAAGGACAGGATGGAAGTGACATTTGACAGTGCCACTCATGTGTTATTGCTTCCTGTCTAGGGTATTTTGTGCTGTACCCTGATGCTTGTGTTCTATGTCTCCCTCTACGCAGCGTCAAGTGAAGAAGAGGGCAGAGACGGTGCTGTGGAGCCAAGCGGCAGAGATGCCTCCACCAGGTGGCGATGCATGGCCCAGCCACCCTCCCAGGAATTACCATCATCCGGGAGCGAGGGGGCTGGTACTGCCTCTGCCACAACGGCTGTGGCGGAAGGGCCGGGTGAGCCCCCACAGGGGCTTCCAATGGCGGAAGACGGTGTGGAGACATCCAGGTTGGTTGTCTCCACAGAGGAGGAGGAGCCCGCTACTGAGCCGCACATGGGGCCTGGTGGGGGTAGTACCACTGGTGCAAGTGGTGCAGTCCAGGGCCAGGGTCAGGAGGCAGCACAGGTCACCGCGGAGGGGCCTGTGCATGTTGCTGTTCTTGACTCTGTGACTGCACCATCATGCACCAGCAGGGAGGCCTTGTCCCAGGCCCGTCCGCAGGTAGGGGAGAGTGCCATATCACCTGCCTCTCCACTACCTGCGGGCGAGGGGTCCCGCGACCGTATGGGATCCGTCCTGGTGGGTGTCGCGTTGCGCACTCGTGACATTCGTGATGACGTGCATTGTTCCTGGGCGGAGAACGCACGCCATCACGAAGAGTAGCGTCGTGACATGGCACTGCTGGGAGGGGCCCTGGTCGGTGGGTTCCTACATGTGATTCACACTCTGGCAGACCTCTCCTCCTCTGTGGAGGCAATGCACAGGTCATTCTCCATATCGTCTTCCAGCCCAGATTCCACCAGGGCCCCCTGTGGACCTGGCCTGACCAACACAGCCAGCTTGGTGGAGATCCCATCCCTGCCACAGTCAGGAGTTGGCGGTCCTGCAGGGGTGGACACCACAACTGGAGACCAGCAGATGGAGGATGTGCAGGCACCATCGGACAGGGCACATGGACAGCAGCAGCAGCAGGAGCAGGCTGTAGGTGGGAGCAATGATGGCTCGGGGCCATCAACATCGGAAGGGCAGGCGTCGGCCATAGGGCAGGAGGACCCAGGAATGGGAGTGTCTGCCGTGTGGTTGCTGTTGGGCCAGCAGATAGATGCGGAGCGGCAGCAGGCGGAAGAGGCACGGCTCACGATGGTCAGGGCGGAGAACTCCATGCGTAGGGCCCTGAGGCGGGCTGAGTGCCTTGAGGCCATTCGCAGGGACCTGGAGATCCAGATGTCATCGTGCCTGCGAGCCTTCGGGGCCATGGAAGAGGACCGCCTCTGGGACATCGAGCAGGAGTTCGATGATGCCCTGGCCCGGGACATCAACAAGTGAGCCGTTGGACTTGCCCGCTGCCCTTGTAAATAGTTAGTTAGTTAGTATTAGGTTTCCTTTCGTTTTTCTTTATTTTGGACCGCTTGGGCAATGCACCACATTTTTGTATATATTTTTTTTATTATGTAGTAGTTTTTGGTAGGTTTCATTTCTTAAATTGGGCTCATGGACCCTGGATTCTTCAATTGCACATAGTTCTACATTGGATTCATCTTTTTTAATATTTTTTTTGTGTTCACCATGGAGCAATGGTTTTTACTTTTTATTCTCCCTTGGATTTGATTTTTTGGACTGTGACTTTGGACAACATTTCTTTTTGGATTTCTTTTGCTTATGTTTTCTTGATTTTCATTATTTATCGGACATGGACCATTTCTTTTGTTATTCCCATTGTTGTGTGTTTAATTTGATTTACGTTTATGTTATCTTTAATATATATATTTTTTATACTTCCATTTGTGGTATTATCTCATTGGTTTCATGCATGTCATGATATGGGTTTTGACATTCACTTGCACCCATTGTGTGTGTGTGACGGACATGTGTTCATTTACATACTTGCCATTGGGTTTGTATCATGTAATTGGCATTTCTATGTGGGTGGATGCAATACTTGGGTGGGTCTTTGGCATGTGAAGGCTGGCCATAAGGGCCAGGGATCTAGATTGTGATGACGTGTTGGCTGGGGGACATGTGTCGGGGCCTGCTGGCAGGTGCCCTGCACTGCTGGGGGGTGGGGTTGCAGGGGACATGTGTGGGGGCCTGCTGGCAGGTGCCCTGCACTGCTGGTGGTGGGGGTGCAAGGGGACATGAGTGGGACATGAGTGGGGGCCTGCTGGCTGGTGCCCTGCACTGCTGGGGGGTGGGGATGCTGGGGGACATGAGTGGGGGCCTGCTGGCAGGTGCCGTGCACTGCTTGGGGGGTGGGGGTGCAAGGGGACATGAGTGGGGGCCTGCTGGCAGGTACCCTGCACTGCTGGGGGTGGGGGTGCTGGGGGACATGGATGGGGGCCTGCTGGCAGGTGCCCTGCCCTGCTTGGTGGGTGGGGGTGCAAGAGGACATGAGTGGGGGCCTGCTGGCAGGTGCCCTGCACTGCTGAAGGGTGGGGGTGCAAGGGGACATGAGTGGGACATGAGTGGGGGCCTGCTGGCAGGTGCCCTGCACTGCTTGGGGGTGGGGTGCAAGGGGACATGAGTGGGACATGAGTGGGGGCCTGCTGGCAGGTGCCCTGCACTGCTGGGGGGTGGGGGTGCAAGGGGACATGAGTGGGGGCCTGCTTGCAGGTGCCCCTCAGTGCTGGGGGGTGGGGGTGAAAGGAGACCTGAGTGGGACATGAGTGGGGGCCTGCTGGTAGGTGCCCCTGACTGCTGGGGGGTGGGGGTGCAAGGGGACATGAGTGGGACCTGAGTGGGGGCCTGCTGGCAGGTGCTCTGCACTGCTGGGGGGTGGAGGTGCAAGGGGGTAATGCGTTGGTGATCACTAGTGCAAGGTAACATGTGGCTTGGCTGGGGGGGCATGCCCATGGTGGATGGGCTGCCTGCGGGACATGACCAGGGGTGCAGGGTAGTCCGCTGTGGTGTGGGCTGCCTGCAGGGGCCATGGAGGGTGTAGAGGGAACACCTGGGCGGACACACACTGGCAATTCACTTGTACAACTCCCCTGCACCCTTCTAAATACACGTATCCCACTCGCACAGGGCCTATCGCGTGTGAAACTTCACGCGCACCCCAGTAATACACGTACCCTGCTGAAATCGCGTGTGGAACTTCCCACGCACCCCAGAAATACACGTACCCTGCTGAAATCGCATGTTAAACTTCCCCGCACCCCAGAAATACACGTACCCTGCTGAAATTGCGTGTGGTACTTCCCGCGCACCCCAGTAATACACGTACCCTGCTGAAATCGCATGTTAAACTTCCCGGCACCCCAGAAATACACGTACCCTACTGAAATCATGTGTGGAACTTCCCGTGCACCCCAGTAATACATGTACCCTGCTGAAATCACGTGTTAAACTTCCCCGCACCCCAGAAGTACACGTACCCTGCTGAAATCGCGTGTGGAACTTCCCGCGCACCCCAGTAATACACGTACCCTGCTGAAATCGCATGTGGAACTTCCCGCGCACCCCAGAAATACACGTACCCTGCTGAAATCGCAAGTGGAACTTCCCGCGCACCCCAGTAATACACGTACCCTGCTGAAATTGCGTGTTAAACTTCCCCGCACCCCAGAAATACACAAGTACACGTACCCTGCTGAAATCGCGTGTGGAACTTCCCGCGCACCCCAGTAATACACGTACCCTGCTGAAATCATGTGTTAAACTTCCCCGCACCCCAGAAATACACGTACCGTGCTGAAATCGCGTGTGGAACTTCCCACGCACGCCAGTAATACACGTTCCCCGCTCGGCGTTTGCTGTTTGGCAGCCCTGTATACAGGTCCAGGGTTAGCACAGCCCTTTGCGCTGAATTGGGAATTTTGATGGCTCTTCCTTGCACGAGGGTGTTCTTGGGGGCGTAACTGGCGCTGCGGCAGGGTCTCTGCGCCACTCTGCACCACAGCTGGTTTTGGAGGCTAAAATCCATGAATACGCTGTGCGCGGAAATCGATTTTAGCGCATGCGGCTGGCGCAGACATTCGCACGCGCACACTGTGCGCCAGCCGCGTGCGCCACTTTTGTGCGAAATTCTATGAATTACCCTGATAATATTTACAATACTACCTCTACATTTATTTAGTATTGTTTTTAAAAAACATCCTAGCAACAAACCCTGTCCTACTTTACATAAAACATGTTTTAGCCAATTTTTCTGTTTCAAATTTGTATTTTGCATGTTTATATTCACAACGAATATTACACATATATTTTAAAACGTTGCTTCTAACAACATTAAGTAAGAAATCTAGCTTGGTGTGTGACTATAGAGTGAGTATAGAGTCTTTACAAACAAGCCAATCTACTTTTGTATGCACCCATGTCCCCTCGTGAAAAATAATTGCACACATTTTAAATGTTTTCTTACTAACCAAAACTTGACTATTTACAAAATTAATTATTGGCATGTTAATTTTCCACCCATCTACATTGTATCTTTGAAACATAATCAATACATAGTTTGCAGTGCTGATCGTAAATTACAACCACAGTGTCGGGGAGAAGCTGGATCCCCCCCCACCCCCAGGGCAGTGGGGGGCCAGCAGCCATAGCCTCACCAGCTATGGGAGGCCCCAACACCTCCCATATGGCCCCCAGAAATGCAACAGAGTTCCAAGCAGGCAGCAACATGTTTCAAACTGCTTTATTTCTAGGCACAGAAGAGAAAAAAAAAAGCCAAAGAAAAGCATCGTGTATCGCGAGTTCAGGCGCCGTCTCCCCCGGGGCTGTCTTGCAAGTAAGTTTTATAATCACACTGCAGGCTGACCTCACAGAATTGGATCAGCTCCCAGAAACCTATCTCCTCCTGTTATTGGCTGCAGAGTGGTGGGTTACATATGTAGCACTTATAGAGAGCCTGATAATTGGATATTTACCTCCTGCGTCAGTGGGTTGATTTAGCTGTGCCAGCCCCCATTACCTAATTCTAATCATGTTGCAATGTGACTTTGTTCCCATAACTTTTTAGCTGGACAAGCAGTTCGCACCTGGTTCTGGCTTGTTACAAGTTATGTTTCAATGTTGTGCGTGTCCTTGAGAAAATGTCTTTCTTTCCCAGAAAGAAAAAAAGCACACTGGGTTGCCGTGATTTACTCGCATTTGTGGATAATTAAAAAATGTCTGTCTGCAGAAAGTAGTTTTATCTTGAATTTGCGGCCTTGGCAAGTCGGACTTGTTTTGCGAGGAATGTTGATAAGGCTCCCGCAGCCAGTGTTCAGTGTTCAGTGAGTGAAATGAACTTAGCTGTAATTTTCCTGAAACATAGCTTTACACTGTGCATTTAGACCATGTTAATTCATATAGGCATTTGCAAGCCTTTAAACAGGGATTTTTGTGTTTGTAGATTCTGATATTGCAGCATTGATTCTAATGTAGCATAGAAGTTGCACTGTTGGTGAAGTGGGTGTGTTTCAGCATATTTGTCACTCATGGGTGCGCTGGGGCGCTTGGGGTGCGGGGGCATGGATTTGGTCTCCATTTTCCCTCTTCAGTCCCCCCTCTGGTCGACTTTGTCGACCACACCACCAAGCAACATTCACCTCCTTCCGGTCTGCATATCTTTGCCAATTCCTTGAAGTGTCCATAATTTTCTGCATTGTTGTTGATCAACAGTACATATAGCAGTGTTCCCCTTCTGTGTTCCACCACACTCACTCCCCTTCGTACTTCCTCTGATCACAGGGAGTGGCCACCTTTATTACTGCTGGAACCATGTTGCGCACCGCTATCTTAGTCCGGCTCTTCCTTTCACCATGTCTCTTGTTTGCATTCCGATAACTTCTTCTGTTCTTCTTTTGCAATGTATCTCTATCTTGCACAAGGGTGCTGTGCTCGGTACTCGTCCTTCCGTTATCACCTTCAAGCAACCAGGCAGTCATGATGTCATCCATCACCATGCAAGCACTAGCTAGTTCTTTGCTTTCTCTTTTCAGATGCATTTTTTGCTGATCATTCTTTGGTATGCTTGTACTGCACCCACTCATTCTTCTTTCTCGCTCGAGAAGTAATTCCCCCCTCTTTTTACTTCTCTGTCTGTTTCTCTTCTTCCGTTGTTTTCCACCTTGGTGAATGTGTCACTCTTCACATCTTCCTTGGTCATCACCAACAAGGGCATGCTGATGCGCACCAATCAACACTCTCCTCCCCAATTCAGTGGTAGTTTCTCTTGATCTTTGGATGCATGTGCTCAATAGTAGTCCATAAGCAGTGATGTTCCTGCTCTCATCTCGCAACTTCTCTCAACCTTCTTGCATCCAGCATGATTGTCCACTTCTTGTCACTGTTGTGCTGGTAACATAACGTTGGTACCTTAACAGTATACGTCCTTCTTCAGTGACCATCTTTGCTCTTTTCTCTCACTCTGTTAGGCACTTATCATATTTTTGTCTCTTATTATTTTATTTGTTCTTCTCTCCTTTTGTTTTTCTTTCTTCTTTTATTATTTATTTATTTATTTATTTATTTCCAATCTCAATGTTGCTGTCTTCCCTTGCAATCTTCTTCGCACCTTGTCATACATGGGCGTCATGCTCTGCTGTAGTAATTTCTGTTGTAATCAATTCTCTTCCGGCATATGTTAAAGAACAGTCAGGACAGCTCTCTCCAGTGGTGTCCCTACCAATTTTGTACATGTGGGCATGTTGCTGGTCACTTCTGATATGTGTGTTATGTGTATGTTTTACTCCCCTTGTGTCTGCCCTTAACTCTCTTTACTTTAGCAGCAGCTTTTCCTTACCCACTGACGCCGTAACTGTTCCTGCTTAGGTTAGGGAATGTTAGCAGGGGATACAGCGGTAATGCTCATTATTACAAATAATTTTCAAAGTACCACCCCCATAATTTTGTTCATCATTAATAGTCCCATCGTGAAGGTAAAAGTCCTTATTTGCGTGCCCATAACCACTTACGCTGCTGGGTCCTTGCAGCTGATGAGATGATAAAGTTGCCCGCCTGAAAATCGCAAGAAAAGCGTTAATACGTTAGTACATGTTAGTAACATCAAGCTCCGCGAACTAAACAATCACTAGGGGCAAAAATCAAACCTTCCCCTGGACATTTCGTGTTTTCAAAATTTCTCAATATGGGTAGGGAAAATCTTGGGCTGTTTATTCAATGCAAGCAAGGAAATATACTTCAGGGAAACATGTTCTAAGGGGTCTGAGGTTCTTGATAGGGTGGGCAATTGAGTGGGGAATTCTTCACAATGTTTTACTCAGTGGACCTCACAGTTTCTAATGGAAGATAACATTAAGGAAATTTCCTACACATTTCTAACAGCATACATACGCAACAACCTGCATGTGCGGGGAAAAGAGAAGAAACAAAACAGTGTTACAGCTGTAGGTGCACAAAATGTAATATGAAACTCAATTAAACTTTGGAAATGCGTGTGTCAGTCCCTATTCTAGTTGCTAGTGTGCGTTGGACCATGGGATGGCCATGTTTCCCTAACTCGGGAGAGTTCGTGCTATTTTGCAGTTCATGAAAATCTCTTGCGTTGGCCCTGTTGATCGTTGCTCCCTCGTTGCCAGGGTGGCCACCGCTTTGTAGGGCTTGACGCCTTACACTTCTGACCAAGTCTGTCAGGAGGGGAAAATGTCCCACTGTAGTCCATAGCCATTGGGTGTTGGTTGTCCGTTGTCTTCAGGCCTGCCCTGGGTCCTTTGTATCTGGCGAGAAATGAAATGGAAGCGCTTGAGACCTGAGAATTTACATATTCTTCATTTTCTTGACCTAACCTCTCTGCACTACTCTCACATTATTCAGTGTCCTAGTGGGAGGAGCCAATGGTACACCTATGCACCATCCTGTCACCACCTGGTGGCGTTCAATGGCGGTCTGACTGTAAATTATTACACAATTCGGAATGTACCCAGAAAATGGGTAGGCACTTAATTTTTGTGAAGATACTCATTACACACTTGGATCATATATATGCAATTTGGGTGCTAGTGTACAAATGGGCCTTTGGATCTTTGTATTTACAGTGCTTTTGTTGTAAGCTGTTTATAGTGCGTGCCTTTGTCCCGTGGGGCATCAGGCACTGACAAGCTAAATAGGGAAACATTAGGGTGGTAAATTTGTCATATAGGGTGGCTGTGTTTCTAAATTAAGTGCACCATGTTACTTAGTTAAGATAATCGCAGGGTTTTAAAATCTTTTTTATTTATTTATTTATTTATTTATTTCTATGGCTCCTCTCACACTTCTCAGGGCGTGCCTCGCAGTGAACTGCAGGCACTTTAAGCTGGTACTAACTGCAGGCACTTTAAGCTGGTACTAATGAAACCCGCTACCAATTTGCTCCCATTCTCTCTATCCCACCCCATGTCCACTTTTTAAACCTTACCTACTCTGTTAATTACTCATTTAGTCTAGTATTTTATTACTCCACTACTGTAATTACTGTTACATTTAAACAATATATATTTCTAATTACTGTTACATTTAAACAATATATATTTCTAATTACTGTTACATTTAAACAATATATATTTCTCCCCCCAATATCTGCTCTCAAATTTTAATACAACCATTATGCTCCAGTTCGTGCAGCAATGACCTCTTTCCCTATGTGTGTTGGCTAATGCATTTGTGCCAGTGTTATTTTCAAAAGCGCTAGTGGCAGTACCACTTGCACTGTTATTTTGTTGCCAAATTAATTCTGTTGGGAACATGGATCATCCACCCTTTACCCCTATTTCTCTCCTCCTGTGGTGAACTGTCAATGAAATGTAGGCCTCCCCCCTCAAGTGCACTTTCTTCCATCTTGTGTGTCTCATTTAATTGTTCTGTGTTAATTGTGTATTCATGAGCCCAGTCTCCTCACTGAAAGATGTGTGGTCAAAATGTAGCTAAATGTACTCTCTTGTGATGCGCTATCATTATGCACCCCCCTCTGTACCGTGCACCCCCATTATTCTTAAACAATCTTCCTTACTTTCAACATGTGTATGCCTGGTGTTTAACAAGTTATGTATTTCTCTGTTAATAAGGTGGTCATATCCACATTGCTCATGATGTCACAAATGTCTCTTCCCTAATGCATGGCCTAGTCGCCCCACTGTCACCCAGAAAAGAAAATGTTTTGATACCTATCACCACCCCTATGCAATTGTCCTCTCCATTATTGAGTGTGCGTGAGTGTGTGTGTCGGCGCGCGTCTCGCCCGCTCTGTCGGTGAAGCGGAGCATGAGTGTGTGTGGCAGAGTCCGTCAAATCAAGTTTGTCTTGGGCTGTCCTATTAGCGGTATAATGTCAATCTATGTCCTTTGAAACATTTGTTCCCCATCAGGAAGACCCCACCTAGTCATGTAACCGGTACCATTGCTATTGTGTCAGTGTTCTGTATGGGTGCTGGCTGCTGTGCAGTGCCCCTGTGTTGTCATTCTAGTCAGTCCTGGGGTAGTGGTGCTGTCATTTGTTGTGTCTGTACATGTAGTGGTAACAGTACCTGCATTGGTGCTTGTGGTGTCTGCTGAAATGATCCCATCCTGCCCCATGTATCCTCCCCACATGGGCGGTTCATATTGTGGTTATTGTTGACACTGCTATTGTGATTCTTGTGCGTGTGTGTTGAAGCTGTTTTTAACTGCCCCTCCCATCGCATGCTTAAATTATTTATTTTGTGCCTACTTGTCCTCATCTGCCTTTCTCTGCCCCTGTGTCATTAAATATTACACTCCCGGAGGTTCAGAAGGGTGAGTCCCCTCTTCCCTCTGCTCGTGTTTGTTCAACATCAGCTGACCCCTCGCATTTTCCTTTTCCTTCGTGCACACAGTTCAACTGTAGCCATGTGCTTTTAAAGCTATTCCCGTGTAAGTGCTGTGTATGTGTGTCCTTAGCGATTGCTGCACGCTTCTGGAGAAGCCGCCTATGAGCAGCCATGGTCTTTTTAATTTACCTTCAGTACTTTTGAATCTTTGCACACTATGTTTTACTGACTTATTTCAGCATGGAAGCTGTGTGCTACACAACAAGTGAAGGGGAGTCATTTCTGTATTGTGTGATACATTTTACCTCTATTCAATTCGAAAATTTCGGTAGTCCGCTGTTCAGGGAGCAAAAGTTAGAAGATAATTGAACAATATTCAACTTCTGTGAGCCTTCTTGGCTCCGCACCTTAGCCAGTGCACTCCGCGTGCAATCCATCTTCACCAAACCATTGCCTTCTCCGGCACACCCCACAATCTTGCGCATGTGTCTTCCACACACCGCCTCTGGGTCACCTATTCTCCAAATCCAAAACCACACCACTATCTCCTCACCATCAAAACTTTGTGTCCTTATTCATTAATCTGAAGGTGACGTCACCAAACTAAAAACACAATGCAAATGAACAGACAAATGTGCATACACAGAACAATAACCCATTTCTCCCAACCCCACAAAAAATCCCAAAATAAAACCCCACAATCCCCACAGCTGTCTTCCTGTCTCAACTGGAACAAGGTAAACCACAATAAACTCTTATAATTGAACTGCACACACCGCGTCGCCTAGTGCATGATACGCTCCTCACCAGGGGACCTTAACCAGCCAACTATCTTCCGCACTTCGGGAACAATCTAGCTACCTCCTGCGGGAAAACATCATCCACTCACTGAACTAAAACGCTCAATTAGCAGGGAACCTCATCTACTCATTGATCTATAACGTCAATTCATAGGAAATCCAGACCCCGTACATGAAATCACCATCCAGACCAATCAGCGCGGCAATCCTGTTCTAGACCAATCAGCGCGGCACTCCTGTTCTAGACCAATCAGCGCGGCACTCCTGTTCTATGTGTAGGGAGTCACTACCCCACCCAATATGCTCAAAAACACAAGAAGGGACCACTGCCACCACCCCAGTCCCAACTACAATTCGCGTGCCGATCAATACCAATGCGCTGAATTTTGTGACAATGTACAATCACCCACCACCCAATTTACAATCCCTCCCTAAAAACAAAAAAAAAAAAATTAAAAAAAAACACTTTAACATTTCTACTTTAAACATTTCCCCCCCTCAGAGCCCATGTTGCTTGTTTACTTACATTTTCCTATGCTGCACTGGCAGTTGCACCACTGCTGGACACTCCCTCAATGCGCTTCACCGGACCCCTTCTCCTGCAGGGCTCTCACCTGCCCTCAAGCGGGGTATTTCCAAGTGGCCCCCGAAGCCTTTAGCCGGTTACGCGTTTTTCCGGTGGTCTTCAGGTGCAGGCGAGGGTCTCACAGCTTCCTTGAGTCGGCGGCAGGGAGCTCAGTCCATCACAGGGCTTGCGCAGGCAGAGCTCAATCACTCATGTTACAATGAGCAATGAGCCTCACAGAGGGCACCAACTTGTCGGGGAGAAGCTGGATCCCCCCCCACCCCCAGGGCAGTGGGGGGCCAGCAGCCATAGCCTCACCAGCTATGGGAGGCCCCAACACCTCCCATATGGCCCCCAGAAATGCAACAGAGTTCCAAGCAGGCAGCAACATGTTTCAAACTGCTTTATTTCTAGGCACAGAAGAGAAAAAAAAAAGCCAAAGAAAAGCATCGTGTATCGCGAGTTCAGGCGCCGTCTCCCCCGGGGCTGTCTTGCAAGTAAGTTTTATAATCACACTGCAGGCTGACCTCACAGAATTGGATCAGCTCCCAGAAACCTATCTCCTCCTGTTATTGGCTGCAGAGTGGTGGGTTACATATGTAGCACTTATAGAGAGCCTGATAATTGGATATTTACCTCCTGCGTCAGTGGGTTGATTTAGCTGTGCCAGCCCCCATTACCTAATTCTAATCATGTTGCAATGTGACTTTGTTCCCATAACTTTTTAGCTGGACAAGCAGTTCGCACCTGGTTCTGGCTTGTTACAAGTTATGTTTCAATGTTGTGCGTGTCCTTGAGAAAATGTCTTTCTTTCCCAGAAAGAAAAAAAGCACACTGGGTTGCCGTGATTTACTCGCATTTGTGGATAATTAAAAAATGTCTGTCTGCAGAAAGTAGTTTTATCTTGAATTTGCGGCCTTGGCAAGTCGGACTTGTTTTGCGAGGAATGTTGATAAGGCTCCCGCAGCCAGTGTTCAGTGTTCAGTGAGTGAAATGAACTTAGCTGTAATTTTCCTGAAACATAGCTTTACACTGTGCATTTAGACCATGTTAATTCATATAGGCATTTGCAAGCCTTTAAACAGGGATTTTTGTGTTTGTAGATTCTGATATTGCAGCATTGATTCTAATGTAGCATAGAAGTTGCACTGTTGGTGAAGTGGGTGTGTTTCAGCATATTTGTCACTCATGGGTGCGCTGGGGCGCTTGGGGTGCGGGGGCATGGATTTGGTCTCCATTTTCCCTCTTCAACAGTTACTGCATTGCATGTCATGGTATGCTTTAGTTACAAGAGAAGAAAATGTTACACTCTTCTGATCAGGCACATGCAGATACACACATCTTTCACAAACATCTGGAGTAGAAAACCCTTTCTTACATTGATTCCACTTGTAACAAATTCCTACATACCGATCTACATTAACAGTTTCTTTCACTAATATCTCACAGATATTAATTAAAAATGTTTGACTATCCTTGTGCGTATTTTGAGAAAGTTGTTGATTTCCACTTGCAACAGCTACTACATTTCGGTTTTACATTGCTTAATGTAAACTGTGTGGATTTTCATCTACAGATATTTTAAGAAATGAAAGTTCAAGAAATAGCTGCTTCGCTGCTGTTGAAACTATTTCCTGCATCAGTTGAGTCATTTGAAACAACATACACAAAGTTGCATTACAATAGCATTCAGCTCCTTTTTCATTAATAAAGCTACAATGAGAGTATGATACAGATGACTGACTCTCCAACTCCATTAAATTCCGTTGTTTTTTAGTCTTACAAGGACTGATTTCATTTGAATATGCTTTCACGGACTCCTTACGTTTCCTGGATGAGTGCTTCACAGTTACAGGTATAAGGTTCAGCTGAGGAGCATACAGTACGGCAACCTATTATATTCTTCAATGCATGAAATGTCAAATGTCACTTTGCTTTCATCAAAATTTGTTAAAAATAAACCTTCTATATTTTTCACACATGACAAAGCTACATATGACATTTCTTCTTTAAACACTGTATGACCAATGTCAAAAAGTGCTGCTTCTAAAGTCAAAGCTTGTGATTTATGAATAGTTATTACATAAGCAGAGCACAATGGAAACTGTGCTCGTTTCACAAATGTATCCTTAAAAAGCATGAAACGTGCAGAGCTCTGAGAATGAGTTCTTTCTACATGATCAAACTTAACTTGAACATGTTCAATACTTTTAATGTGAGGAAAAGTGAGAAATGCAATCACTCTTCCCATCGCTCCATTGACTAGACCAATTTCTACATTCAAGTTCCTCTTCAACATTACTTGTGCATTGATGCACAGTTTTAAAACTCGTTCCGCACCTGCTGTTTTCGAAATAAAATTCTCTAGTTGACTCAATCAAGCTTTTGCTCTCTTATCCAACTCTAAAGGCATAACTTGACCGTCTCAAACATTACATTATTTTATCTCTACAATATTTTGCTTCTCTAACAGTAGCATTGTAGAGTTAAATGTGTTACACTCTGCAAGTGTGCACATTAAAGCAACACAAAAGACATAACATCAGACGGACGGCACTCTACATGAAACATGTTGGAAATCAGTCTTCCCTTTAAGACTGCTTTCGCATTTTCCTCAAGAACACCTATACAAATCTTATTAAGCGTTCTGCAAATGTTTCTGATATTCTAGTTTGTTGTCATGCTCCACTGGTAAAATTAACAGGCGATGTAAAGTAACACCTCCTACTTCAAAAGCTGCAAAAACTGTTGGAGCAGTTACAATACATGACAAAGGGGAATCTGTTATGTTTTGGATCATAGCTCTTATTGCATTAATTAAAAAAGATTTACTTGTTCTTGCTTGTCCACTAACATACAACAATACAGGTTTGCATTGCACACAAGAGAATTCTCGCTTGTCATGCAGTAAAAAATGTAAGAACCTATCTTTAATTTTATTATAAACTTCTTTTTGCTCTACATTAAGTTTACAAACAATTCCATCAGAATTCACATCTGCCACTTTACTTTGTTGCATTGCAATTGCTACTTCTCCCTAGCAAGCTCAACATAATTTTGAATAATTGGCTCACCAATAACATTTTGACTTCCTGCTGCAGAATCTTGACTGCCCTCAGTAGTCTCTTTTGCTAATTCAGCTGCCAAAGGTTCTTCTCGACGTAGTTCTTTCTCCAGTAACTCCAAATATTGGTCACATTTTGGATATGTAATTAAGCATTTCTTTTAGCAAAAAATTATTTGTCAACAGTTTCAAAACTTCCAAGTAAATCACGCACGCCATTGGAAGAACAACTGCAAAATACAAAAATAAAATCATTCCTTTTTCTATGCACTTTGGCAAGACAGTTTCAGGTGGTTAATGAGACCTGCCTTTTCATGTCTCACTAGACAACCACTACATCCATGTACTTTAAACCGTCCTCTGTCACTGTTTGCTTCCATATTTCGATATGAGTAGCGTTGTGCTACTTCATATAAACAAAGTTCCTCCAACAATTCAGATCAGTTTAGATAATATGAGTACCTGCTGAGTGCCTCTTTGCCTGCCGTGCTTCCTGGTGGACCTTACTTACTCGTTTGGACTTGTTTGAACTTATTATGCCAATACAACATTGCACGAATCAAGAAAACAGAAAAAATGGTGTCACTGCCTAAGCTCCACCCCCTTTTTTGGCACAAAGATACAAATACAGGCACCAGCATGCACCAGCGCGTGTGCACCAAGCGGAGTACCTGCTGAGTGCCTCTTCGCCGAGTTCGGGGGGGCGGCTCTCGAGCGGGTATTCATATAATCCACGGCGTAGTGCTGTGCCCATGAAATTGATCAAGGCAGTTTCTCGCTTCTTTTTAATTTTGGTAGCTTTGCGAGAACTAAGGAAGCAATATGTAGTGCAATATTCCCACATTGAAAGCCGGCATGCCATGGAACCTATGCCTCCCTGCAAAGGAGCGAGACCACGCTCACACTCTGCCAACGGGTTGAATCGAGCGTTAAACATCGAGCGGACATTCATAAATATTGGAAAGACTTTCATCCAGGGCATGTTGCTACTACAAAGCAAGCATCGGTTATCAAAAGGACAGTGCCAGAGACATTGCAAACAGAAATGGCCACTTAAATTCACCCGGTGAGGATTATAGATTCAAGTGTCATGATGACAGATAGGGTAGCAGCAGTTACTCCTGCCATACATCCCTCACCAACAAATAGCATGTTATTAGAAGATGTTGTGGCTATGTTTGGAAACACTGCCACTAATTCGACATCCCTTCCCATGTCCAATGATGAAGTAGTAATTGAGATAGGCTTCCAAAATTCAGGTTTTTCGGAAAAATCAATGTCTGACAATTTGTCGAGATCTCCTGTATTATTTGTTGATGTCATTCTTCCTAACATAAGTTCTTTTGCCTCTTACATTGCTCCGACCCCAGGGAAAATGACAAGTGTCCCTATGATGCCACATACTGTGACTCAAATGGATCCTCTATCCAAAGAAGTAGAGGTCACTTTCACCACGATGAACCTAACATTACAGACAATGACCAAGCTATTCGATATATTAGATGATAAGATGAATAAGCAATACATCCAAATAGAAAAAAAACATTTTCAATGGCAGGCTGAAATGACCTTGCACCTTCAGAATAAAATGGAAGGGAGCAACAGCCAACACATTCACCACGCAAATGGTATCTCTAAAAGCTCGCAAACAACAGAGGAAATAATAGTGAATCAAACTCCAAGCGCAATACCTACAATTATTGGAATCGTGCGAGATACCATTAACATTCCTGACATATCCAATGCGGTAATAACGCTGGCGGAAGATACTCAGCCAGTTTAATCTAAATCACCTAAGAATAAAAAAACTGCCTACACGATCTTTGCAAACTCCAAAACAGATCTTAAAGGAACACATGCACAAACTAAATTACCCAAAAATCAAAATTAACAGAGTAAATACACTAGCTGAAAAACAAAACAATTTTTTAAAGCTCTTACTGTTCCAAAGCAAACAAAAAACTCTATAATAGCCTCTACGGCCATCTCAAAAAAATATAATTGACAAGATTTAGCCAAAGCACAAAGTGAGACACAGAGCCCAATGAAATACCAGCATTATCCTATGCACCGCTAGATGATGTAGTTAAAGCAACTAACCTGTTGGAGGATAATGTTAAGCAACCCGAGGCAGTTGTTGATCATCGCAAGGAGATTTGTATGGCTGTGGATGCCTACATGGTGGGTCGTATGTCTACAATGACGCCGTCCAGAGTGGCAAACTTAGACAGTGTGGTAACAATTTTCCCTAAATCTCATACTAGCGCAGATAAAGAGCACTTGACGGTCTCAAGTGTTGGCCCCATTGATTTCTCAAATTGTTTTTATCCACAGAAGATAGAGTTTAAAAAGGCGTCCCCCCATCCTATAAAAAACAGTTTACTCAGGCCCCGACTGAACACCAAGTTGACTCTCTTGGTTTACCACAGATTACTACGAACCATGCAACTCCACCAAACATGTCTCCTCAAGTGCTACAGCTTTTGCAAACAGCCTTAGCCAATATCATTAGTACAAATGTTGTACGTGGTGAGGTTGCGACTAGCAAATCATGTGGTGGTGGGAACAACAAAATGGTCTCCAAAGCTCCAATTAAACGGCCAGCTTTATATTCTTTAACTTTGGCCTGTCGTCCACATCCAACTACACAATACAATCTAAATCGAAAATCTGTATTAGTAATCTTTTCTGACATTCCACACCTGGAAGACATCATGTCCACAGACATAGCTTTTGGTGAATTCACAAAGGGCACAGATGAGATCATCTGTAAGAATTAGGATGAATTCCAGACTTATACAGAAAACAATTTGGTTGGCAAAAGAATGCTTATTCAATGTGGGGTTCACACTTTCCTCGGAAGAGGTCCAGCCTATTGAAGGAAATATGGCCAGAAATAAGGTCAATGATGAAATACCCAAATCACCAATAATATACACAAGTAAGAAATGTTTGACCCAAAATGCATGCTCCTGTAGAGAAAGTGGAGCTAAAAAATAACTAGCTATCCCAAATAAAAGCTGCAATTTAACTCTAGCTAGCTGGAACACAAGAGGTTTCAAACATTTACTAAACAACGCCAATAACAATCTCTCAGAACATGACATTGTAATGTTACAAGAGACATGGCTCATGAATCCGCCCTTGTGGGATGGATATGATATTTTTTTTTAATCTGGCAAGTAGAGCCAACAATGGGCGCCCTACATCAGGCCTACTTATGGCCATCAAAATCAAACCTGGCCCTCTCTCAGAATTCTGGGCAATGCCCAATGCGTTTATGCAAATGTTGAAAATAACAATTCACAGGGTAATTCATAGAATTTCGCACAAAAGTGGTGCACGTGGCTGGCGCACAGTGTGCGCGTGCGAATGTCTGCGCCAGCCGCGTGCGCTAAAATCGATTTCCGTGCACAGCGTATTCATGGATTTTAGCCTCCAAAACCAGCCGTGGCGCAGAGTGGCGCAGCGACACTGCAGCAGTGCCAGTTACGCCCCCAAGAACGCCCTCGCGCAAGGAAAAGCCATCAAAATTCCCAATTCAGTGCAAAGGGCTGCGCTAACCCTGGACCAGTATACAGGGCTGCCGAACAGCAAACGCTGAGCAGGGAACGTGTATTACTGGGGTGCGCGGGAAGTTCCACATGCGATTTCAGCAGGGTACATGTATTTCTGGGGTGCGGGGAAGTTTAACATGCGATTTCAGCAGGGTACGTGTATTACTGGGGTGCGCGGGAAGTTCCACACGCGATTTCAGCAGGGTACGTGTATTTCTGGTGTGCGGGGAAGTTTAACATGTGATTTCAGCAGGGTACGTGTATTACTGGGGTGCGCGGGAAGTTCCACATGCAATTTCAGCAGGGTACGTGTATTTCTGGGGTGCGGGGAAGTTTAACATGCGATTTCAGCAGGGTACGTGTATTTCTGGGGTGCAGGGAATTTTTTTACATGCGATTTCAGCAGGGTACGTGAATTATTGGGGTGCGCGGGAATTTTTTTACATGCAATTTCAGCAGGGTACGTGTATTACTGGGGTGCGCGGGAAGTTCCACATGCAATTTCAGCAGGGTACGTGTATTTCCGGGGTGCGGGGAAGTTTAACATGTGATTTCAGCAGGGTACGTGTATTACTGGGGTGCGCGGGAAGTTCCACATGCAATTTCAGCAGGGTACGTGTATTTCTGGGGTGCGGGGAAGTTTAACATGCGATTTCAGCAGGGTACGTGTATTTCTGGGGTGCAGGGAATTTTTTTACATGCGATTTCAGCAGGGTACGTGTATTATTGGGGTGCGCGGGAATTTTTTTACATGCAATTTCAGCAGGGTACGTGTATTTCCGGGGTGCGGGGAAGTTTAACATGTGATTTCAGCAGGGTACGTGTATTACTAGGGTGCGCGGGAAGTTCCACATGCAATTCAGCAGGGTACGTGTATTTCTGGGGTGTGGGGAAGTTTAACATGCGATTTCAGCAGGGTACGTATATTTCTGGGGTGCGTGGGAAGTTCCACATGCGATTTCAGCAGGGTACGTGTATTTCTGGGGTGTGGGGAATTTTTTTACATGCGATTTCAGCAGGGTACGTGTATTATTGGGGTGCGCGGGAATTTTTTTACATGCAATTTCAGCAGGGTACGTGTATTTCCGGGGTGCGGGGAAGTTTAACATGTGATTTCAGCAGGGTACGTGTATTACTAGGGTGCGCGGGAAGTTCCACATGCAATTCAGCAGGGTACGTGTATTTCTGGGGTGTGGGGAAATTTAACATGCGATTTCAGCAGGGTACGTATATTTCTGGGGTGCGTGGGAAGTTCCACATGCGATTTCAGCAGGGTACGTGTATTACTGGGGTGCGCGGGAAGTTCCACACCCGATTTCAGCAGGGTATGTGTATTTCTGGGGTGTGGGGAAGTTTAACACACAATTTCAGCAGGGTATGTGTATTTCTGGGGTGCGCGGGAAGTTCCACACGCGATTTCAGCAGGGTACGTGTATTACTGGGGTGCGCGTGAAGTTTCACACGCGATAGGCCCTGTGCGAGTGGGATACGTGTATTTTGGGGGTGCAGGGGAGTCCTACACGTGAATTGCCAGTGAGGGTACTCCCAGGTGTTCCCTCTACACCCTCCACGGCCCATGCAGGCAGCCCACACCACAGGGGACTACCCTGCACCCCTGGTCATGTCCCGCAGGCAGCCCATCCACCATGGGCATGTCCCCCCAGCCAAGCCACATGTCACCTTGCATTAGCGATCACCAATGCATCACCGCCTTGCACACCCACCCCCCAGCAGTGCAGGGCACCTGCCAGCAGGCCCCCACTCATTTCCCACTCATGTCCCCTTGCACCACCACCCCTCGCTTGACATGATGGAATTCGCGGACTGCCACCCCCTCCGCGCTGATGGCGGTCACGATGTCCGTCCAGATCCTGGTCTGTCCTTCCTTGTTGGCGCGTCTTGTTCCGAAGAGGGCATCATAATGCCCCAGGACATGCTCAACCAGGACACCAACTTCGGTGGCAGTTAAGCTGGTGGCCCTCTGCCTCTCTGGCTGAGGGTTGCCAGTGGTGCCAGATGGAGATGTGCTCGACATGGCAACCCCAGAGGCAGGAGTGGGTGGGCAACTGGGTCCTGGGGCTGGGCTGTGGAGCGATGGAATCCCAGTCGGGAGTCTTCTGTTCCAGCAGGGGTGGACACAGCAACTGGACCCCTGCAGATGGCTGACGTGCAGGCACCAAATAGCAGGGCACGTGGGCAGCAGGCAATCAGGCAGCAGCAGATGTCAGGTTGGAGCGTGCTCGGGGCTCTAGGGGGCAGTAATTCAGCCTTCTGGGCAGGAGCGTGGTCTTCCGTGTGTGAACGCGTGGCCAGCTTGATACGGAGTGATTTGGCACGTGAAAATCTTGCACGTCAGCGTGTAATTCGAGGAAAGGCCCTTAGCGTGTAAGCGCGTCAGCGCACGTACGTGGTTTCATTGGACCAAAGGCCCTTAGCGTGTAAGCGCGTCTGTGAAGTGACGCGCGCGGGTGTTTCCCTCATAGCACATGATGACAGAGCACACGTGGAAAAGCTGCACGTCCGAGTGTCAGCGCGTGTAATTGGAGGAAAGGGCGCGTACACGCGTAAGTGACGTGTACGTGTCGGCTGGTTTAAAAGGTACGTGTAGGACACTATTTCCTTGTACGTGCTTTTTGTGGAGAGCGAGTGGGTGGATTCTGTACTTCTTGTCGGTTCACACGCAATTTCGTACTCCCTGTTACCTCTGACAGCTTTCATTTTTCTACTTTTTTTGGGCCTGTTTCCTCAAACAGTGTTCACTTCTCCTTTTGTCCTGTCTCCTCAGACAGCGTACAATTCTTCTTTTGGTGGGGTGTTGCCAGCGTATTTTTCACGTTCTTTTTCCAGGCAGACGGTGAGTTCCGCACGTACTTAGCTACTGTGCTTGCCCCGTGTGTCGCTTACCCCTTCAGAGGTCATTGTAGGCTGTGTGTATTACGCATACGCTTATTTTTGTGTTTCTGGGTGCCACAGCATAGTGTGGGTTTATTTTTCCACGCACGTGGTCAACGAGGGGTTGCGTGCACGTTTATTTTTGTGTTTGGGCTGCCTGTGGGTTGCGTGACCCGTCATCTTCCCCCAGGGGTCTCAGACAGCCTTGTTAGAGCACTAGGGTACGAATTCCATCTAGTACCCTACCCCTTTGACCCCCTGTTAGGCGGAAACCTGTGCAGTTCCCTCTGGGACCACTGCAAAAGATTTAGGACTACAGGTGTTTGGCAGTAAACCCACTTGGTAGCAGTCTGTACCACACAGATTCACTTGGTAGCTGTGGCTGAGCAGTCAGACTTCCCTCAAGAAGAGTTAGGCAGTATGTGGAGTATACAAGATAGGGCAATCTACACAGTAGAACAAGCAAACACAGAACAAGACTTCGGTGTAAAGATATAAAGGAATTTATTTCTAACGACACATCTATATAAAACACTCTGGCACTAATACGGTAAACAACTTCAATCGCAATTACTATGAGAAAAAAATCAATCCCCCTAACAATAGTTCGACAAGTCTAGGTTCAACGGCATCACTTATTTGCAGACAGAGGTTATGCTTTAACCTAGATGGCACTCTAGTATTCGTTAGGATGGGAGAGAAAAAGGTGGGTTAAGAAATCAACTCGGTACCAATACATGTCAGAACAAAGATGTAAGGCAAGAAGACAAGAACCACTGTAGAGTCCAAAGTTCAGAGGCCAGGCCCACTCGGAGAGAGGCAAGGCGATATGTCCCAAAAAGTACCTTAGTGGAGATGCGTTCGAGTCTTTGTAGCAAATTGTTATTGGCAGATTGGACCAGTTCAGAACAACACGCTAGAGAAAGCTTGGAGGTGACCCTATGGAGAGGCGAGGATTAAGACACCTCACTCTATCCGGCAACAAGGGAAGCCAGGCGGAAACAGTACCTTGATTGTGGAGCGACAGCTCCGTCGGGGGCAGTTGTTCCTGGTGGTGGATGCACGTCCGGTCTTTGCCAAGAGAAGAGATGATCTCGTCGTCGAAGGAAAGTTGAAGATCGTTGCACCACCAGGGAAGAGACCAGCCGCGGAGTGCTCCGTCACAAGGCACCACCTTTTGGTCGCGGTGCAGGGGTAGTAGCTATCCAGTTGCCGAGGTGCTCTGCACGGGCAATTCGACCACTGCGTCCTGAGGCGAAGAAAAAGCAAAGGGGACTGGTTGTTCCCACCAGTCAGGGGAAGAGACTCTCCGGCAGGGAGATCTCCTCTGTCGTCGGGAAGTGGTGAGTCGGTTCAGCAGGGCTCCACCTGAGGTGTCGTCATTGCAGGTCGGCTCAGCTTTACCCTCGTCGGATTCTTAGGTCCTGTGGCGACTTCTGAAGATCCAGTCCCAAAAGCCCTGCTTTTATGCAGAAAACTCCCATTCATTCAGCCTAGCTGTCATTCAAACACGCTAAGTGGTGAGCGGGGAGGCTCACCACTTGGGCCAATCACAGCGACCGGAGTTGGCAAGGCAACTCGGTCCAGGGTGCCTAAACCCCCTCCCACACCCCTGTGGTAACCCAGACAGAATGGCACCACTTTGGAGGGTCTCTGTACAGAAGCCTGCCAAAAGTGGAACAAAGGGCTCAACCTTTGGTTTAGGAGTCACAGAGACGAACACAGATGCCATTTTAAAAAGCCGAGTTCTGGCAGAAAATACCATCCGATCGACTTATTTAAGATAAGTAGACCGGTGGTATGTTAGAGATTAACGAGAAAATGTATCAATCTCCAACAATGGGACGAACCCCATAGGGTTACATTCGGGGTCGAATATAACAAGTAGTTTCCACTGCCACCAGCCAAAACTTGACGAGGGGGGACGGGACAGTGCCCCCTCGAATAACAGACCCAGGAGTAATCGAATTACCCCTACTAGTACGTCCAAAATAGGATGGTTTGTATTAGTTCTGTTAGTAAATTTAGGTCTAGTAAAGCCAATGGTGACTTTACATGCCCGGAGAGACAGTAGTCAGTCCCCGGGTATGAAGTCTATGATGGAGGTCCGCTAGGACGCCCCAGTGTTACGGCACGGAGGGTGCGGTGTAACACACATAGCAAAACATATGAGACCCTATGGAGTAAAAGACCCCATCGCCCAAAGAACACATTGACATTCCAAGGAATTACACACATTCATGTCCAAGAGTGGGAGAAAAAGAGTCTCACTCTTCCCAGGATGGAAAAAAACAAACTCCAGAAATCCAGCAAAGCTGCTGGGGGACTCACTAGGTTAGGAAATTCAGCCTAAACCAGACTAAGGGACAGGAGGATTTAATCCACTCTTGGATGAATCTCATACCTCTAGTCGATGACATACATCCTAGAGAGACCATCAGCATTTTGGTGGTGACACCCTGACCTGTGCTCAATGCTGAAATCAAACCCTTGCAGGCAGATCGACCATCTCAATAGTTTTGGGTTTTCCCCTTTCATTTGCATTAACCATCTCAAGGGTTGGTGGTCAGTCTGAATGGCAAAAGTAGAACCATACAAGTACGGCCTAAACTTCTTCAGAGCCCACACGATAGCAAAGCACTCTCTTTCGATTGTTGCCCACCTTGTTTCAGGATCCTTCAGCTTGCGGCTGATGAAGCAAACGGGGTGCTCCCTACCTTTCCCATCCAGTTGACTGTGTACGGCACCTATCCCTACATTGGAAGCATCTGTCTGCACAATGAAGTGTTGGCGGTAATCAGGAGCTCTGAGTAATGGGGCTTGGCAAAGAGCCTTTTTTAGGTTTTCAAAAGCTTGATTGCACTCCTCGTTCCATCTAACCTTTTTAGGAAATTTGGGCGAGGAGATGACATTCAGTGGAGAAGCTATGGTCCCATAGTTCTCTATGAAATTCCTCTAATACCCAGTGAGGCCTAGGAAGGCTCTCACTTGGGTTTGAGTAGTAGGTGTTGTCCAATTTTGCACAGCTTCAATCTTACTGAGCAAAGGCCTTATTTCTCCACCTCCTACCTCATGTCCAAGATAGACTACCTTACTCTGTCCAATTTGGCATTTACTCGCCTTTATGGTCAGATCGGCTCGTCCAAGAGCCTGCAAAACATCTCTCAGGTGGGTTACATGTTCTTCCCAGGAATTGCTGAACACTGCGATGTCATCCAAGTATGCCATGCAGAAGTCCTCATTCCCATTCAGAACCTGGTTTACCATCCGTTGAAATGTAGCAGGTGCATTATTCAGTCCGAAAGGCATTACCTTAAACTGGTATAAGCCAACAGGGGTAGAAAATGCAGTTTTCTCCTTGGCATGGTCTGTCAGGGCTATTTGCCAATAGCCTGACGTCAAGTCAAATGTGCTGAGGAACTTGGCGGCGCCAAGTTTATCCACCAACTCATCTGTTCTTGGCAAAGGGTGGGCATCAGTCTTGGTGACTGCATTAAGGGCTCTATAATCCACGCAGAATCTAAGCTCTTTAGATCCGGCCTTTGGTACTAACACAACTGGGCTAGACCATGGACTAGTAGAGGGCTCTATTACCCCGATATCGAGCATCTTGCTGACCTCACCTTTTATGTGGGTTCCTACATTCTCTGACATTCGGTATCCTCTGCTTTTGTCTGGCAGACAGTCACCAGTGAGTATGTCGTGCTGGCCCCAAGGGGTCAAGCCTGGTGAGAGCGAGAACAGAGAGGCAAACTGATTCAACATAGATTTGCACTCTTCTTGTTGCTCGGGTGTCAGATTTGAAGAGAGATTTACTCCTTCAACTTTTTCGTCCAAAGGTAAGCCTCTGAGGAGATCCGGAACAGCTTCACTCTCTTCTTCTTCCTCGGATGATGCCAGAAGCAATGCTCCTACATCAGGTCTTGAGACATACGCTTTGAGTCGGTTGGTGTGGAAGACTGTCGGAGCCTCCTTGGGATTGCCCAAGTCCACCAGATAGTTGACCTCTCCCAGTTTACCCGAAACTCTGAAGGGTCCCATCCATTTGTCTTGCAAGGCCCTCTGTCTTGTTGGGATCATAACGAGAACGAGCTGGTCTTGAGCGAACTCAACCATGTTAGCCTTTTGATCGTGCCAGTGCTTGACCAATGCTTGTCCAGCTTTCAAGTTATCGCTTGCTTCCGTCATCATGTGCGACATTCTCCTCCTGAGACCTATCACGTAGTCAGTCTCTCTGACTGGCTTGGGGGAAGGAGCACTCTCCAACCCCTCCTTAATCAGGGCCAATGGACCTCTGACGGGATGACCATAGAGAAGCTCGAAGGGAGAATAACCTACTCCCTCCTGAGGGACTTCTCTATAAGCAAAGAGAAGGCATGGCAGTAGAAGGTCCCACTTACGCTTAAGGGGTTCCTCTAAGACACCTATCATGCTCTTCATGGTTCGGTTGAACCGTTCTACCAGCCCATTGGTTTGTGGGTGGTAAGCTGTTGAGAACTTGTAAGTAACTCCACAGGTTTTCCACATGGCTTTCATGTAGTGGGACATAAGGTTTGACCCCCTGTCAGAGATTACTTCCTTAGGAAACCCGACCCTAGTAAAAATACCAAGGAGGGCCTTAGCCACAGCCGGAGCTGTAACAGTCCTCATAGGAATTGCCTCAGGATACCTATTAGCATGGTCTACTACAACAAGTATAAACCTGTTGCCTGAGGAGGTTGGAGGATCAAGGGGACCAACAATGTCAATCCCTACTCTCTCAAATGGGACTCCCACAACTGGGAGAGGCACTAAAGGTGCCACATTCTTGGAGCCAACCTTACCAGAGGTCTGGCAGCTCCTGCAGTGTTTTTCCACTTCGGCCCCCATCTTCGGCCAATAGAAGTAGAGAGAGAGCCTTTCGTAAGTCTTCTTGAAACTCAGGTGACCAGCCAAAGGAATCTCGTGGGCTAACTGCAAGAACTGTGGTCTGTTCTCTTGGGGTACTACAAGTCGTTTGTAGTCTCCAGGTGCAGACTAGGTCGGTTCACGGTAGAAGAGGCCATCTTCCCAGTGCAACCTGTATTTCCCAGGCTCTTGCCCTTCAGCCTGAGCTTCTGCCTGGTGGCGAAGACCTTCCAGAGTTGGACATTCTCTCTGTCCCTTACTGAAGTCTGCCCTGCTGGGTCCACCTTCTGCTAGTAAAGACTGCAGCTCAGGATGGTCAACAGGATCCAGATCTCCAATGAGTTCTTGGCCGTCCATTAGCTCTTCCTCAGAGTCTAACTCTACCACACAGGGTTGGGACCTCCCTCTCAGCCTCAGCTGGAGGTGGAGTTACGGGTGTAACGTTGGACAACCGCGGGGAAGTCCTCGTTGGCTGCACTGGAATGCTGGCTGCTGGTTTCGGGATAGAAGCCTTAGGTTTCCCTTTTGCTTCTGATGTCTTGGAGACAGCGGCCGACAATTCCAGTGGGGCAGGAGTGATTTCTTTCTTCATAATCTCCCCGAGAGTACTGCGCATGGTCCTCTCTCTTGCAGGTCTGGTTATCTCCTGTAACCGTTTACTAGGAGGTCTGGTGGTATGCGATACAACTCCGAGAGTTTTCAAATCGTTACCCAACAGTACGCGTCCTGGTACCTCACTCTGTATGCTGACAGGTATCTTCACAGTCATGTCGTTACACTGGATGAGAACTGGTAATTGGGGAAGCATCTGCACAGGCCCTCCAGCTAACTTGGTGAGGCGTTTGGGTGCCTTAGCAACATCCTCAGCCGGAAAAAATGATTTGTCCACCACAGTTATGCTGGCCCCAGTGTCGCTAATGGCAGGAGTCTCCTGACCATTCACCTGGACACTGTCCTTATAATACTCTTTAGTATTATCGGGGATAGAATTATAGACATCTAAATTCTGTTGTTCCCACAACCCCAGAGATACTAAAGAAACGCTGGCTGAGACTCCGATGGGTTCATCAGCTAGCAGTAGAAAGTTTACACTTGCCATTTGGACTTCCTCCTCTGGAGCGAAGGCTAAGGAGACAAGCTGGACCCCTGAAGGTTTACCCTTACATCTGGGATCTCCTTTCACGTGGTCAGTCGAGCCACAAAAAAGCATTTACCGAATGCTTTCTGGAATGGTGGCTTGTTCTGGCCTCCTTCCGATTTGGCACCAGAAGACACACTATTCTACTGCGGTTTTCCTTGTGGCTTACCCTTCTGGTTTTGTTTGGGGCCCTCTTTGGAATTTGAGTTATTCAAATTCTCTTTTGAGTCTTTTTTAGGCTGTTTTCCCTCATCCTTTTTCTGAGTTGCCCCAGAATCCTTATGAGTAGCCCGGTTGGCAACCCATAAGTCAGCAGCCTTAGCCAGCCTCCGGGAATCCAATTCCTTCGAATCAGCCAAGTGCTGTCTGAGCTCAGGAGAACAGGCATCATAAATAGACACCAACATAAAAAGATTCTTCATACCCTCATAAGTGTTCACTTTGTAACCCTTAATCCATCCCTCTAAGTTTTTCAACCCTTCACTCACCCAGGTAGCCCAAGGGGTACCATCATGCATAGTGAGGGTTCTAAACCGCTTAAGATACTGGGAAGGGGTCTTCCCGAACCTAGCTATCAAAGCTAGTTTCACACTTTCGTAATCCTTCTTATCCGCCTCCCCCAACTCCATTACCACATCAGTCGCAACAGGGGGGAGCCTAGAGAACAACCAGGGAAGTAAATCATTTCCAGTGATGTCCTGGAGCCCATGATTGTACTCAAACAGTTTTAACCAATCCAACACATCCAATCTCGGTTCATACATACCCACTAATTCCTTCGGCATCCGGGGTCTTTTGGGACTGGAGCTCCTAGAGGAACCAGAGGAGAGATAAGCATTTTCCACAGAGAATTTTTTCATCTCTAACTCGTGATTAAGTTCTATTTCCCTGGTCTTAACTCAGCTTGCTTCTGCTCAGCCTGGGCATTCATCCGTCTGAACTCGAGCTCTTGGTTTCGTTCAGATTGAGCCAAGAACCGTTTGTATTCTAATTCGAGCTTCATTTTTTCAAGTTCAAAATAAACAGGGTTACATGTGGGACCTGGTATGGGCCCCGTAGGTACAGCTGGTAAGGCAGGTAGAGGAGCAGGGGAGACAGTTTCGTTAGCCTCTCCTTCCTCTTCAGCCTCTTCATCACTATCATCAGAATTATGATTTAGATCAACACCATCACTGTTATCTACATTTGCTGGAGAAGTTGGTTCCTCTGAACCAGTACCCAGACTTTGGTTCGCCAGCAATCTCTCTATTAGTTCTAACTTCTTGCCCCTTACAGGAAGATTCTCTTGCCTACAGAGAGCTCGTAAACTCTCAGTATTTTCACCTGACAACGATTCTTGACTGTAAGCTTCCATAGTAGACATGTTTTTGAAAGTTGCTTTTTAGTGCTAAGCTTTGTGGTTAGTTATCCTAAAGTGTCAAAAAGCACTCTAAACTGTATACTCGATACAAATCCCACCGCTGTACACCAGTGTTAGGCGGAAACCTGTGCAGTTCCCTCTGGGACCACTGCAAAAGATTTAGGACTACAAGTGTTTGGCAGTAAACCCACTTGGTAGCAGTCTGCACCACACAGATTCACTTGGTAGCTGTGGCTGAGCAGTCAGACTTCCCTCAAGAAGAGTTAGGCAGTATGTGGAGTATACAAGATAGGGCAATCTGCACAGTAGAACAAGCAAACACGGAACAAGGCTTCGGTGTAAAGATATAAAGGTATTTATTTCTAACGACACATCTATATAAAACACTCTGGCACTAATACGGTAAACAACTTCAATCGCAATTACTATGAGAAAAAGATCAATCCCCCTAACAATAGTTCGACAAGTCTAGGTTCAACGGCATCACTTATTTGCAGACAGAGGTGTATGCTTTAACCTAGATGGCACTCTAGTATTCGTTAGGATGGGAGAGAAAAAGGCGGGTTAAGAAATCAACTCGGTACCAATACGTGTAAGAGCAAAGATGCAAGACAAGAAGACAAGAACCACTGTAGAGTCCAAAGTTCAGAGGCCAGGCCCACTCGGAGAGAGGCAAGGCGATATGTCCCAAAAAGTACCTTAGTGGAGATGCGTTCGAGTCTTTGTAGCAAATTGTTATCGGCAGATTGGACCAGTTCAGAACAACACGCTAGAAAAAGCTTGGAGGCGACCCTATGAAGAGGCGAGGATTAAGACACCTCACTCTATCCGGCAACAAGGGAAGCCAGGCGGACACAGTACCTTGATTGTGGAGAGACAGCTCCGGCGGGGGCAGTTGTTCCTGGTGGTGGATGCACGTCCGGTCTTTGCCAAGAGAAGAGATGATCTCGTCTTCGAATGAAAGCTGAAGATCGTTGCACCACCAGGGAAGAGACCAGCCGCGGAGTGCGCCGTCACAAGGCACCACCTTTTGGTCGCGGTGCAGGGGTAGTGGCTATCCGGTTGCCGAGGTGCTCTGCACGGGCAATTCGACCACTGCATCCTGAGGCATAAAAAAAGCAAAGGGGACTGGTTGTTCCCACCAGTCAGGGGAAGAGACTCTCCGGCAGGGAGATCTCCTCTGTCGTCGGGAAGTGGTGAGTATGTTCAGCAGGGCTCCACCAGAGGTGTCGTCGTTGCAGGTCGGCTCAGCTTTACCCTCGTCGGATTCTTAGGTCCTGTGGCGACTTCTGAAGATCCAGTCCCAAAAGCCCTGCTTTTATGCAGAAAACCCCCATTCATTCAGCCTAGCTGTCACTCAAACACGCTAAGTGGTGAGCGGGGAGGCTCACCACTTGGGCCAATCACACCAGAGTGCGACTGGAGTTGGCAAGGCAACTCGGTCCAGGGTGCCTAAACCCCCTCCCACGCCCCTGTGGTAACCCAGACAGAATGGCACCACTTTGGAGGGTCTCTGTACAGAAGCCCGCCAAAAGTGGAACAAAGGGCTCAACCTTTGGTTTAGGAGTCACAGAGACGAACACAGACGCCATTTTAAAAAGCCGAGTTCTGGCAGAAAATACCATCCGATCGACTTATTTAAGATAAGTAGACCGGTGGTATGTTAGAGATTAACGAGAAAAAGTATCAATCTCCAACACTGGGACGAATCCCATAGGGTTACATTCGGGGTCAAATATAACAAGTAGTTTCCACTGTCACCAGCCAAAACTCGACGAGGAGGGACGGGACAGTGCCCCCTCGAATAACAGACCCAGGAGTAATCGAATTACCCCTACTAGTACGTCCACAATAGGATGGTTTGTACTAGTTCTGTTAGTAAATTTAGGTCTAGTAAAGCCAATGGTGACTTTACATGCCCGGGGAGACAGTAGTCAGTCCCCGGGTTTGGAGTCTATGATGGAGGTCCACTAGGACGCCCCAGTGTTACGGCACGGAGGGTGCGGTGTAACACACATGGCAAAACATATGAGACCCTATGGAGTAAAAGACCCCATAGCCCATAGAACACATTGACATTCCAAGGAATTAAACACATTCATGTCCAAGAGTGGGAGATAAAAAGTCTCACTCTTGGCAGGATGGAAAAAAACAAACTCCAGAAATCCAGCAAAGCTGCTGGGGGACTCACTAGGTTAGGAAATTCAGCCTAAACAGAGAATTCTCCCTAACACCCCCAATTGCACAGGACAATAATTTACTGCTCCTCCCATACGCACAACAACATCAGTGCCATGGTTGGGAGGCGACCAAGCGGTAAGGGAGGCAAAGGTGGCCAACCTTCAAAAGGGGGACGTGGTGGGCACAGTAGGGGATGTGGCCATGATTTTCAGGGTGCCCGTAGTCCCCCATGTGTGGAGGACCAATCAGGGACACCCATGCCCGCCCCCCATGGTTGAGGGAAATGTGGGTGAGACCATCCCAGCTCAGCCCCTGTTGTACCAGCCCATTGTGGCACCTGACCTGCCACAGGATGACTCCCTGGCTGACTTCCAGGTCAGCAAGTCTAGGCCACGTGTGGCGGTGCAAGTTGCCACTAACGCACGTGGATCTGGGGCAGCTATGTCATCTGCTGCCCCAAGTATGCAGGGTGGTGAGGCTGCAGGGGCAGCTGTAGCTCCATCCGCCCCAGCTCTGACTCTCCCAGCCAGGACAGTGTCGTTCCTGGTCCACTGATGTTCCCCCTGCCAACATCACACTTCAGACAATACCTGCACCAAGTCCTATGGTCAATGTGCATTCGCACACTCCAACAACCCAGTCCACCGGTGATTCTTCCCCTACTGACCAGAGCAGCGTTAGCCACTCTGGCTCCGCTCCACCTTCTAAAAAGAGGAAGAAGGGTGCTCTGGCACGACAGGCTGAGACCCCAGGCACGGCTACACACTCCCGCACGTCAAGGAAGCCTTGCTTTAATGACGCAGAGCTTAATGCACTTGTGAGCTATGTGTTGCAACATAGCCACGAAATGGTGGTGACTGCAGGGTCCAAGACCACACCTGGTCAACGTAAGGCACACTGGCAGACCATCGCCAACGACATAAGTGCCCTTGGATTTGTGAGGCGCTCAGCTGATGATTGCTACAAGCGGTGGAACAACCTGAAATGCAGAGCAAAGGACAAGCTGGCCTCAAGTCATGCTGCTACTCTGGTGACTGGCGATGGGTGTCCACAAGAGGACAACAAACTCACTGAACATGAGTCTGTTGCTGGGACCTTCGTCACAGAGGAACAGATCCGAGGTGTGGGAGAACTACCCGATTATGAAACATTGTCCGGTGAGTGCCCATGTGTAACGCTCACCTGGTTCCCACGGAGGCGCGGCGTCGAAGGCGCAGACCTCTGAAGATGGACAGGAAGGGCCCCTCTATTCTGGCTTCCCTGGCTCGTTGGATACCCTCCTGTGCGTGAAAAGGGAGTATTACCAACTGTGGAACAATGCTCAAGCCTCCCACTACCTTCCAACCCTCCACGATACCTCCTCCACGATTCCCCGTGAAGCCTCACCTTAGGGTTTGGAAGGATGAGCTCTCTATCCTGCTTCTGATGCAGGGGCGCGTTGAAACCCAGTTACTTCACTGGATTGAGGATTGATGGGAGTTCAGGTAAGCTTGACTGTTCAGGTAAGGCGCTGTAAAAGTTCTGTTCAAAAGTTCAAGCTTAATAATAATGTTCGTTGTCTAATTGCAGCAAGCGCTAATGCTTATGTCTTTTTCCCCTTAGGGGCCGGGGTTCGGAGTGCCGGAGATATGGCGCCGACCCGAAGTGAAACAGTTCTGGATGAGCGCTCAGGTAATGTCTTTGCATTCGCTCATTCAATGTCTTTGTCTTTTTTCCCCATAGGGGCCGGGGTCCGGAGATGCCAGGAAGCGGCAGGACCCGAAATGCAGTGGGAATAATCCAACAGGTAAGACTTAAAAGGAAACTGAGCTTTCCTTATTCCTTTTCTCCCTCTCACCTTTGTTCTTGTCTTTTTTCCTCTAGGCGCCGGGCCGTAGCTGAATCCGGAAGATCGCTGCTGAAGATGGAAGCGCTTTGCAAAGGTGAGTAAAATGCAGCGCTGCAGCAATCGAAACAAAATGCCTTTAAAATGATGTCTTCCTTTTCAGGGCCGTTGGAGAAATGACTCTGGGATGCAGATTTAGCAGGTAAGGGCTTTTCTTCTCCTATTCTCTTCCTTTCTCCCCTTGCAGGTGTTCCAGGGTGCTGGCAGGCGTGGCTGAAGTCAGGATGCAGGAGCTGACACGGTGAGCGTCCAGCTGCTAGGTGCAGAACAACGCGAAGCATGTGTGGCTGTTCGGGTGGGGTTTAAATAGCCTTGGAAGAAGTTCCTGGTATGTATCCTTCCACCAATCAGGTATGTATCCGTCCCCGACCACACCCGGGTGGTGAAGTAGTCCTACAGGTTAAGTAGTCCCATTCAGGCCTCAAGAGGGCCTGGATGAAGCAGCAAGGTCTGCATCAGGTAAGTGTGCACCCAAGCACTTAAACACATATCCTCTTCTGTGAGCCTGGCGCCTAAGGCGCCAGGACTGGGGTCCACTATGAGCCTGGCGCCTAAGGCGCCAGGACTGAGTCCAAAGGGCCCCGACTTGGGCCCGCTGAGACTTCCCTGGGGAAAATGATGTCTGCCTCTGGGGTTGCTGGGCCCGGCCTGGCTCCTTAGAGGTAGGCATCATGACAGTACCCCCCCTCAAGGCCCCTCCCAAGGTCTTTTCCTCCGGGGGTTTTGGTTTGTGCGGGAATCTTCGATGGAATCTTTGAATTAATCGTGGTGCGTGAACATAGTTACTGGGTTCCCAAGATCTTTCCTGAGGTCCATATCCTTTCCAATCAACAAGATAGAAGAGTTTCGACTTAACTATCTTGGAATCTAAAATGTCTTTCACTTCGAATTCTAATTCTCCATCAATTTGGACAGGGCCTGGGGGCTCAGACAGTCTGGTTCCAGGTTGTACTGGTTTTAGAAGAGATGCGTGAAAAACGGGATGAATCCGCATGTTGGATGGTAAATCGAGTTTAAAGGCCACTGGGTTGATAATAGCTTTGATGGGGTAAGGCCCAATGAATCTGGGATTAAAAGTTTGCTGACCCTTGAGGGGTAGATGTTTAGTTGCTAGCCATACCTGATCTCCTACTTGGTAAGGAGGAGTTTTACTTCGGTGCAAATCAGCGTTTTCTTTATATTTTTTCTTGGCTTGCTGTAAGTGGGTTGTAGCTTCTTTGAAGGCTTGGGTTATTGTGGAATGTAGGTGATTTACTGCAGGCATCTCCAGGGTCAGAGGTGGATCTAGGTCAGAGGTCCG
The DNA here is from genome assembly GCF_040938575.1 of Ambystoma mexicanum. Taxonomy (NCBI): domain Eukaryota; kingdom Metazoa; phylum Chordata; class Amphibia; order Caudata; family Ambystomatidae; genus Ambystoma; species Ambystoma mexicanum. Next base: position 999,628,329 of record NC_090933.1, read on the forward strand.
AGGATGGTGACCATACAGGGTATAAAAAGGAGTCTGTCCGGTTCCAGAATGCACTGAATTGTTGTATGCATATTCTGCAATCCAAAGGATGTCCTTCCAATTCAACTCGGATTGGTGTAACATGCACCGCAGATATTGCTCGAGAGTCTGATTGGTTCTCTCGGTTTGTCCGTCGGTCTGGGGGTGGTGGCTGGTGGATAACCGCACGTCTATTTGTGCTAGTTGGCAACATTTCTTCCAAAAGTGGGAGATAAATTGACTTCCACGGTCTGAGACTAATATGGAAGGGAAACCATGTAACCGCACTATATTTTCCATAAATTCCTTGGCCAAGGTGGAAGCTGACGGCAATCCTTTTAAAGGGATAAAATGGGCCATTTTGGAGAATAGATCCACTATTACGAGAATCGTGTTGTAACCACCACAAGGAGGCAGGTCAGTTATAAAGTCCATTGACAAGGTGTGCCAAGGTGCTGGTGGAATGTCCAAAGGTTGAAGTAGGCCGGCTGGCCTTTTCTTTTGACTCTTATTTTGGGCACAGATTCCGCAAGACAACACAAATGACTTTATGTCTTTTCTCCAAGAAGGCCACCAGAAGTGGCGTTTGATCTTTTCTTCTGTTTTCGCGATACCGGGGTGTCCTTCCATTAATGATTCATGATGACGGGTAATGACAAGTTCCTGCAATTCTTTACTTGGCAGAAATAACCGCTCTTGGAAGTAGGGTAAATCATCCTTAACGGTGTAGTGAGGACCCTTTTGACTCCATTCCAGTAAGGCAGAAGAGTCAAAAAGCTATTTTACTTGAGCTTGGATGTCCTCAATGGTTTGCAATGAAGTCAAGCCCAGAATTCTTTGTTCCGGTATGATTGGCACAGGTTCTAAACTCGAATTGGGTTCTTCCATGCCTATCCGGGATAAGGCATCTGCCGTACCATTCTTGCAGCCAGGGCGATAGGTAATTACAAAATCAAATTCCGCAAAGAATAAAGCCCATCGGAGTTGTCGCGAAGATTGAGCTTTGGCCGTCTTTAAATACTGCAAATTTCTGTGGCCCGTAATTACGGTGATGGTGTGTCTTGCACCGAGAAGATAGTGACGCCAAGCCTTGAAAGCTGATTTAATAGCCAGTAGTTCTTTGTCGGTAATTGCGTAATTGAGTTCAGGTGGAGAGAATTTTCTGGACCAAAAGGCTACAGGGTGTAGTTGGTTAGTTTCTGGGTCTCTTTGCGACAGGACAGCTCCCATGGCCGAACTGGATGCATCGGTTTCCACGATGTAAGGGAGATCTGGGCGAGGGTGCTTCAATACAGGTGCAGAGGTGAATTTGGTTTTCAGGTCCTGAAAGGCTTGTTCAGCCTCAAGAGTCCATTCAAAGTGTTTATTTTTCTTTAGGAGAGCTGTGATGGGTTGAACAGTTCGAGAAAATTCCGGGATGAACCTTCGATAGAAATTGGCAAAGCCAAGCATGCTTTGCACTCCCTTCACAGAGCTAGGAGATGGCCATTTGAGAATGGCGTCCACTTTCCGCGAGTCCATTCGGATTCCTTGAGGTGTCAGGATGAATCCGAGAAACTCCACTTCTGTGGTATGAAAAACGCATTTTTCGAGCTTGGCAAATAATTTGTGCTGGCGCAATTTCTCAAGAACTGCCCTAACATGGTTTCTGTGATCAGATTCTGAGGAGGAATACACCAGGATGTCGTCAATATAAACGATGACACAAACATCGATAAGTTTCTGAAGAACATCATTCATGAAGTACTGAAAGGCGGCAGGTGCGTTGCACAAACCGAAGGGCATTACTTGATATTCGAAGAGCCCAAATTTGGTGCGGAATGCAGTCTTCCACTCGTCGCCCTCTTTTATACGTACCAGGTGGTAAGCTCCTCGGAGATCTAGCTTGGTGTACACACGAGAATCTTTTACTTGGTCGATAAGCTCAGGTATCAGGGGCAAAGGGTAACGATTCTTAATCGTTATCTGATTTAGGGCGCGGTAGTCAATACAGGCCCTAAGGTCTCCTTCCTTTTTAGGTACGAAGAACAAAGCGGAAGAGACTGGTGACTTTGATGGGCGAATGAAACCATTGGCCAGGTATTGATCCAAATACTGGCGCAAATGCAGGTTCTCAGGTTCAGTAAGAGCATAAATCCTACTACAAGGTAGTTGTGCATTGGGTACCAAGTCGATTTGGCAATCGTAAGATCGATGGGGAGGTAAGGTGTTAGCCTGCTCTTTCTGAAAAACGTCTTGGAATTCTTGGGATTCAGATGGTAGCTGTATAGGGGTGGAAGTTACAGAGGCTAGACCCATAGCTGGATTCCTTGGGTAACAGGTTGGTTCACAATCAGGAAAAGTTATCTTCTTTGCTCGCCAGTCTATTCTCGGATTATGTGTTTCTAACCAAGGGATTCCAAGAAGTACTTGAAATTGTGGGGCCTTGATCACATCAAACACGATTGCTTCCCGATGTCCGTCCTGACCCACCAGAGTGATTTCAACTTTGGAATGCGTTACAGGCCCTGAGGCTATTTCGGTTCCATCAACTGTAGTAATTACATCTTGGGTTACTTTCGGGCGGAGAGGAAGCTTAATCCTGGAAGCCAATTCACGGTCTATGTAATTTCCAATAGCTCCACTGTCTATGTATGCTTTTATAGCATGCAACTGCTGAGGCTGTTTTGGGTTCACAAGCACCATTGGCATGACAAAATGCGAGGTCAAAGAGTTTGTTTTCAAGCTCGGCAAGCGGACCCCTACGCTTGTCGGGCTAGGTCGTTTCCCGAACCAGGTGTCAATAACTCGTTATCAGTGCTCCAACCACCTTCTTGGGTGGTTTAACTGGACAACTTTGAAGAAAGTGACCGGAAGTTCCGCAATACAGACAAAGTTGCATTTGTCGCCTTCTCTCTCGTTCCTTCTGCGTTAATGGTCCTTTAACACTGCCAATTCGCATAGGTTCGGAAACGTCAGTACTCTTGGAGTTAACGTGGGTCTTGATAGGTACTCTGGTTTCATACTTGAGCCGATCTTCTTTTCTATTTTGAAGTCTGTGATCAAGTTGAACCACTAAGTCTATGTAGTCTGCGCAGGCCTGGGGTGGATCTACTATCTGAGCTATAACATCTTTAAGCTCTCCGCGCAGGCCTCGATGAAACAATGTGATCCTTTTATTTTCAGGCCATCCGGTTTCCACAACTAGTCTATTAAAGGTGGCGATATAGGACAAAAGATCCTGATTACCTTGTCGTAAGGATAGCAGTTCGTTGTCAAGGGCCTGTCCCTGCGAGTGTCGAGCGAACAATCTTTCCATGCTGGCCTGGAAGCCCTGGAAATCCCGGAGAATGGGATCATCCTGATTTACCAATGGAATAGACCAATCGGCAGCACAGCCACTGAGGTAAGATAGTACAAAGGCTACTTTGGTCTGGTCGTTGGGGAAGGCCCCGGGCCTGCATAAAAAGTGTAAACGGCATTGGTTCATAAAAACGGCATATTTCTTGGGATCCCCCGCAAAACGTTCCGGCGGGGCCAAAGGCATGTGTCCAGGTAGATTGATTTGTACCGGGTTATTCGAACCCATTGTTGTAGAAATATCTCCGGAAACAGGTAAAGGAGTGTGCTCTGCCTGGCCCTGCAATAACCTTTTGGCCAGATCATCAGTTCTTTCCTTGGATAGGATTAGTTCCCTTCTGAGAGCATTAGTCTCCTGGCGGGCTGAGTGCACTTCTGCCCGTAATTCCCCTAAAAGATGGACCAGCTGATCTGTCTCGGAAGTCTCCATAGCGCCCAGGTGGGAAATTGTGGTAAGGCTTCGCGTTCTGTAACGCTCACCTGGTTCCCACGGAGGCGCGGCGTCGAAGGCGCAGACCTCTGAAGATGGACAGGAAGGGCCCCTCTATTCTGGCTTCCCTGGCTCGTTGGATACCCTCCTGTGCGTGAAAAGGGAGTATTACCAACTGTGGAACAATGCTCAAGCCTCCCACTACCTTCCAACCCTCCACGATACCTCCTCCATGATTCCCCGTGAAGCCTCACCTTAGGGTTTGGAAGGATGAGCTCTCCATCCTGCTTCTGATGCAGGGTCGCGTTGAAACCCAGTTACTTCACTGGATTGAGGATTGATGGGAGTTCAGGTAAGCTTGACTGTTCAGGTAAGGCGCTGTAAAAGTTCTGTTCAAAAGTTCAAGCTTAATAATAATGTTCGTTGTCTAATTGCAGCAAGCGCTAATGCTTATGTCTTTTTCCCCTTAGGGGCCGGGGTTCAGAGTGCCGGAGATATGGCGCCGACCCGAAGTGAAACAGTTCTGGATGAGCGCTCAGGTAATGTCTTTGCATTCGCTCATTCAATGTCTTTGTCTTTTTTCCCCATAGGGGCCGGGGTCCGGAGATGCCAGGAAGCGGCAGGACCCGAAATGCAGTGGCAATAATCCAACAGGTAAGACTTAAAAGGAAACTGAGCTTTCCTTATTCCTTTTCTCCCTCTCACCTTTGTTCTTGTCTTTTTTCCTCTAGGCGCCGGGGCGTAGCTGAATCCGGAAGATCGCTGCTGAAGATGGAAGCGCTTTGCAAAGGTGAGTAAAATGCAGCGCTGCAGCAATCGAAACAAAATGCCTTTAAAATGATGTCTTCCTTTTCAGGGCCGTTGGAGAAATGACTCTTGGATGCAGATTTAGCAGGTAAGGGCTTTTCTTCTCCTATTCTCTTCCTTTCTCCCCTTGCAGGTGTTCCAGGGTGCTGGCAGGCGTGGCTGAAGTCAGGATGCAGGAGCTGACACGGTGAGCGTCCAGCTGCTAGGTGCAGAACAACGCGAAGCATGTGTGGCTGTTCGGGTGGGGTTTAAATAGCCTTGGAAGAAGTTCCTGGTATGTATCCTTCCACCAATCAGGTATGTATCCGTCCCCGACCACACCCGGGTGGTGAAGTAGTCCTACAGGTTAATTAGTCCCATTCAGGCCTCAAGAGGGCCTGGATGAAGCAGCAAAGTCTGCATCAGGTAAGTGTGCACCCAAGCACTTAAACACATATCCTCTTCTATGAGCCTGGCGCCTAAGGCGCCAGGACTGGGGTCCCTATGAGCCTGGCGCCTAAGGCGCCAGGACTGAGTCCAAAGGGCCCCGACTTGGGCCCGCTGAGACTTCCCTGGGGAAAATGATGTCTGCCTCTGGGGTTGCTGGGCCCGGCCTGGCTCCTTAGAGGTAGGCATCATGACACCATGCGTGTGTGTGTAATGCATGTGTATGTTGTTTGGGTGACGGATTCTGATTGAGTGGCAGGTGAGGGTGTGTGTGACTGAGTAGTATGGGTCACTCATGTGCTTCATCCAAAACATTCTGCGGCCCTGAATTTGGGTGTGACACTATCCCTTCTGCCCACAGTAGTAATTTAGCGCAACATTACGGCAGTTGCCCTTGAGGTGGCATCATGCAACAACATTGTTTGTATTTTTCAGTGTTCTTTCAGGCTGATTGTTTCAATTCTCCCACTTTTGCAACACATTCCTCAGCCCTATTGTGACATATGTGACATGCTTCTGTCAGTGAAGAACCCCACATAGGCCCACATGTGTCACCTTGGTAGTTGAAAGATTTGACCATTCAGGCTGAATGAGTCTTGTCCTGATCACATGATGTTTTTGGGCCTGTTTGAATGTGGAACATGCTAGTTGTTTCCTGTCATGTTGAAGTGCACAACCATTGATGTGTACATGGCCCTGCAATCACTGTATTTTTGTACACTGGATGTGTTGCAGTGTGTGGCACATGGCGTATCTTTTCACACTATGTGGCATTTTTCATCTCTTCATGTCCATCTCACATGGATGGGTGACAGTACTCATTCACTGACATATGGATGTACTTGTGGAATGTACCATGGCTATGGTACATGCCATCAGTGGGATGGCATGTGCCATTTATGTGTATAGGACATGGCACTCACAGGCCAATGTGTGATGGCAGTGCTACGCAGCATGCCGCAAATGTGTTGCTCTTCCATCTTGGTGTCATCAGTGTCAGACTTATGCCTCCCCTTCCAACTCTGTGACAGTGCATGCATGGGAGGGTTATAGTCATGTGGGACATGTGTAAATCAGGTACTGGTTCTGTAGCTTGTCAGGCCTATTTGTGTGCTATGGTGCTAATGCCTGTTTCCATTTTTTGTCTTTCATGTTTTTGCAGGGGATGACGCACTTGATGCTATTGAGGTTGGGGAGATGGTGCAGACCCAGGAGGAACCTGAGGCACAACCGGCCACCAGTGGGGGACGTGGTGTGGTGGTGGGTGAGAACCCACTCTTGCTGCAGACGATACTGTCAAAGGGTGTCTCTAGGTGCACCTCCCCAGACCTCTATTCAGGTGTTGATTCGGATGATGAGACCTATGTGGCGTCGCAGGTAAGTGTTTCTGGAAGGGGTTCTGTTCTGTCCAACCCACCTGCACCAGGGGTAGAACCCTCTATAGGGATGTCAGTGTTGGTTAGTCAGCCTTTGGCGGTTGCGGGTGCAGGCTCACATTCCACAACATCTGCTCCTGTTCCTGGGCCAGCTGATCAGAGGGGGAATGCAGTCCTGCAGCCTCAGGCAGTGCCGGCACAGCAAGACGCAGATCGCCTTGCCCCAAACAGGGGTGGTGCCCGCCGACGCGGTGGCCGTACGCCACCAGGCAATACCACATGGGAACAATCCATTTACGGTATGGCAACCCAACAGGCAGCATCAGTTGAGATGATGGCTCAAGCAATGGAGAGGGTGGCCACTTCCATTGTCCCTCCTGAAAGGCAAATGGAGCTACTACAGCAGGCAACAGACTCCATTTGCCGATCACACAGGGAGCACATGTTGGCGTCCAACAGGGACAGACGGGCAGCACTGGAGACTCTACGCCAATCAATTTCAATAGAGTCCCAGGGCCACAGGGAAGCCCTGATGGTAGAACTCCATCACCTCAGGGAGACTCTTGTTGACCTTGAGACTTCCACTAACTTGAGGACAGAACAGCAGCTGGAGCGGCTCACACGTTTGCTCTCAGCTGAGATGCAGGCAACTCGGGAGGAGATCCGGGCATCACGTCAGGTGCTGCATGGGGATCTCCGCACTATAATCCGCCAGAACGAGACCTTCCACACCTGCATGCTTGCTGCCATGGAGGACCATACCAGGGCTTTGCGTGGGCTGCCTCCCATAGCACCACCACCTCATGTGGCAGCAGCAGAGGGTGTTCAGAGCGACAGCAGCAGTTCTCCCACATTGGCATAGCCGTGCAGGCCATGAGCCCATGGAGGAGTTTTTTTTTCCCAACATCCACACAGACGGCTGTTGGTGCGCACCCTGTCCTCGGACTTCCTGGGTGCCCCCCCTGTCCTCGGACCTCCTGGGTGCCCCCCCAGGCCCCACATGGCCATTTTTGATTTTTGATTTTTGCTTTTTTGATTTTTGATTATTTATTGACAGTGTGTTGCCTTGTGTGGCTCCCGTGGGCATCCACTGTATTCCGGCTGGGCACATGCAGGCTTGTCCTGAGTTTGGGTTCGATGCTTGGGTTCGTGAGACACACAACACTCCTGCTTCCCGTTTCCATGGGCTTGCAAAGGGTGTGACCAAGTGCGAGTGATGTACACAGTGATGTTGGGCTCCCATGAGCTGTGTGGGCAGTCTGTAGTCAATACTGTGTAGACATTCCTTGTGTATATTGTAGTTGTATTGTACACTGCATGTTGGAATTATGTATGCTTCTGCTTCCATGTCTCCCTCTGAATATGCAGGTTCATTCCTCATGTCTTCACAAGGCCGTCTACTTTGGAGATGGAGTTCATGTTGTATGCAGTACACAGACAAGTTTTGAAGCCTGCAAGACTACAATGGAAGGGGGCAATGTGGTGGCATATTCAGGTTGTAAGACTACGACTACTTTAACTTAGTACTGTCATGTTTTAGTTATGTTTGAGCTTGTTTAGCTGCATTGTATTGTTGGTAAGTATTTGGTCATGTGTGTTGTTAGTTCAACATTACAGGGAGCATATTGTTTGTGGCCAGTTTCCATTAGGGACACTGTACTTTGTGACACTTGTGTCAGGTTTTTGGGATTGCTTTGTTTGCTCTCACATAGCATGACATGCCATGGTGTGTTGGGTGCTGGTGCTGGGGAGGGGTTGGGTGACATGGCACTGTTCTCATGTTGTATTTTGCAAGGGGGTCATGCATTTAGCAGCATATGTGTCTTTTGATGACACAGCATTGGTGGTGTTTCTGTAGGTAGGTATGCACACATTGTGACACTTCCAGGTGACCAATCTCAGGCAGGTATGGTAGTGACAGTTGACTGTCCCTTGAGTCATCATCATTGATTGTCAGGTGGTATGTGCCAGGGCTGTGTGCACTCCACAGGGGTGTGATTCTAAGTGAAGTAATTAGCCACCAGCTGCGTTCGGGCTGCCTCACCCTGTGCCCTTTCCCCTCCCATGCGCAGCGGGCATGTATGTGGTTGGGGATGTGGGGGCACCACCATGTCCACCAGCAGGCCCCGGCATGTTTCAACGTTGTGCAGGACACATGCTGCCACTATGATCCTGCACACTTCTGGGGGAGCATATAACAGCTGCCCGCCAGAACGGTCAAGGGAGCAAAAGCGTGACTTGAGCACTCCGAATGTGCGCTCCACCATGCCCCGGGTTGCAATATGGGCTGTGTTGTATCTTACCTCGGGTGGCGTGGTGGGGTTCTAAATTGGCGTCATCATGTGGGTGCTCAGAGGGTAGGCACTTTCCCCTAGGGAGGTGGTGATGGGTATCATTAGTAGGGTTGTGACATTACTCATTATCTGGCATGCATGCATGTGCTGTGGCATTTATACTCACCGAGCAGCCATGTATCGCCATGCCGCCCAGCTTCTATGTCCCGGTTTAGGGTTGACATTCTGTAAATGAAACTGTCGTGGGTGGACCCTAGATAGTTGGCATATACTGAGGTGATGATTCCCTTGGCATCACATACTACCTGGACGTTGATGGAATGCCAGTGCTTGCGGTTTCTATAGATGTGCTCTGATGCCCTGGGGGGACGTAGAGCCACATGGGTGCAATCAATGGCACCTAGGAGTTTGGGGAATTGTGCCACCCTGTAGAAATCCTGGACGGCAGCCTGCCTTTCTGCAGGTGTCCTGGGCAGGTATATGTGCCTGCGAACTGATGGGCGTGCAGTCATGATGGCCAAGACCTGGTGTAGGCAGCGTGACTGCGTGGCCTGTGACTCCCCCCCACTATGGCACTTGTCCGCTGAAATGATCCGGTGGTCAAAAAGTGCAGTACATTGAGGACCTTCTCCAGGGGGCTGAGTGCTTGGGAGCAGAGCGTGGGTGATGTGAGGTCATCCTCCCACTCACTGACCAGGTCGAGTATTATGTGAGGTGGAAACCTGTACCTCCCATACACCTGGTCATCAGGCATGCCAAAAAGGCTGGTTCTGGGTGTGAAAATTCTGGGCCTCACTATCCTCCTCCGCCTCATGCGGTATCCCACGACCACTGCTGCTAGGAACGGTATGTTCATCCTGGCGTCTGAGCTTGCTTGCTGTTTGCGCGCACTTTTATATTGCGTGGGTCCACGTACGCCTGCTTCCTGCTGGCATATGTGTTTCCGTATTAGCGCGTCTTTTCTGGCACGTGCGTGTGGGCGTTCCGCACATTTGCCTCCTGTACTTCCCCGTCCATCCCAGTAATACACGTACCCCGCTCGCCCAGGCCCAATCGCGTGTAAAACTTCCTGCAAGCCCCTGAAGTACACGTACCCCGCTCACCCAAGCACAATCGCGTGTAAAACTTCCCGCGAGCCCCTGAAGTACACGTACCGCGCTCGCCCAGGCACAATCGGGTGTGAAACTTCCTGCGCACCCCCGCAATACACGCTATTTTTGACACAGCGGGTGTCCGTGTTTGTCGCGTACCCCTTTGCACGTCATTTGTCCTAGAGGGCCACAGTATGGGACATTCATCAGAGCTGTATATTCGGGCTTTTTGTTAGCGCAGGGACGCTACCGCCTGCCTTCGTGTGGCGGACATGTGTTGATGTACATAGTTGACTTTTGGTTTGTGTCAAGAGATCGCCATTTCACTGCTGGGGGGTGGAGATGCAAGGGGACATGAGTGGGGCATGAGTGGGGGCCTGTTGGCAGGTGCCCTGCACTGCTGGGGTGTGGGGGTGCAAGGGGACATGAGTGGGGGCCTGCTGGCAGGTGCCCTGCACTGCTGGGGGGTGGGGGTGCAAGGGGACATGGGTGGGGGCCTGTAGGCAGGTGCCCTGCAATGCTGGGTGGTGGGCGTGCAATGGGACATGAGTGGGGGCCTGCTGGCAGGTGCACTGCACTGCTGGGGGGTGGGGGTGCAAGGGGACATGAGTGGGGGCTGGTTGGCAGGTGCCCTGCACTGCTGGGGGGTGGGGGTGCAATGGGACATGAGTGGGGGCCTGCTGGCAGGTGCCCTGCACTGCTGGGGGGTGGGGGTGCAAGGGGACATGAGTGGGAGCCTGCTGGCAGGTGCCCTCCACTGCTGGGGGTGGGGGTGCAAGGGGACATGAGTGGGACATGAGTGGGGGCCTGCTGGCAGGTGCCCCGCACTGCTGGGGGGTGGGGGTGCAAGGGGACATGAGTGGGGGCCTGCTGGCAGGTGCCCCTCAGTGCTGGGGGGTGGGGGTGCAATGGGACATGAGTGGGGGCCTGTTGGCCGGTGCCCTGCACTGCTGGGGGGTGGGGGTACAATGGGACATGAGTGGGACATGAGTGGGGGCCTGTTGGCAGGTGCCCTGCCCTGCTGGGGGTTGGGGGTGCAAGGGGACACGAGTGGGGGCCTGCTGGCAGGTGCCCCTCAGTGCTGGGCGGTGGGGGTGCAAGGGGACATGAGTGGGGGCCTGCGGGCAGGTGCCCTGCACTGTTGTGGGGTGGGGGTGCAAGGGGACATGGGTGGGGGCCTGTAGGCAGGTGCCCTGCAATGCTGGGTGGCGGGCGTGCAATGGGACATGGGTGGGGGCCTGCTGGCAGGTGCACTGCACTGCTGGGGGGTGGGGGTGCAAGGGGACATGAGTGGGGGCTGGTTGGCAGGTGCCCTGCACTGCTGGGGTGTGGGGGTGTAATGGGACATGAGTGGGGGCCTGCTGGCAGGTGCCCTGCACTGCTGGGGGGTGGGGGTGCAAGGGGACATGAGTGGGAGCCTGCTGGCAGGTGCCCTCCACTGCTGGGGGTGGGGGTGCAAGGGGACATGAGTGGGACATGAGTGGGGGCCTAGTGGCAGGTGCCCCGCACTGCTGGGGGGTGGGGGTGCAAGGGGACATGAGTGGGGGCCTGCTGGCAGGTGCCCCTCAGTGCTGGGGGGTGGGGGTGCAATGGGACATGAGTGGGGGCCTGTTGGCAGGTGCCCTGCACTGCTGGGGGGTGGGGGTACAATGGGACATGAGTGGGACATGAGTGGGGTCCTGCTGGAAGGTGCCCTGCACTGCTGGGGGGTGGGGGTGCAAGGGGACATGAGTGGGAGCCTGCTGGCAGGTGCCCTCCACTGCTGGGGGTGGGGGTGCAAGGGGACATGAGTGGGACATGAGTGGGGGCCTGCTGGCAGGTGCCCCGCACTGCTGGGGGGGTGGGGGTGCAAGGGGACATGAGTGGGGGCCTGCTGGCAGGTGCCCCTCAGTGCTGGGGGGTGGGGGTGCAATGGGACATGAGTGGGGCCTGTTGGCAGGTGCCCTGCACTGCTGGGGGGTGGGGGTACAATGGGACATGAGTGGGACATGAGTGGGGGCCTGTTGGCAGGTGCCCTGCCCTGCTGGGGGTTGGGGGTGCAAGGGGACACGAGTGGGGCCTGCTGGCAGGTGCCCCTCAGTGCTGGGCGGTGGGGGTGCAAGGGGACATGAGTGTGGGCCTGTTGGCAGGTGCCCTGCACTTCTGGGGGGTGGGGGTTCAAGGGGACATGAGTGGGGGCCTGTTGGCAGGTGCCCTGCACTGATGGGGGGTGGGGGTGCAATGGGACATGAGTGGGGGCCTGCTGGCAGGAGCCCTGCACTGCTGGGGGGTGGGGGTGCAGGGGACATGAGTGGGGGCCTGCTGGCATGTGCCCTGCACTGCTGGGGGGTGGGGGTGCAAGGGGACATGAGTGGGACATGAGTGGGGTCCTGCTGGAAGGTGCACTGCTTGGGGGTGGGGGTGCAAGGGGACATGAGTGGGGGCCTGCTGGCAGGTGCCCTGCACTGCTGGGGGGTGGGGGTGCAAGGGGACATGAGTGGGGGCCTGCTGGCAGGTGCCCTGCACTGCTGGGGGGTGGGGGTGCAAGGGGACATGAGTGGGACATGAGTGGGGTCCTGCTGGAAGGTGCCCTGCACTGCTTGGGTGTGGGGGTGCAAGGGGACATGAGTGGGGGCCTGCTGGAAGGTGCCCTGCACTGCTGGGGGTGGGGGTGCAAGGGGACATGAGTGGGGGGGTGTTGGCAGGTGCCCTGCACTGCTGGGGGTGGGGGTGCAATGGGACATGAGTGGGACATGAGTGGGGGCCTGTTGGCAGGTGCCCTGCACTGCTGGGGGGTAGGGGTGCAAGGGAACATGAGTGGGGGCCTGCTGGCAGGTGCCCTGCACTGCTGGGGGGTGGGGGTGCAATGGGACATGAGTGGGGGCCTGCTGGCAGGTGCCCTGCACTGCTGGGGGGTGGGGGTGCAAGGGGACATGAGTGGGGGCCTGCTGGCAGGTGCCCTGAACTGCTGGTGGGTGGGGGTGCAATGGGACATGAGTGGGGGCCTGCTGGCAGGTGCCCTGCACAGCTGGGGAGTGGGGGTGCAAGGGGACATGAGTGAGACATGAGTGGGGGCCTGCTGGTAGGTGCCCTGCACTGCTGGGGGGTGGGGGTGCAAGGCGACATGAGTGGGACATGAGTGTGGGCCTGCTGGCAGATGCACTGCACTGCTGGGGGGTGAGGGTGAAGGGGGTCATGCGTTGGTGATCAGTAGAGCAAGGTGATATGTGGCTTGGCTGGGGGGCATGCCCATGGTGGATGGGCTGCCTGCGGGACATGACCAGGGGTGCAGGGTAGTCCCCTGTGGTGTGGGCTGCCTGCAGGGGCCGTGGAGGGTGTAGAGGGAACACCTGGGAGGACCCACACTGCCAATTCATGTGTAGGACTCCCCTGCACCCCGGATATACACGTACCCCACTCGCACAGGGCCTGTCGCGTGTGAAACTTCCCACGCACCCCCAAAATACATGTACCCCGCTCGCCCAAGGCCAATCGCGTGTGAAACTTCCTGCGCACCCCAGATTTACATATACCCAGGCCAATCGCATGTGAAACATCAAGCGAACCCCAGGAATACACGCACCCCACTCGCACAGGGCCTATCGCGTGTGAAACTTCCCGCAACGCCAGATTTACACGCACCCTGCTCGCCCAAGGCCAATCGTGTGTGAAACTTCCCGCGCACCCCCGAAATACACGCACACGCTTTTTTTGACACAGCGGGTGTTCGTATTTTGTCGCGTACCCCTTTGCATGTCATTTGTCCTAGAGGGCCACAGTATGGGACAATCATCAGAGCTGTATATACATGCTTTTTGTTAGCGCACATTTTGGCGCACATTTTTTTCATGCGCTGTTAGGCAGAAACCTGTGCAGTTCCCTTAGGGAACACTGCAAAAGATTTAAGACTACAGGTGTTGGCAGTAAACCCACTTGGTAGCAGTTTGTACCACACAGGTTTACCTGGTAGCTGTGGCTGAGCAGTCAGACTTCCCTCAAGAGAGTTAGGCAGTATGCAAAGTATACTCAATAGGCACTCAGATACAATAAAACAAGCAAACACTGACCAGAGCTTTGGTATCAAAGTATATAATAATTTATTTAAAAACACACAGTTGAAACACTCCAGCACTCTTATTGTAAAATATTCTAAACACAGTTACTATTATGATATATGCACCCCTTTTTCCCTATTAGAAAATCACAGTAAAACACCACTTATTTTCATACAGAGGTGAGCGCTTAACTAGATTGCACTCTAATAAGTTTGTGAAAAAGGGAGGGAAAAAGACAGAAAAGGAAAAGGCACACCACTCTACGATTCCGGAACACTGTTAGCAAGGCAGAGAGCAAAAAGTCACTGGTGAGTCAAAGTCCAAAGGCTGGGCCCACTCTTAGAGAGAGCAGAGCACAAATGCGCCCAAGATCACACAGTTACACTAGGCTTAGAAAGTCTTGCAGAGGGTTCAGAAAAGCGTTGGGAGCGACTTAGACAAGTTTAGCCAAGGTGTCCCAGGCTAACCCAGGTTCGAAAGCCGGGGGCTAAATCTACCCCGTACAGTCGGTAGCAAGGGAAGCCAGGCGGGACATGGTACCTTAAGTTGGAAGGATCCTCCAGCGGTGGCAGTTGTTCCTGGTAGTGGGTGCAAGTTGCGTTGTCGTCCAGGGGAAGAGAAGATCTCGACTTGGAGGAAAGATGAAGGTCGTTGCACTACCAGGGCAGAAACCAGCCGCTGAGTTTTCCGGTTAAAGGTGGTACCTTTGTCTCGCGGTTGTGGTAAAACGTGGTATCCCGGTTGCCGGGGTGCTTGGCACGGGCAAGGTGGCCACGAGATACGTCGGGAAAGCGAAAAGACGGTGAAACTGGTTATCCCCACCAGTCAAAGGAAGAAGACTCTCCGGCGGGAGATCTCCTCTGTCGTTGGGAAAAGTGGTGAGGCAGTCCAGCAGGGCTCCACCGGTGGTGGTGTCGTGGCAGGTCGGCTCAGCTTCTCCCTCGTCGGATTCTTAGTTCCTGTGGCGACTTCTCAAGTTCCAGTCCCCAAAGCCCTGCTTTTATGCAGCAAACCCCCATTCACTCAGCCTAGCTGTCACTCAAACATGCTAAGTGGTGAGCCGGCTGGCTCACCACTTGGGCCAATCAGGATGGAGTGCGACTTGAGTTGCCTAGGCAACTCAGTCCAGGGTGCCTAAATACCCCTCCACCCCTCCTAAGTACCCCAGACACAGTGGCACCACTTTGGAGGGCTTCTGTGGAGAAGCCCGCCAAAAAGTGGAACAAAGGGCTCGACTTGGGTTGGAGTCACAGAAGAGAACACAAACGCCATTTTAAAATCAAGTTTTGGCAAAAAATACCAACCGGAGAATTAATATTAATTAAATAAACCAGCGGCATGTTCGAGGCTACCGTAAATAATTAAATAAAGGTAATAGCCTAAAACAATGGGAAATCCCATAGGAAAATATTCACGGTTGAATATAAAAAGTAGTATCCACTGCCACCAGCCAAAACTCGATCAGGGGGGACGGAGACGTGCCCCCTCGACTAACAGACCCCGGGGCAAGTGAATTGCCCCAGCCAGTACGTCCACAATATGATGGTTTGTACTGGTTCTGTTCAGAATTTAAGACTAGTAAAGTCAATGGTGACTTTACATGCCCTGGGAGACAGTAGTCAGTCCCAGGGTATGGAGTCTATACTGGGGGGTCACTATGACACCCCTGTGTCACTGCACTGAGGGTGCTGTGTAACACACATCACAAAAACACATGAAGCCCTATGGGGTAAAAGACCCCATAGCCCATTAAACACATCTAGATTCAAAGAAACACACTCAAATCATGCCCAAGAGTGAGGGTACACGAGTCTCACTCTTGGCAGGAGAAAATATAACCCCAAAAATCCAGCAAAGCTGCTGGGGGAATCACTAGCTTAGGAAATTCAGCCTAAACAGAGAATTCTCCCTAACATGCGCAGGGACGCTACCGCCTGCCTTCGTGTGGCGTACGTGTTTAGGCCTGTGCAAGTCTTCGCCGGTGCTCTGGTTTGCCCTATTCGATTCCCTGTATACGTGTTGTAGGCGAGCGTTTGGGCGTTCCGCACACTTGCCTCCTGTACTTCCCCCATGACACCCACATTTTCACGCATTGTTCCCCATTCCACCTGTCACGCCCTGTGTTACGCCTACTTTTGTTATGTGCGCCGCTCTATGTGCGCTTTCGCTGTGGCTGTAGAGCACGCCGTTAGATGACCTGTGCGCCGGCGTGCGCCACGCAGATTTTCAGCGTACATCCCACATTTTACTCGCGCACAGACTTCCATGAATCGATGTGCGCGGGTTTGGCTGCTATTTTCGCACTTGCACTGCGATTCGCACGGTTTCGTACGCTTGCACGGGAATTTTCAGCGCACATTAATTCCATGAATCGGGCTGTGCATATTTTAATATGTACACATGTTCCCTATAAGTGTGAGGTTATATAAATAGTTCCATGTACATTATTTTGAGTGTGAGGTAGTATAGAAGCTGACATCTGTTTACATATGACACAAGTAAAACATATGTTGTAAATACAAAAACATATAGTGCAATTGAAATACAAAATCAAAATAACTGACTGAAAACATAACTTTGTTAATTGTATAAATATGTTTTATGTGCAGTGATGAGTTTTTAGAAATGTCAGACAATCCATTCAGTCATTAAACTGTGCATATTCTTTAATTTTGTATGGTAGGTTTAAGATAATTGTGATTAGCTTCTAAGGTGTGCAGGTGGCCAGAAAAAGGATGTACACCAAATTATGAAAGAAGTTATGAAATTGCAATGCAGATATCATTGTTATAATTAAGAAATTCATTTGAGATAGTAAAACAAGGTATTCCACACTGTGT
The DNA here is from genome assembly GCF_040938575.1 of Ambystoma mexicanum. Classification (NCBI taxonomy): domain Eukaryota; kingdom Metazoa; phylum Chordata; class Amphibia; order Caudata; family Ambystomatidae; genus Ambystoma; species Ambystoma mexicanum. The sequence goes on from NC_090933.1 coordinate 999,644,984, forward strand.
AGCAGTATCAATGCTAGCAGTAGTTTAGATAATAATGTGTAGTTTTAAGTTTTTTTAAATATGATGTATATGATATGAAATGTCATTCTCATATGTGTAGCTGGCCAAACAAAGGGCGCACATAGATTTTATAAGTCCTATGGAAATTACATTTGTTATGTTATTAGTGTAGTTTTTGATAAGTGTTAATACGTTAATTTTTATTGTCTATATATTATTCATAATATAGGTATGACTATAGTTTAAAAAGATAAATACTCACAATAATGTTACTCTGTTGGTGTGTCTTCATTTATTTCTTTGTACAACTGAAGACATAGTTATGTTATATGTCTTGGTTGCCTGGTGAAGGTTGCATAAAGTAATCTGCAAATTAGTCATCATGTAGCATAAAGTAATCTTTGTATAGTATTGTTACATCTGTGCATTGTAGTGAAATGCATTTATTGGTGTATGAACTGTGGATATTGTAGGCAATATTTTTTCGAATTTGCTGATGCAAAACGAATTTCATAATGACTTAAATGTTAAGTATTCAAAATAACAGAACAGATGTTTTTTTCTCCATTCAGGGTTTTTTTTCCTCTATAGCATGATTAAATAACACAACTTGGTAATGGTTATATACTTGGAATACAATCAATATTCTTTTAGTATCTTTATGAGAAAAAAACATACACAATGCTGTATTTGTTTTGTTATGATAAACTCTGTAGTATCACTGCAGTGGTGATAGTGCATGGTATAAATGGCCTTTACCATTAATATTAAGCACATTTTTTCAGAGTTCATATATGGAAGAAAGTGGCAAGGACATAGAAAGTTATTTGGTATGAATTTGGATACATTTATATGTGTAATGTATATATGCACATAGAAAGAATAAAAAGAAATATATATTTCTAGCCATGGTTACAGTATTAGCCAATGAATAGCAGGATTTATTTTTGTGTGGCTAAGGTGCGCAACGCCTGGAGAGCTCTGATAACCATGGCTACAGGCAGCAATTGACAATTTTGAGTACTGAAACAGCATAAAATAAATTACAATAGATATTGTAATATATTTTTGCAGTCTGTGTTTACTTTTATGTATTTTTGTAACGTAAATGTGGCTCTTTAAAGGGCCGTTTTGGGGGATGGAAAGAGGTGGGTGGAATAGGGGAGGAAAATACATAAGGGCGAAACATTTAACAAAGGGAATTAAAATAAAAGCCAACATATATTATTTTTGATAGATATTTTTTGAAAAGGGAAACAATTGCCACTTAAAAAGAAATGCTAAGCATGACAGGTAATCTGATATTCAGCCATTGACTTTAGCCATTGCTCAATTGTGGCATCTCCCTTGACTACCCATTCACAGCATCCTTTGCACATGATTTACATCTTGGAAAAGATAGGGTGTCGGTAACAGAGTCAGTGCAATCAATACCACTGCTGATGTAGAGGCTTCATTTCCACTTGGTGTTGTTGCTGTACTGGTGGATGGCGATTCTGCAGGTGGTGCTGATGTTTGTCTATACAAGGAATGGGTCCCATGCATTTCTCTTTTGCGATGTTCATTGGCTTTACGATGTTCATCATCAACATTGTCCCAGTGGACTCTCACCAGATGGTTAATCATTATTGATGTTCACAGACTTTTGGATGGAATATTGGAAGGCCCACGGCATAGAGTATTATTGCAGAAGGTCCACAGTACCTCCTCCACCTCTTTCTTGGAATGGTGTTCCTTCCCTTTGAAGAAGCACCCACTGTCTGCAGTTTTCTTCATACCTGTATGCTTCTTCCTTGGTGGTGAAGGATTGTCGACCAAAATGATGACATCATCCTCTCTGCTCCTACTGTCATGGTCGGACATGTTAAAATGTCCATCCGGGGAGGAAAATATAAAAGAATCAAATGACAACAAGAACAAGACTATGCTGAAAGAAATGTAAACGTTTAAAAAAATAAAAAAAATAAAAGTCAAACAAAAAATAGACAAACTAAACAATTCACAAGACAAAGGAAAATTGTATTTTGGGAAAACTGGGTAAAAAGGATGAAGAGATTAAGGGGTAAAGTGCATTTACTTACTCAAAAACCCTTTCACTAGCAAGCACAGAAAGCAATGAATAATGTAAAGTTATGTTTCAGTGGGTGTGGTGATTGTTCGCGGCTACAAACTTGCCAAGCATCTGTTTGGGCGGTCTCGTATACGCGCATGTCATGAAACAATGTGGGCATAGCCATGTTGATACAGCGCACCATGTGATTGGATGGTTCGTTTACACGTATACAAGTCACGTGTAGGGGCGGAGCTGCAACGCGTGTTATGATTGGCTGATGCATTTTGTGAGAAGCCGCTTAGCTGTGTCACAGGAGTTCTATGGCCCATTGACTTACATAGTCGTGGGTCACGTCAAACGCATGGGCATACTTGCGTCCATACTTCACAATGTTCAATTGGTTTGTTTGTTAGCACATATAGCATGCAGGCGCGGAACCGCAGCAAATGAAATCATTGGCTGGCATATTAGGTGTGAAGATGTGTGGATGCGCCGAAGGATGCAGATGTTCTATTAGCTCATTTCGCACATGTGGGTTACCCCCTCATCACAGTCATTGCTGTGCGTAGCCGCACATGTACCCTTAGTAGACGCGGCTTTTAAACATTTATTTTTTAAATACATCAACATATATATGGGCATTAGTCTTGCCAGTTACTGTAAGAGTTTAATAACTATTCATGAACAGTACATACATGTAAATATTCTAACAAGTTAAGTACGTATGCAAACACTTTTTTTGTAACAACATGTTTATTTGGGGTGAATGTGGTTGTCTAATTGCTTTTTATTTTACTTTCTAGACATAATACAGTGTTTCGATAAGCTGAATTGTCTGTATTATTAATGTCAATTATGTTTGCAATAACAAAACCCGTGAAATTCAAGGAAAACACTTTAGTTGCAGGGACGTTAAGGTGAGCAATACATTGTAACAAAACTGTTGAAATTCAAGGAACATCTTTAGTTGCACGGACGTTAAGGTGAAAACTTAATGCAACAAAGCCCTGGAAATTCTACTAAACCCACCTTACCGTTGCGCTCCCTGTTGTGCAGCCTATGACCACAATGATGACTAGCACTTTGCACCTTAATGTATATGTAGCCATTGTCAACTTGAAACTTTCCATTTTGACAATTGTTACATATAGGCTGAGAATGCACTATGTATTACCAAGGTGGGTTTTTGCTACAAGATAACATGAGGTATAGGCTTATATGTGGGTCTATTGCAGTTAATCATACTTAATTATGATATGGCTTGCAGTCAAGATTTTTTTTTTATGGTGAGCACTCTGTCCACTCTTTGTTCTAATTTGGAATTTGCATTTTGCATTTAAGAGTACCACTTAAGGGTCATAATTTTGCGACTGTGGTTTGCAGTTCACGAGACATTAGTCTTGTAAGCAAGGCTTGGGAACTTGAAAGTCCATTATACACTATATATGAGATGCATCGTTGATGCTTTCACTATGTTTTGTATTTCACTGACTACACATTGCACCTTGTACCTTAGTTAATGTGATGTGTATAGGAATTTGTTATTTGCACTTGCACATCACACTTTGGTATGAAGAATGTTGCAGCTGCATTTTGATTTCTGATGCTGCTATTATACCTTTTATTATTTTTTGCTGGCTACGTATTGCACTTTTTTATTTATTTAATTTACATTCTTAAAGCACTCACTCAGCCCGAGGGCATCGAGGCGCTTTTACAGGAATATGTCTCTTAGTTGTGTATTCATAATGCGCTTAGTACCCAGAGGTTTTTAAGCGCGGACCCGGGTTTCGAATATGTGTTGCTTCGTGTCGTCTTGTTTCCAAGGCGAGCAGGTTGCAGCTGAACTATCTTCCCGGGGCAAGTACTTTGTACTTTAACTAATGCGATGTGTATAGGAATTTGCTTCTTGCACTCGCACATCGCACTTTGGAATGACACATCTTCCATTTTACATGTGCAGTTCACATTAGAACCTATAGCTAGTACCAGTATATTACATCTTACCATTACTTTTATTCTTCACCATGGCCCTCTGAACATATGCATACATTTATACAATGTTTATGAATAATCCGTACTTTGAAAAATATGAGCTGTCACTGGATGAATTACAATGGGTATGGATTAAAAATGTTCTTTTAGATGAAGGGACCGGAAAATGTTTTTATACCAGCTCAGAGCGCTTTATCAAGCCAACTCAGGTATGTGCTGTATGTGTAGCAAATGTTGTAGCATACAGTGCAAGGACACAGTCCAAAATGGGCGATGTAATTTCGAATTCAATACGAGAAGCAGCGTATGATGCAATCCAACACAAAGGTTGGACTAAGCATTATGCATGTATATGGATCTATGGTTGTTACTCTAGTTGCCGAGTCTCCTGGTCATGTGACACTCATTACTTCTTTATTTAAATGTGTCTTCATCGGGGATTGGGTAATGTCAACAAGCAACGGGTACATTTTGAAACGCGTCATTGTTGTAATGCCGCCACTCCTTGACTATGCTTCCGAAGATTTTTAAGAAATAAAGACCCGGACTCTGGCTGATCTATGTGCATGTAACACCTGTGGGAGTGCAACTCAGTTACTGGTGATGTTGACTAGTTGGTTGAATGGTTGAAGATAGATATATATATATATATATATATATATATATATATATATATATATATATATATATATATATATATATATTATAGTGAATTATTTTTGCATAAAAAGTTACAGCAATGAACACATTTAAAGAAGGCAACAAATGTTAAAATCCTAGTTTATTCTGATGACACATTACTGAGTGACTGCAGTGATTCTACCTCTTAAAAACACTTTGTAAAAAGCACTTTTTTTTTAATTATGAGGTTGAATCGCCAATAGCGATTTTTACTAGATTTCTAAGAAGTTTTGAAAAAGAAAAGAAGAGAAGATTTACTTAAAGGATAGTTCCGGGACTTTTTTTTTATTGTCCCTACGGTTCGGCCATGTGTTTTTAAGCATAAATCAGTAGATCGTAGAAAACTTTCCTATGGACCTTACCCGACTTTTCGTCCATTAACGCACTCGAAATCAGCCGCCATTTTGTGATAATCCTATCATTTCCCCCCATCGACCTGGCTCACCTGCGTTTGCGGCACTAAATCAAATCCCCCGCACCTGAAACAGACTTTATCAAAACATTCATATTCCCCGCCTCTCTCCGTGAAGTGACTGTGCTGCGTAGGCAAACGCGCCCAGGCGTCTTCTACGCGACTCCACACAGAACCCGGAAACCAACACAGATCAGCTCACAACACAGCCCGCCACAATTCGGAATATGAAACTGTACTTTTAAATCAAACAGCAACACGGTACATTTGGTAAAGTACATTTATTGGACATCAAATGTTTAGAGAATATTCAGCGATTTGCATTTTTCTTTGCTCTCGATCCAAAATAGTTCGTCTTGAGGCAAGCGATGTTCGTGTGCAGTACACAGGGTGTTGGTTTACGATAAAATAAGCTCTTCGGTCGCACTGATAATCGCATGGCTGTTCCAACAACGAGGCACTAGGCCACCACAACGGTATGTATGTTGCATCTAGCCATTAGTACCGCGTAAGGGCATACTTGTACTTGGCGATCGTCCCATAAAATGGTCAGGGTGGTAACGTTGTTCACGCGGAGAAGCAACTGGCGGTTATAAAAGCCGTCCGCCGGTGTCTGGTACTCGTGACACAGACAATAATGAAGGATGTACCTGTTTTAAAAACATAAAAAATGAAATTAGTCTCACCATCAGATCTTTATTAAAATTATTCATTTTATATATTAGGTCGGGAAATTATTTCATAGCTAGGACAGTGCGTCATTTCCAGTAACCCACCCCCTCTCCTCCGCCTTTTTCAGAGCCGCCTGAGCGCCAGTGGACCACTTCGTCACTGATATGATATAATATGGCATTTGCAACGCGCCTATACACAAGTGTTTCAAGGCGTGGCGAGGCAGGGAGGGGGGGGAACAAGGAGAAGAAGTGCAGGGGTAGGGGGAAGGTAAAAGTGCAAGGGGAAGGGGAGGGGGGAAGTGGAGTACAAGGTAAGTAGCATAAAATAATAAATACATAGGGCCAGCTGGTGGCGAGTGCAAGGTAAGTGCAGAACAAGTGCTGGGAAGGGGGGGCTGTAGGATACTGAGACAGTCCCCCAGTGCAAGGGTTGACAGGGAGGCAGTGCAGGTGGAGAGTGGAAGGGCCCAGGACCGAGGTCGCAGACAGTGGACCAATTGTAGCAGGGGAGAGGGAGAGAGAAAGCAGAAGCAAAGAGGAAGGTTTTGAGGTGCTTCCGTAAAAGGAGATGGTTCTCCTCAAGATAGTGCGCAGTACAAAACAATATGCCACATAGAACGAACAAGTACAACTTAACCCGTCTTTAAAGCTACTGTATAGTAATTAAATTGCGGTATAAACTCATCTAAAGAGTTACTTACATTATATTTGCATTTTCCATTGTGTCTGTGCGTAGGGCAGCCCCGAAATACCACTCCTTCTATGCCGACGTTATTTCTTCTAATGAACGAACATTAAATGGCTATCGTTTCTGAAATTTTATTCATTATCGTTTCTTACGTTATTGCACCACACCCCCAAAAAGAAGTCTTTCGGGATGGTCCCGGCCTGTCAAGGTCAAATAACAATAGAACCTTATACTGAGTCGTGGGCCATTCCGGCACCCGAGCAAAAAATCAAAGCAGCTGACCTTCACTTTGAACGAGCACACATTCCTAGTTAGCTACATTCAGTGTAAGGCCATCTCACAGGACTTGAAATTTACACTCCATCTTTGCATTTTGTCTGCGTGCTTTGCAGCCCCAGAGAACCATAAATACGGAGACATTCTATATGTTTTGAAAAATGATTTATATTACTGTTTGGTTTAATTTAATGCGCAAATGAACAAGGTTGGATAGACACATTGCATGTACACTGAGCAATCACTTTTATTTACACAATACATAGCTACACATATTCAATGGGCCTGCAACATGAGGAGACTCGAGAGAACAGACAATCAAATTACAATCATTTAAACCGTGATGTGTATTTCTCAATGAGCTCTGCTTTAGGTGGACATGGAACAGAGGCAATGTTGGGTAGCAATGCAGTTGTCCGCTGCACAGGTTCGTTCACAACTCCATGTATGTGCCTATCTAGGACATCAACAATAAGTCTCTCAATAAACTCATATTGCATATCCTCAAACACTGGTTTGATCACCCATTGTTTACTTCTTTTAGTGAAGGCCTTATTGTAGCGAAGCGTCCCTAAAGTTCCGGTCGTCCTACTTTGTTGACGGCCAACATTATGGTTATGTGCCAAGACCGCTAGAAGAGTCCGATTTATCATGCCCTCCATGCCAAAATGCAATCGTTTTGGCCTGTACTTTAGGCACATATTGTGGAACACCTCCAAATCTCCTGTGTGGCAGAATTCCGTGAGTCCCCTCAAATCTCTTGTTATAGTTTTATCAAATACAATCTTTTCAATGGCTTTGTAAGTGGGTGATGAAGGAATCAACCACTTCTTCTTCCGTGCCTCCTCTGTGGACAAATGGCCATGTTCACAATTGTGGAAATGTTGGTTTGTGGTCCAGCGGTGAACGTTGCTACAGTGTAGCATTACTGACCGCCATTTTTCCAGTAGAATTTCCAACGACCCTTCACATGTTTTTGAGCTCCACCAAAGATGGTTGCTGATTGACTTGGACCACTGTGAAATACCTTGCATATCTTTTTTTTTACCTGCAGCCGACATTTTTTTATTGATTGTTTTTGCAAGATGCCATATGTCAAATTGGTGATTTATATTTTTGTACTCTTCTCTCATTGTCTTGGCAATTGAAACGTGTCTGTCCGTGGCTATCAGGTCGATCACCATTCCCCGCGATTGTAGTTCTTGCAATGATGCTACAAAGCCAACTTTCTCCATGGGCACTGAGGATGTACTTTGTGACACCTGCACGACCACCGAACTCACAATTTTCTTACTTTCCAAGTGGAAAGTGGTAGGTGCAGTACTTGGCTGAAAATCCTGGGCTGTCGCACTGTCCATCACCGGCTAGCCTGAACCGTTTGCCCGCGAATGTACTTTCAATAGACATTTTTTCCATTCTCCAAGCTTCGCTAATGGCTGGAAATAGATAATCGGTTTGGTATTTCTAGAACTGAGTTTTCACAATGAAATGGATTCCCACAAACTGAAAGAAATACTCTAACTTTTTAAAACTTGAACCACTAAAAAGTGCGGCCGCTGCACAAAGTAGATTGCCTGCTGGCAGTTGCCCCAGCATGGGTTGTGCAGACCATGAGAACGGATGATATTGTGTACAGGTGGCATGTATTTTAAGGTTAGTGCCTTGAATTGCACGAGTCACATTAATCAATGGCTCCCCACATACTTCCCCACCAACTGAATGCCCACATTTCAGCATAATAATAATATCAATCAAACAACTATCGAATACAATGAATTTGGCCTCTTTCCTTATACTGTCACTCTGCATCCCAGCTGGTTCGGCCTGTAACGTTGAGGACATGTCACTCACATTAAAGGTACAATCTCTGATATCGTCTTCTGCTATGTTCAGTGATATTGATGGTGTTTCATTGTCGTCCATTACATTCTCTTCCATTGCAACATCTGTTCCTTCTCCGGCGATGGGAGAATAAAACAATTTCTTCAACTTTCTCGCGGTCTTAGTTTTTACGGGTGTGGATTCTGTGAATTGATCTTCGACTGCATCCGAACTACCAGGAGGACATTCGCTATCAATGGCTGGTGGTGGTATAGCTCCGTTGTCAATCACTTCATATTCTTCCCATTGGCACGATGCATCTCCAGTTTCAAGTCCCTGCCAAAAGGTTTGACAAGCAACATCTCTCGTTCGCTTCACTGTCTGTGTAGATGTAGTTCGTACACCCACTCGCAACTAGAGGACAGATTGGAAAAGGGATGTTCAGTTTAAACACAACTTACAGTATTGAACTATTAACAGTGAAAAACAACATAATATAGTGACCAGGACACTAACCTTCTTTTGCTTTCTTTTCTTTGAAACTTTCTTGCCTCGAACTTCAACATCTGGACGCTGTTGCTCCGACTCGTGTGTGCATGTCTCCACTTCCTCTTGCGCTGCAACGACTATATTTTCATGATAAGCACATCCATCACGCACTGACGCTCCATCGACTCCCTGAAACATAGAACTTTCATTAGTATGTATAATAATATTGAAAACACAAAATGTACTTGGGGACCAATACCCACATACATCTCAATAGCAAAACACGAATGAACGCATTGTGTAGAACATTCAAACGACAATTATTCACGCATTGTTGATCTAGTTAGATGGAACTGTCAAGATCCATACCTCGGGCTCCGCATAGACTTCCATTGATGATATTATTGAAGATGACGCTTCAGCAACTCCCTGAAACACAGTAATTGCATTAGTATGGTTTTCTATTTTGTTAAAAAGAACATAAACTTTGTGCAGGCGTCAACGGCTCATCTAAATAGACCTGCACAAATGATCAGTTGTCTAAAATAAATAATGGATATCTAAATATGATTCGATTTGCTCGATCGTAGGAAGTGTCACCACCCAGAGATCTGCATCCACTACTAGGGGTGATGTTCTTGTAGAAGAGGCTCCGTCATCTCCCTGAAACATAGTACTTGCGTTAATAAATAAGGAAGTATAGTGGATGTAATCACGTCATATGATCTCGCTTGATCGAACTGTCAGTATCCATACCTCGAAATGCATAAGAACATCAAGGGACGCTGTAACTGCGTTGCACACTTCTGCAAGCTGTTGCGCCGACCCGTAACTGCATGCTCCCCCTTCTTCTTGGACTAATGCTCCATCGACTCCCTGAAACATGGGACTTTCATTAGTATGAACACAATATTGAAAAAAGAAGACACATAGGAGGGCGACGACAGAAGGACATATCAATGGCTAAAAACGAAAGAAACATTGTGTGTAACAATCACGCTACAAGAATGCAAGATCTGATGATCTCCATCGATGGAACTGTCCGGAAACGTACCTCGAGCATTTGAGTGACATCAACGGTTGTCGTCAATGCGTTGGACTCCTCAGCATCTCCCTGAAAGACAGTACTTGCATTATTTTGGATAACAATAATTATAACTGAAAACAAAGACTAGAGGGCGAGTACTAGGGTGTACCATTAGGTAAAATAATTACACGATAAATTAAAACTATTGATTTACATGCCTAAAACAAGTCAGTGGCAGAATAGCTAAGTAAGATTACCCGATAGGCGCTTGAAGTGGCTGATGACTGCAATAACGACACGGATGGAGAATCTTCCGCCTTCATATTGAGTGGATACATAAATGGGGAAATTATTGTTAGCTAATGCTACACACTACCGCAAGGCCGAGAGCTAAATCTGTAAACTTGACTCACCAGTGGAGGGATGTGGACGAATAGAGTGGGAATAGCGGTTGAGAGCAATTTTCGCCTCACTCGCGGTGTTTTCTTCTTTATTAGCAATGATGTGTAGTACATGTCTGAGCTAAAGTGCCTGCTGCAGATGCGGTATCGATCACCCCTCTTGTCCGCAAAGACTTCTAGTACTCTACTTTCAAGCTCAGACGGTGGATATCCGCAATATCGGACCCATTCTCTTATCTGATCTATTGTCTTAGGGAAAACATGCATTATAGTACCTTCAGATTTATTATGGGTCTTCGAAGGGCAACCGCCAATGGAACAGGCAGGCATTGTGGAAAGTTCTGAAAAGTAAAGATCAACAATTCTCAATGAATACCAATGTGTTAAAAAATTAAATGACACATAAAAGGTCCAATGCAAGGTTCGTTTTGGTTCTTGGAACTATACACGTTATTCACATGCGGATAAGTATTTGAATAACTTTAAAAAAATAGAAAAATAATTTGACTAAACTCAGAACATGTGACTAGTTCCTTGCATGTACTGTCTTGAACGAAAAGAAAACATGGATGCAATTTGATGACTACTAGCAAATAGATATAAATTAAAAAATTGGACGCAAAATGATTATGGTACATGGCCTTACCTTGACGAACAAACAGTTAGATGCAGGGATCAGAGTAGTTTCTTGTCGTAGAATAGGGAGCAGTTCACAGGTTGCAAACTGACGAGTTTGCTCGAAGTGGTCACGGAAGTTCACAGAGACGAAGAGCAGATAACCAGCACCTTCACGGGTTGACTAGCAAAGCGCAAAGAAGTTCTCATTCGAAATATGAAGTGGGTTATAAAGAATTCGAAACAGGGGTGTGTTTGTGAATGAATGACGTGTATATGTCGTGGCATTATGCGGTTTGCAGGGGGGCGTCCAGCGTGAGGGGGGATGCTTGGCAGGAGACACGGGGTCTGGAGGTAGACATGGGAACAACAACCCATGCTCTATAGACCACTTTGAAGTGTACATGGTCTTTGGCACCTCTTGGCCTTTATCGCTCCCTGACAGCTCCACTTGCCAGCGCAAGTACCCCGGTGCGAACTGCCTTTGATAGGGCGGGGGGTGGATTGGGGCGGTGGTCGTGCAGACTAGACACAGGAAGACTCATGAATGGAGACACACTTATGTGGATTGAAGGTGGGCGGCCAGCGTGAGGGAGGATGCTTGGCAGGAGACACGGGGTCTGGAGGTAGACATGGGAACAACAACCCATGCTCTATAGACCACTTTGAAGTGTACATGGTCTTTGGCACCTCTTGGCCTTTATCGCTCCCTGACAGCTCCACTTGCCAGCGCAAGTACCCCGGTGCAAACTGCCTTTGATATGGCGGGGGGTGGATTGGGGCGGTGGTCGTGCAGACAAGACTCGTTTGCCGCAGGGCCTCACCAAGGAGAGGCCATCTAACTGCATGTAAGAGGCAGGCTGCAGGATCTAGTACATGGAAGGCAGGGGGGTGAGTTTATAAATACCTCACCCTCCCAGGAGAATATATGGGTGCAGTTCACCCTGGAGACCCTGGATGCCTAGGCAGTTAGTCAGCCTGTACCCGGTGCCCAAAAGGATGATTTATTATGATCAACCATATTGATTATTTACCTATAACCATGTTTTGTATCAATAAAATCCAATGGCCTTTTATTGCCAATGCTTGAACAAAGTGGTGTGGTAAGTATTTTTGGGGGAGGAGGCAAGGCCGGGAGGCTTGATGCCAACCCGCAAAATAACATATGTATGTCTGCTGCATGTGGGTTCAATGGTTATGTGGATTGAAGGTGGGCGGCCAGCGTGAGGGAGGATGCTGGCCGGAGACATGTGGTGTGACAAGACAAGGCACAGGAAGACTATTCAATGGAGACATACTAGATTCATTTAAAAAATCAAAACAACCATTGTTAAAATATATGTTGGGTTTTATTTTAGATCTTAATTTCAATTGAACATAAATAATAAACATTACACATTGTAAAGTTCCGGTTGCAGCACATCCAGGGAAAATCCGCGGTATTGTCCACTGTCGCTGGGGAAATGTTGTCTAATGGCAAGTACCGCACAGGCAGGTATTACTCTCCGAACGCGGTGTCCAAGCCTCCCGTGAAGCCACCAAGTGAAGCAACGATAGGCCACCAGCCTGTACCACCTGTGAAAAAGAAAGATGCAAACTGTATTAAAATGACAAAACTTTCTTATCAATGTCGATTCAGGTAAAAAATGTCATTCTGCTTTGAAAAAAATTCTATCTAGAAAATGCACAATATGGAACCAATTTACATGCGTTCGAATGATATGTAGATGTAATTTTATATGTGGGAGACGACTATGAAATAGTAGTGGCATCACTGACATCACAACCAGGGTATACTTACTCGTTACTCGGATTACGCGGGCGAACAGTGCCGCGAAGTTCGTGCATAAGCACCATCATCATCCTCAACACGGTCCGTGAGAGGCAGGCTTCCCCGAACTCTGGCAGCTCGGTGATGCATTGCGGACTTGGCTCGCCTTCCGAAATGTAGGCCAAGCACCCGGAATTTTCACGGCAGCAGCAGTTCTCCTCCTCAGTTGGCATTAGCTCGCACCGATTGCACGTGCACCAGGTGGAGACGCCGTCCATGCGACATGGTCCAGGCTCTTCATCCGTTGACTGGTCCTCCCAACTGCCGTCCGAATCCCCATCGTTTTCGCGTGCTTGCCTTTCCAGTAGTTCCTCCTCGGTGTACTCGGGCTCGTACATATACGGCATTATTGTAGCCATTGTGTGGTAAAGAAAGTAAAATAATTTACAGAGATGGTACAGGTGTTCACAAGGCCTAGAAGTGGCGAAGGTAGCTGACCAGAGCACAGAAACGAGTCACAGAATACTCAAAGTAACATAGAGAGAGGAATGGAATTGAAAATCTGCTGCTGTGTGTTGTGAAACGGTATGTTTATACTTATTGAGGAAAGAGGCGTCCTGCCATTTCCATGGCGACACTTCATTAGCTGAGGCGCAGCGATTGTTGACACGAAACGTGCTTTGGCGTTGGGAAATGGGCGGTACGCGTCTGCTGATGTCAGGCTCAGGGGCGGGGGATTTGATTTAGTGCCGCAAACGCAGGTGTGCCAGGCCGATGGGGGGAAATGATAGGATTATCACAAAATGGCGGCTGATTTCGAGTGCGTTAATGGACGAAAAGTCGGGTAAGGTCCATAGGAAAGTTTTCTACGATCTACCGATTTATGCTTAAAAACACATGGCCGAACCGTAGGGACAATAAAAAAAAGTCCCGGAACTATCCTTTAAACAAGCAATTTGTAGCAATGTAGAAATGTGTCCATGAGTTTTTTCTTCTTTATTTTTTTTTGCTCACCGCAAAAAATGTAAGTCCTTTTATTTCGACCCCCCCAAAGCCGAAAAGATCTGGTCTAATATTATTGTCACAGCAATAGCCCATGATGGTCGAGCTCCACTAATCAACCGGGACCACCAGAGTTCTTCTTCAACTATATAGGCTTTAGCCAGATGGTGTCACAAGTATGGAGACCTGAAGTGAGCAGTTCCTGGGCAAGACACGAGAAGATGTCGCAATGATTCAATTGTTTTGGGTTTTTCACAGAACAGACAGTCAGATGTAGACGACAAACCTCTTATTTTCATGATTTCATTTGATGGAAGCAGATTAAGCCATGCTTTCTTGGAGTTGTTGGCAAATGTGCTGTCAATTTATAGTTGAAGACTTTATCCAAGGATAGAATCCAGTCAGTCTCATCTAATCTTTTTTTTTTTTGGGGATTTTGGAGCAGCTCTTCTGTAGAGCTGCCACATGCCAAGAGATCTTCTTTACGATCAATTTCCCATTCAGTCATCATTTTGCTTGCTCTGGATTCCATCTCCATTCTAGCCAACCTGAAAATCGATTGACTGGCTGGATCAAAGATTTTCCTGTAGAGCATTATACTGTTACGAGCTATGATTGCTTCGAGTGATGTTATGGCCAATTCGTGCCTAATGAGGACCATTGGAGTTGATTTGGGTAGATTAAGGACTGCTCTCCGAAACAGACTTTCAAGTTGCGACCAAATTGTTTTTAGTAAAAGCGGCATGGCCTCGGCACCATATGTGACTGATGGAATCTCTTTGCCACAATAACATTTTATTGTGGGAAGTAAAGAGAACTTGCCGTACTTTCTGTCAATGATTTTTGCTTGAGAGGTAAGGTGCCCCAATTTTCTTGTAGAGAGGTTGCTGTATTGCTTTTTCTTTTTTTGTACTATCAAGTATAACTCCCAAGTATTTGATTTCAGAAACCTGTTCCACTGTGACACCTTCCAAGACCCAGCTCGATTTTTCTCTTTTCTTTTGCAGGTTCTCTAGTAGTATCACGATCGTAGTTTTTGATTTATTTATTTCGAGGTCATTGGCCAATGTGTATTTAGATAGGACGTCAAGCTGGCGTTGGAGACAGATGGGTGTTTCATCTAGTTGGATCAGATCGTCTGCGTACAAAAGACAGGACACTTTTTCGTGTCCTATGGTTGGTGGAAAGGATCTGATGGTAGTGTTTACGTCTTTGTAGTCACCCATGTACACCAGGAACAATGCCCACTTGAATTGATATGCATAGTGAACTGTCACCTGCATTCACATGTGAGATGCATTACCAATATTTACATGGCAAGCTGCCTGATGGACTTTGCTTCAAAGTTCACCACAGTGAGACATGCAACCAACATCTCGGTTTCATGAGTCCTCAAAAAGCAAAGGTCCCATTTTCTTCTGTGTCTTGTGTTTGGGAGAGCTCCTTTCAATTCCACATCTATTAGAACATTTAGTGTGTGACCAGTCTGTGTGATGTACTGTCTCTCTGGTGTTTCTGTTTGTGGTTCAAATGGTATATCTATCTAGGTTCATTTTTTCACTAAATTCCTGGTAGGTTTCCGCTACATTTTTTTCATTAGCTGGCATTTTCTTAATTGGATGAGGTAAATAATATTGGATGAAGCCCTTTGAGTCTGTACTGCTCAGTTCTGCAGGGTAGTGTTGCCATACAAATTCAGCTCAGATGTGTAGACATGTTCTGCATCTCATAACATGGAAAATTAACTTTCCGGGTCTCCTTTGTCCTTGACCCAATTGGAATAACATCTTGTTAGGGATATACTAGATTGTTTTGATTAGTTATATGCGTATACTTAAATCTGGGGGAGACTGGATTTCTTAAAAGGTGTCTTTCATTTCTTTATCCTTGTTGAATATTGGTTGAAGGTTCTTAACAATGTTGTACAGTTGCATCAATTCCAGCTAAAAGTGACCAATAGTGGTACTTTTTCTGCTTTCATTGAATTGTAGCAGGTTATCTTTTGGAATATTCAGTGCACAGCTCCCTATGAAATTGTATGACTGAATTTCCCTTTTGCAGAAAGGATGTGTGGAGTTGGATGAGTTGCTTGTCCCTTGTCCTCCTGTTCTGGTACTAGATTGGTTGGATTACAGATGTGTGTGGATCAGATGGAACCTTATCCTGTGCAGTCACTTGTTCCAGTCTTTAGGTTTTCTGTATACAACTTGCAATTCTTTCCAACAGAGATGATGGTGTCCAGAAGGCGTATGCTCATCTTGGAAGTTCCTATTGAAAATGTAATGTGGTCATAGAATATGTTGAATGATTCATTACGTTGTTTAAGTAAATGTTTGACTTATTTTCAAATCATGAAAATGCCATTAATGTACCATAAGTGTGTTAGTGGTCTCTGGAATTGGTTTTGTAGGAGGTCTTCCTCAGGCCTGCAACAACAGGTTTTCATATCAATTAACACTTTTTCTGCACATGGCCACTCAGTGTGTTGAGGTTAGCTTTGTCCATTGAATTACACATTGTTATTTGTGAGTGTGAATATCACAAGGTCAACAAGGTCAACAACCACTCTGTCAGTAATCACAGGCAGACTGCTTTCTTGCTGTCTGTAAAAGGTTGAAATATATTGAGGTGAAATCCAGTGCTGCCAGCAGTGCATTAGGATGTGCACACCCAATCTCTCAAATCCTCCCAGAGGAAATACGGGTGGGCCTTGTCTAAGCCTTGTAGCCAAGATCACCCAGTTTGTAGTTTGGAAATGAAAGTCCCAGTATTTGCATTGTATGTCATGAGACTTTCCATATGTTCCGCAATATCGTTAGGCATGGGCTTTATTATTTCTTATTTTTTATTATTTTTTATTATTTCTTCAAGGACTTTATGTGTTGTACTTGATTCTGGGTTAACATGTGGGTCAAGTAGTTGTCTGTTTAATCTCTTTTCTATTTCTATAAATCCATGATCACAACAGCAGCACTCACATCTGCGGGTGTTAGGTATGATTTTCATATTTAGGATAAATTTTCCTGACCTGTGTCAACCCCAGAACCTTTTGCTTGGACTTGGTAATTATTTGACCTTGTCCCTAGGTGAGTGGGAATCCTTTTTCCCAACCACCTAGTCTTTTACTCTTTGTATGTGTGGCCTTTATATGTCTCTCCATAGTGTGTGATTGGAGTTATAGTTTCCTATAACTTTGGATTGACTGTAATATACTGTGACAGCACCCAGCAATTTAAATGCAATGGCTTCCTTTTAATTTTCTTATTATTTATTGGGTGAAATACTGTTCTCCAGAAGTAAACTGGGATTCACATCCCTTTTACATGGATTTAAGTGTACCAGCACACACCACCTTATATGAAGTGCTGGGGAGATACCACATAATCCTCTTTTTTACTTACTTGGTATCATTTGTGTTAAAATTGCAAGTTTACTTGAATGGCTGGTGGCAGTGGTTTTACCTTTATGATGTTTAGTCATCTTTACTCGCAGGCTGTTAAATCAGCCTTGGTAATGCAAAGAAGGGCCATCATTGTGCTCGAATGGAAGACTACTACTTTTTTTGCCATTTCTCATATTTCTGATGTCTTCCCTTTCCATTCTTGGTGGGAATGACCTTGGTGGAGGTTTTGCATTCAGAGGGAAACCTTTTTATTCCCGCCAGAGGCTCCAAAGTGCCTGAGAAGGCAAAAAGCGATGGAGTCCAAAACTCCACAACCCTTTGGTCTTTCATCTTGGCTGAAAGGAACCAAGTACAAATGGAGGACTGGCTGTCCTGGTTGAACAGTCAGACCCTCCCGCCCCCTTTCTGTAAACTGCAGGGATAGTGTGCAGATGTTGTGCTGTAGTTCCTGATGATTACCTGGAACCTGGAAAATGCTGCAAAGAGCATCCAAAGAGCAAGATGATCCAAAGAGCAAGATGAAGAAAAGACATCTGTAGTGATTTCCAGTTACCAGAAAGCCTGCTGTATAACCAGAGCCTCACACAACCCTTCCTTTCAACTAGCCTGGGGGTCCTGAGAACAATTAGTCCAACCCAGAGTCTGGCATGATCCACTAGTCTCAGGAGGACCTGCATTTTGATTCATCCCATGACATGCTGTGACCTTTCTGGGCTGCAAACTGCCAATACCCTAGGAACTCAAGGCTGAGTGCAGTGCATGGTCTTCTGAGGGCTGAATCCATACCAAACTTTGGCAGACTTATGCTGGTACTCCAGAGACATGATTGTAATCCCTGAATTCCCCTCACCAGAGTGCAGGACCGAGAGAGTGAAGTGAATCTGACCAGCCATATTAATTCTTCCTCTGGCTGCTGTAAAAAGGTGCCACATCTGTAGAGCTGCAAGAATCTGTGAATAAGCCTTTGTGGAGGCCTCCTCTGATTACTGCTGCTGCAAGTTCCCATCCAGTGTCCAGTTCTTTCGTCTCCTGACCATGGATCAATGGACCGGGTCCTGCGCTACTGCATACTGAAAGTATCAACCCAGAAGCTCTTCTTTTCTCCTAAGGTACTGTGTGGGTTTTGGTGATACTTTCCTTAAGTGTGGTGTGCATCCTGTGATGATGACTGGTGATTTGTGAGGTTGGGAGTTTGCCCATACCACTTGCCCAGGCCTAACACTGGAACGCATATACGGAGCCTTTTGTGAAGTTCCTGAAAACCTAACTAACTCTGAAACTAATGCCTACTTGTTTAAGAAGATACCCTCTGGAACATTGACTTTCCTGCAACTGAAACCTATCCTGACCGGCATTTCAGCTGGCTCCTTGACCACTGTTGTCCCTCTTCTGCCTCTGTGATAACCCATGCTATAGACTAGGGAAAGACTTTATATGTTTTCCATCTTGAAAGTATATGAAGTGTAACAATACTTACTTTCTAAAGAGGTTAGTGTGGTAACTGCATCTCTGTGAAAGAAGAACTGACAAAGTTTCCCTAAGTTTAGGCTTACCTTTGAGTTGCATTCTGTTCCTCTAAAAAGAATATACATTTTTGCATGGGGCTTCAACCATTCTGAAAAGTTATACGTACTGTTTTATTATTCTTAACTGAATGAATGTAAAATCTTACCAATAGGGTTTTCCTACCTTGAATAACAGATTGTCATTCTTAAAGTGTACCCTTGGGTTTTGCTTTCCCTGATCTGCTTTATACAGATCTTAAACAGTATTTTGAGTTAATGCTTGTCTATGGGTTTCTTGTAGCCACTCTTAAAATTATATCAATTTAATCACCTTGAATATCTGTTGCTCTTCTAAACTTGTAACCCTGGGTTGTGCTTCCCTGAATTGCTTTGGTGAATAGTTCATAAAATCTTACTTACATTAGAAACTGTATTATTCACTTCATGAAAGTATACTGATATAACTAGCTATTAGGTAGTTGATAGTTATGTGTCAATAGGTCAATTACTTACCTTGAAATACTTTGGGCCTCCTTATAAGGATGGCGGTCCAGGAACTACGATACCGGTAAGCATGCCGGTACCGTAGTTCCCAGAATGCCATACCACGAGCAGTGCTCGCCTGGCGGGCAGAGCAGCAGCCGCGAGCGCAGCATGTTGGATGCACCAGCACCGTCTTTGATGGTGCAGGTGCATCCGACATCCCCATTCCCATTGAGCCCTATAGGGCTCAATGGGAATGGGGACTGACAGGCACTGGCACCTGGCAATGCAGGAGTTACGGGATCCGGCAATGTTGGTATTAGCCGGTAATTCCTCAATGACGAATGCCATTAAAAATGAAACTCCGGCGGCAGCAGGCACGGCCACCGCCAGGATTATAATGAGGCCCATTGTGTCTTTCTTAAAGTGTAATAGTGGTTTGCTTTTCCTGAATCGCATTGTGCATTCTAAAATAGTTATTGTGTATTCATACTTATCATAGAGTAGCTTAAGGCCCCTCCAGAAAGTATATGAGTTGCACTTATTTATTTTATTTATTTATTGTTTATTTGTAATGTGCACTATACAGCAAATGTCTGTTTCGAGGTGCAAGGGCGGGGAAAGGGTAGAGGAACAAGGTACAAAATAAAAACAAAATGTTCTTAAAAGGTCTTGAAAGATTTGGAACATGAAAGTGGTAAAGCAAAATAGCGGGGGGCATGGATGGAGAGGTGAAGGATGGTTATTGGGGAAGGAGACAAACATTAAACATTCTGAGTAGATTGTGAGCCGATTTGGAATGTGCAAATGATGAACAAGAAAAAGGGGGAGATGGGAAGGAAAAGGAAGTGAAGGAGGGGAAGGTGAAAGTTAGAATACATGCAAAAACAAGTAAAACAGTGCTTGGCACAAGTAGGCAGATTGAATTAGGAACCCAGAATGTAATTAGACAATGAGGTATGAGTGAATGAAGAGTGGGAAAGCCTTGCCTCATGGAATGAGGTGCTATATCAGACATGCAGACAAACAATTTGGACTATAAGCAGGTAATTGGCTGAAAACTGCAAAGACCTCACCTCATGGAATTGGGGGCTACATCAAGCATGCAGACAAACAAATTATACTAAGCAGGTAAGTCACTGAAGACTGGAAAAGCCTTGCCCCATGGAATTAGGGTCTATATCAGACACGCAGACAAACAATTTAGAGAAAGTGGGTAAGTGAATGAAGACTGGAATTCATTGCTCAGGGCAAGATGGGATACAGCAGGCATACAAAAGAAGTGAGACATCAGAAACATCTAAAATGAGGAGCCTTACATTTAATAAGTTATTCTCTACAAAGGTAAATAAGCCTAGGGTCGTGACGTCCCATGTCCCTTTGGTCAGATATTGCAAATCTTTAAAAGTGATGAAATTGGCAATAGTGGCAAAGCCAACAGGTGAGTAAAATGTTAGTTATGAAAGATAGAGTTTTAAATATCAGTGGTCACCTTCCCCAAAGGGATCTCTAATCCAAGAATGTTAAGATTCGCTAAGCCCAATTAGTTTGTTCCAATTCAGGGTGCTCTCGGCCATGGATCCAGTGGTCAGGCATCTGGTTTGAGTTTAGTTCGGTGGCAGTTCTGAGCTCTAATAAGACTGTCCCACATGTCTGTTGCTGTATGATCCCAGCACCCAGAGAGGCAAACCACCACAAGTCCCACGTAGTAAGACGCAGGGATAAAACAGAAACAAACAGTGGTAGCTAACACGGCTCTCAGGCAGTGGCAATGATAAACTGCTCCAAGAAAGTCCACCTTTGATATGTAGAGCAGCAGCTGCCGGAGGACTTAGACTGACGGCCTTCCAAGCTTACACTCAAACTCAAAGGGCACAATTGCAACACAGATTCCCTGGATGGAGCTGGCCAGACAACATGATGGTTCTGGGCACTTCCAAAGACTGCTGTAAAAGGGATCACACCCTTAGCAAAGCCCAAACTAAATTCTAGCTGCCACCGATCTACATACTAAAACTATGCAGGGTGATAGGCTCCCAGTTTATGCGCTATGATGGTTCTGAGAGGCATTCCTTGTACTGGGCTCCTTGGGGATGGCCCAATACCATATACCTTAAGTAAAGAGTACATGCTCATAATGGCAGGGGGACTTCAGTAGAAATCCCTCTGGCCACCATAAAGAAATCAATGATCCAAAATACACAAGGAAAAAGCAAGGTTGACATGCCCCAGGAAGTTGACCTACCAAAATAGGAATTCTGAACTTTGTGGCTCAGGGATGTAAAATCCAATTAATATTCTCAAGCATTGCTCTACCAATGACCTCTTACCTAAAATGCAGTTCCTCAGCAGGTGGTTGGTTTCTAGAGAAGTTTGTTATGCATGTTGTTCAGCTATGTGTAACATTGAAGGAATGATAAATATATCCACTGCTATACAGACTGCTTCACATTTAAATTCACAAGTCTGATTCCAAATCCCCAATAAATGATCAAAGGAGCTTCCCCGTAATTGACTTAAAACATGATGAAAATTGACTCCTTAACATCTCCCCACCTCCCCACAAGTCTTTAAGTTTAGGACACTCCTACATATGTGAACCCATGTGCCCGTTTGGCGACAGTCCCTTCAGCACTTTGATGATAACTGCAGAAACATTTTCTGAAGTCTGACCCGGATATAGTGCCATCTGTAGATCATTTCATACCACATTTCCTGTGTTTGCACAGCCTTCCTTAATTTAAGAAGTTTTTCTCACAATTTTTTCCCAAACTTCCAAAAAGATTTCTTTCCATATAGACTCCTCCTAGCATCTCTTATATGCACAATTCTCTTGGTTGCCCATATTGGGTAGAATACCATAAATGTGTGTGATCAACCCTTTTGTCCCTTCGTATGTAATTAAAAAAAAAATCAAATGGGGTCTGAAATCTCAGATGGCCCAATGTCTCAATTGAAAGTAATGGATAAGTACCTTTTCATCAAGGGAAAAGCATTGTTTACTCTTTGGGGAAAGATTTAATTTCAGAACCTGTGAACTAGTCCTTTAATTTGAGGCATCCTCCTTCCTGTCATTTACGTTAAGCCCCAATTTCCATCCCTGGTGAAACAACACAGTGAAAGGAGAGGGCTAACTAGAAATGTGGTATTTTCTAACTAATCATCTCCATATATCTCCCAGGACTTGATAATAAGACATAAGTACTAAGGCTAGGGCTATCTTTCTTAAGCCATAACACCTTGTGCAAATGATGTTTCACCACCCCTCTATCCATTAGAATACAATCAGTAGTTCAAGTGTAGTTGACCGTGTTAGTCATGCAGTGACACTCAGTTATCAAAATCACATAATAAACCAACCCAGTTACAAGCATACACCTTGTAGAAGAAATTACTTTGTAGAACACAGTGTGACTGTTTTCGATGGGAGTTCATGTGACTTAGAGAGAATTTGAATGGTGCGTGATTGCATGTATAAATACATATGAATATGTGTTTGTGTGAATGTGTGGGGTCAGGAAGGAGACAGATAGGGCATTGGAACGGTCAGCGTGGATTATTTGTACAGTCACATGGTAGGTTTTACTGGAGTTATGGGCAAAGCCAAATTGATGAGTGTTCTCACAAGGGAGAGTGAGTACTAGTTATTATAATGGGGTAGTTGGCATGGACATTTTTTGTAAAGTGGCATGGCATGTTTTCATGGTATAATGTGCAACTTGATGAGTGCTCCAACTGGGAGAAGGGAATACATTGTGACAGCCAGCATTGCCTGTTTGTTTACAGTGGCATACCTTGTGTTACTGCCAGTCTGGACAAAGCCAACAGGAAGAGTATTCTTACATGTGGATGGGGGTGCTCCACTGGGAAAGTCAAAATATTTCCTTACAATGGCAAAGGGCAACACCACCATGATTCATGATGTTACATGGAATGTGGTCCTACATTTTTGCAGATACTCTAAAAATGTGTGCACATTGTCATGGTAGGCTTTACTGGTATTATAGGAAAATCTAGGTTGATGAGATTTCTTATAAAGGGAAGGGGGGACTACATTAGGATGTGCCCGTCTCTAGGACCATCTTGGGCCAATTGGAGAATCCTCAGGAGCCACAGACATATGTTCCTTCCAAACTTAAAGGAAAAGCCAGCCATACAGATATTTTTAGGACCAAATGGTGGGGCTGTTCCCCAAAGACAGGAATGCTACTTGAAACAAACCCTTTCTAAGATTCAACACATAATGGCACTGGAGCTGCAGGAGGGACACAAGAATGAGCATAAGACAAAAGAAGGAGATGTTAAGATATAAAGGCCCTGAATAGGGGCTTACCTGAAAAACTGGTGTGCCCAGCCTGGCACCTAATACCTGGTAAATGGGGAATCCTTGGTGAAGGTAAGGTGTAGCAAAGTACTGCAAGGTTATTTAGTGTGTTACAACACAGAGTACAGCACCACTAGACAGGATCAATGTATAGCATGTTTTTTGAAGTGCAGCACCACTGCATGGGTTTGATGCATTGGTATAATGTGGTACAGCAAGACATCTGTTATTGAGCATTTTTTTATGCAGCGCCACTACATGGGTTTAATGCAATTGCTTCAAGCTATGTGTTGCCAGTGCAACATATGGAGATGTAAATGAAGACAGGCTACACAGGTTAAAAACAAACCATTTTCTCATTTAAAAGCGCATTTTATTTTTCATATTCAAAATGCACACAATTTTTTCTTTTTACCTGAAATTCCTCTGTTGCAGGAGACACATTTGAGGATTAATGAACTAACCTCATTAACAAAAAACTAACACGCTAACTCATTAATAACATAATGTGTTATCCAGCGCAAAATGAATGGAAAATGACAGGCTCTGAAAGTCATTTTAAACGCACATTCAGTTTTTTTTTCTTTTTGCTCTGCTGCTCTGTCCACAGAAACTGCAGGAAGCAAAGACCTCGAATAAGCAGGAAATCAGTTTGGTTACAGTTGCAACTGTATAAGCCAAGCCATTGTGTGCAGAGGGTGGTTAGGACATGATAGAATTTTATTGGTTAGGATCCTTTGGTTGGAGGTAACCAGAGTTTTCTTGTATAATCTCGAGGAAGAAGCTAGGGAGAGACATCTTGACACAGCTCAAAGAAGGACTGGGTTGATAGCTGGGGATGCCTGATTCCTAAAGCAGATTCAACTTGGTTGCAGAGGCTGGGATTTCCAGTCAACAAGTCCCAGTTTGAGTGACAGCAAATGCTTGTCCTTGCTGGGTGAACCCCTCCAGAAGGCGACCAGCCAAAGAAGTTACATGCTGAATAAGCCTGGTAATTATCTCGCTGAAGTGTGGGGGCTGAGTGTGTGTGCGAAAATATTCAGTCAGTGTAGGAAAGGAGATTCCTGTGCTTTACCCACGTGTTTAATGTTGCAAATTGAATTCTTGTTCCCCGCCACTCTCTTCTCAGTGTATCACAAATAATGCTGTTACTGTGCTATTTCATTTATTTCTGTAAAAGAGTGAGATTGTGTTTAAATGCAACTTTTTTAAAACACAAAAATATCTGAAAGCAGACAGGTGGTGTGTTTTATTTTCTCTTTCCTTTGTGCATTTACCAATACAGTGCTGATGATGTGGGGAGATGTTTAGACAGTGCAATTGTCATTTTTAAGGTAGCTAAAAATAAGATTTGGCTGCAGCTGTGCGCAAAATGTCATTCAGTATGAGCAATTATAACTAACTGTGTGTGTTGTAGTCTGCCGGAGGTCTATGAGTCGGCAGAAAGGGAGGCCCGGGACATAGTTCACTACCATATATAAGTTAGTGAAAAATACCACATGTAGCTCATTGTTGTAGATAATTCAGTGAGAATTGCCCATGGTGGCACACTAAAAATGAAAATGTGGTGTTCCTGAAATGCAAGCCTGAGGTCTCTCTAGTGATTACACGAAAAATCTAAACAAAAATAAGGGGTTCTGGATATTGGGGCCACAAATAAAACAAAGGAATTATGCTCACCAAAAATACCACCAACCACGCATACCAACCATGCAGGTCTGTGTACTGAAATAATGCATATCCACTGTATTATTATTATACATAACCCAATCTGAATACAAGGAGTGATTGTTGCTAAATTATTTTTCGCCGGTAAGAAAATACCGCCAGGCGCCAAATCTACACAAAATACCCAACAGTACTCATATGAGTTTAAATCAAACAAAAACAAAACAACCCTAAAACTAAAATAATGTAATTACCTAAAGATCCTTGAAACCGGATCTAATCCTAATGTTATCTGAATGAGCAAGGATTCTGCAAAATTCAGGGCTTCCTGATGTTGTAGACCATGGAGGGTATAAGAGCTGTTTCGAGAGCACAGTATCTTGAAGGCTGATTCCTTATATTCCATTTCCTAAGCCACTTCCTTATTTGGTGTGGCATGATATGATATGATAGGATATGGCATCTATAACACACCAGTGCATGACTATTTCTAGGCTCCATGCATTGTCATGCTAGAGGAAAGAACCTCTCGACATTATTGCACACCACGCAGGACCAGGAAATCTCCCATGTTTGAATCACCATCGGTAGATGAGCCAAACGTGAAGATCACCAAGCCCCCAATGTCCAGGGTAGTCAGGGAGTGCAGAGACAGGGTTCCCCTTTCATCTGTGGGGGTGCTGTTTCCTAACAGGATGCCAGCATAGACATTTTCCTTCAATGACATAGTATCTTTTACTGTCGTTATGTGAAAAGCCAACATGATTAACTTAGAATACTGGCTTACATTAGTTCAGCCAGTATAGATGTTTTCTCAAAGTGGCATAGCTTGCTTTCCCAACATGATGGTGTAAACCAGTGTGTGGGTCTTCTTATGTGGGGTAGAGGTGACTACATTGTTGCAGCTAGCATGACATTTTCTGACAGTTGCATGGCATGTTTACCTGGGCGTATGGGCAAAGTCTACTTGGTGAGTGCTCTTATATGGGGTGGTTGGACTGCAATGGGGCAACTATCATGGACTTTTTATTACACTGACATGGCATGTTTTATTGGCATTATGGGCAAAGTCAACTTGGTAAGTGTTCTTAAGTGGGGGTGCAGGTAAGAATATCAGGGGAGCAAGTAAGGAGAATTTTTGGGTAGTTTGGCATGTCAGATATTCCTGGCATTATGGGCAAGGCCAACGTAATGAGTTTTCTTGTGTGTGGGGACTACACTGTGGTAGCTAACATGAAAGCTTCAACACAGTGGAACGGCATGCCTCACTTTTTATTCAGGCAAATCCCACTTGATGAGTATTCTTAAGTGGATGACCTAGGCTACATTGGGAAAGAAAGCATTAATGTTTTATAGTCACATGGCATGTTTTACCAGAATGAGAGGCAAAGCCAACATGTTTACAGTTCTTACGTGGAATACTGACCTATTAATTCAGCCACTATGGATGTTTTCCTACAGTGGCATGACATTTTCTACTGGAATTCTATGCAAATCTAACCTGATGAGAGATGGTACATGGTGGTGGCAGGGGCGTCATTGGGGCAGCTAGCATGGACATGTTTACCACTGACATGGCATGTGTTGTCTGAAATTAGGGACATACCCAACTTGATGAGTGATCTTATGTAGTGATGGGGGTGGACAGTAGTGGGGGTCTAGCATGGACATTTTCTTACAGTGGCATGCCATGTTTTAATGGAATCAATGGAAAAGACAACCTTATGACTGTTCTCACTCAGGGTCTACTTTGGGGCAGCAGGAATGTGCATTCAGCCAATTAGATTAGCGTTCTTACATGTGGAGGCTACACTGGGCAACCCGCATGTATTTTTCCAGTGTCATGCCATTTTGTCTAGCATTATGGGAAAAGCCAACATGATTAGCCTTTTTATATCAAATATTGGTCTAGATCTGGTACAGCCAGTTAGGACATTTTATTTTACAGAGACATGCCATATTTTACTGGTATTAAGGGCAAAGACAACCTCATGAGTGCTCTTACATGGAGGCTACATTGGGGAAGCCAGCATAAACATTTAGCCAACCTGTTTAGCATGTCTACATGTGGAGGCTACATTGAGCAACCAGCATGGAGTGTCTCCAGTGGCATGCCATTTTGCCGAGCGTTATGGGCAAAGCCAACATTACTAGCATTCCTATATTAAATATTGGTCTACATCTGGTACAGCCATTTTTGTACAGTGGCATGACATTTTTTACTGGCATTCTGGTCAAAACCACCCTGGTGAGACTTCATTCGTGTGCTGTGTGCAACTCCATTGAGGCAGCCACTAAGGATGTTTTTGTAGATTGGTATTTCATGTTTTATATGTATTTAGGTTAGAGCCAGCAGGATGACTGTTTTTATGTAAGTATACTGGCCTACATTGGGGCTACCAGTATGGACATGTTTTCTTATAGTTGCATCACATTTGTTCCTAAAATTATGGGCAAAGCCAACATGAATATGTTGTTATTTGGGATTAAATCTCACATATTGGCAGAGTGAACACAGACATCCTTTCATATAGTATCATTACAAGGATTATTGGCAAAGCAAACATGTGCATGCTTTTATGTGGGGATACTATTATATATTGGTGCAGCCAGCATGGGCATAAATGGGCAAATCCATCATGAAAATGTTTTATTTTTTACACTGGCATATATATTTTAGGAAAAGGCAACATGCTCTTGTAAGTGTTTTTTCACTTGACCTATATTGGATTTTTTTTCACGTGTTATTTTATGAAACTGATTGCATGTGTGTCTTGTCCTACATTTTTTCACAGAAATGTGTCTGTACACAACATAGATAAAGATATCAAGTCAGTTTGCACGTGTGCAGATGCAAAAGAAATGCAAGCAGACAAAGTAATCTTGAAGCTAGTTTTATAGTGAATAGATTGCGGCATGCACCAATATATACATATATGCATAAAGAGTAAAGGATGGATGTTTCCCCTACGTGTTAGAGCAGTGCTGGTCTCTAGCAAGAAGGCCTAATTTTCAGTGTGTCGCAGCTAACAAAAACTGAAATAACAAAGTGAATCTCGAAAAGGCGAGGCTGGATGAGCCATGAAGTCAAGTCAAGAAGCCAAGGACTTATCAGGCTGAAGATAACTGACATTGGATACAAAGCATGTGAAAGAACAAGCTCCTGTTCAGAAGGGATGAACAAAACAAGGAAGATGTCAGAGGTCTATTAGAAAATAGTATTTTTAATACACTAAAGGCTTGAAATCATGGTCTACAGTCACATGGACAGATCCAATTGGAACGAGCAAGATATTCACACCTACGCATGAGGGCGGAGTGTGCCTTCACTCCCCTGAATTCTCCACAGTCCAGAACAAACTCAAGGCCGGGCTTAAAAGCCTAATTGATTGAACAGACCACTGAGGTGATGATGGATTGATATGCTAATTGGTAGGGAAGCTATGGTTATGATGAGCTCACCAGCACCTGAAAGGCCAGCCTGCATGCTGATAGAAGTAGGCAGAAAAGTAGTGACAAAGGTTAGAGTGCCAACCAATTGTAGGAGACCACGTAATCAAGGGTCCTATAGTTGGTGTAGCCAATGGGACGTTGTGTATTTAGTGACGTTCATAGTGGCTATTTTGATGGGAGGGCTTAGTTGCCCCACCTGATGTTAAGAAACCAATTGCTTTCATTCACTGTCCGATACTAGTATAGAACGTATACTTAGACATTCCTTTAGACCCAATCACGTTCTCCAACAGTTTTTGTAGTTTGCCATGTAGCATGACGTTAGTAATACGTAGGTTAACGTCATCAATGACGATTTTTTGCTATATAAGATTGTTTTTTTTTGTAATGCATTGAGAGAATTTGCGCTGAGACGTCCGTTGTACTCCCTATTTTAGATAATTAAAAATAAAACAGTTATCTTTTTTGCCAACTACCTGAGTCGTTTTGATTATTGATGTATGAATAAAATCTGCATCCCCATCCATCTCTAGGGTAATTGCTAAACATCTTAAAGAGCTGAGGTTTTTCAGTTCAACACCAAGCTAACCCATATTTGTATATACATTCTAAGGCCAAGAACCTCTCCAAACTCCACTTTTGTTTGTTTGGGGTCCCTTGCTATGCTTGGTCCCACCTGTATATTCTTGGGAAATGTCTTCACCTCTCCATTTGAAAAATACACCAGCCACCAATGTTTACAAAAGATAAATAAGACGAATTTAGCAAAGTTTTGGCACAACCCCTCAAAGATTAGTAATAATGTACTAGGGTTGCACGTTTATTCTTTGCATGTGCCTCTAAAAATGTCTGCTGTGTTTTTAATGTCAGTGTAAACAAATCTTGTGTAAAACCTAAAGTCACCTACACATCCCTATCTCCATAACCATGTACATTTACCCTTAAGTGTGTGGCGATGTTCTCGTTTTATGTGCCACTCCATTTTCTTTTTGCCAAAAGAATAAAATGCTCCACATCCACTGGACAAGATCTGACAAACCAACAGCAACAGGCTACCTGCTCATGCATACCACATTTAGTGCAATCCCAAAATCAAAATAATTTCGTGCTCACTGACATTCTTCATAGTGTTCCACCGCTTTCTTGCTGGGCCAGGAGCTCACAAAAGTGTGTCATGGGGTTTTCAGAGCTGTGGACCTAGTTCTACAGAAAGTGTAAAAGACGATGATAAGCTCTGAATCTTAGCTGCCAACCACAAGGTCACTTTGGCAAGCACGAAGCATAGTCCAATCAGAAACACTGCAGTAGAACAATAGTTTAATAAAAGACTGCACCTCTCATTTATATTCCTTCCTGTCAAATTAAGTGTAATTGTTTACAATCAACACTATGCAAATTACCTGAAATAAACATTAAAGCAGGAAGTCAGTCATACTTTTCACGTGTCCATTCATCTATCACTCCATTAAAATCACATTAATTAAATCTCAAATTATGCACTTTCTGTCCCATTGGCTGCCTCCCCTCCCATTTGACTTACTATGACATTGACATACGTCCTGCAGTGGAAGGTGTGTACTTGTTCCTTTCACACAAAGCATCCTGTCTTCATAGAACATATTACAAAGTAAGGTAAAGCACAATTCTACTCTGCCACACAAAACAGTTGACCATACATTTCTACTTTAATACAAAAAAACGCACTACATTTTAGAAAAGATGGTACCGAACAATGTGCAGGGTTAGAGCAGCATCCATGATATTATGCTTCGAAATGCCTATTTGCTTAAGGACAAGAGAAATAATATACATTTGCGAATTGCAACTTGAATACCAATAGCACCAAAGCTGCTATGAGGGAAAGTGTATTATTGACTACTAAGCCTGAAACCAAGCTTCAGCACATTTGAGCGTATTTTAAAAATGCGACCGGAAGCATTTTTATTAATGTGTAAGTGGCATCCCGTGTTTTATAGGAACGCCTGATATAAAGTCCCGGCAGCCTGCAAACGTGAGGATGCATTGCAACGTCAGAAAGCGTGCCTCGAAAGGAGCATGAAGTAGGTCCTGAAATAAAGATATGATCAAAACCGCACTGCCACCCTTTTGAATGAAAACAGAAATCATTGTATCTATCATGACCTACACATTACTTTCAGCACTGTAACTTGTGGCAGTGCTCAATAACCTTGTGCAGTGGAGGATGAGCTGAAGTAAAGCTCTATCAATTAAAATATGGGTATTGTGGTTCATGGAGGCAGGACGTTTTCCAAAATCATATTTTCTGCTAAAAACGATTTCTATACCTAATTTGACTTTGCACTTTTGCTGACAGGATGAAAGAGTCCTCAGTTGCAGACTTCTTGATTTTTAAATTGTGCTCAAAACGAATAATGCAGATATTTAGATTTCTCACTCATAGGTAGACCTGATAACTCTCC
This sequence comes from Ambystoma mexicanum, assembly GCF_040938575.1. Classification (NCBI taxonomy): domain Eukaryota; kingdom Metazoa; phylum Chordata; class Amphibia; order Caudata; family Ambystomatidae; genus Ambystoma; species Ambystoma mexicanum. The sequence continues at coordinate 999,676,166 of NC_090933.1, forward strand.
ACTTAACAGCACACGGATTGTAGTGTGTTAATGAGTTGTCTGTGGATAGGTAAAGTGCATATTTAATAGACACTTGATTGGCAATTATTTTATTAGGATGACTCCATACTTTTGTTGTTTGGGTGTTTCTGCCGATGACTCACATCTCTAGAAGAGTATAGCTTGCCCTCTGCCGATGCTACCAGTATAGAGAGGAAAAAGGCATATCATTCCCTTCCTACCTGTTTAAGCACTATGGCTAAGCCACTACTTGGCCAGCCTGTAATTTTAACCGCAATCGAAACACATACGCTATGATTCACCCATTGTCCATGGCAAGGATTGGGTCCTAAATTCCTAACAGTTAATTCTCAATGCTCCCTGGCGAGGGTTAGGGGATAGAGTTTGCCTCTGGCTTGGAGCACCTGCCTTCACCTCACAAGGAGGTCTGGAGGACTTTGGAACAGACTTTTCGTGTGTAAAGTGGAGTGGGGAGTATTAGTGTGTAGGCAGGCATACTAGTTTGGAGGAGGCAGTAGTACTTTGAAGGAGGGAGCAGCAGTGTGGAGGAATGAGTGTGGAGGAGAGAGTCGTAGGGTGAAAGTGTGGGATGTCCTTGAAACAATTGAAAACACAATTTCGAATTAGAAAAGACAGAGATTTTCTTTTGCCTGATTTCAAACATTTATTTTGGCTTTCTGCACCTTTTTAGAAAGATAATGTGGGGGAGTGTCCCCAAATAAACCCCTCCACTATCCCCTACCCTAAGCTATATCCATATCCCACCTCCATCTATTTTTCCATACAAATTTGCGAACATTTCGTAAAAATGAGTTACAAAAACCCAACATGTTCTGATTCCTTTTTTTCTATGGATACCAAAGTGGGAGAAGTAACACCAATGGGTGGAGAAGGCAGACATAAAAGAAGTAGAGGAAGGGAGATTCAGGGAGTAGACGGAGTGAAGACAAGAAGAGTTGGGAGTAGGAGAGTGATGCTATCCATACCACCTCAATGGGATGAAAGCATTGTAGAAAACACCTAGATAAACTAGGGCTTGGTAGGGCAGAAGACGCCATGTCCATAGAGAGAGGTGAAAGTGAGGGGACCAGTTCAAGTACACTGTGCTTGTTTCCAGCATGCAAGGTGTTAGGGAAAATTCTCTGTTTAGGCTGAATTTCCTAACCTAGTGAGTCCCCCCAGCAGCTTTGCTGGATTTCTGGAGTTTGTTTTTTTCCATCCTGGGAAGAGTGAGACTCTTTTTCTCCCACTCTTGGACATGAATGTGTGTAATTCCTTTGAATGTCAATGTGTTCTATGGGCTATGGGGTCTTTTACTCCATAGGGTCTCATATGTTTTGCTATGTGTGTTACACTGCACCCTCCGTTCCGTAGCACTGGGGCATCCTAGCGGACCTCCATCATAGACTCCATACCCGGGGACTGACTACTGTCTCCCCGGGCATGTAAAATCACCATTGGCTTTACTAGACCTAAATTTACTAACAGAACTAGTACAAACCATCCTATTGTGGACGTGCTAGTAGGGGTAATTAGATTACTCCTGGGTCTGTTATTCGAGGGGGCACTGTCCCGTCCCCCTCGTCGAGTTTTGGCTGGTGGCAGTGGAAACTACTTGTTATATTCGACCCCGAATATAACCCTATGGGATTCTTCCCATTGTTGGAGATTGATACCTTTTTCCCGTTAATCTCTAACATACCACCGGTTTACTTATCTTAAATAAGTCTATCGGATGGTATTTTCTGCCAGAACTCGGTTTTTAAAATGGCGTCTGTGTTCGTCTCTGTGACTCCTAAACCAAAGGTTGAGCCCTTTGTTCCACTTTTGGCGGGCTTCTGTACAGAGACCCTCCAAAGTGGTGCCATTCTGTCTGGGTTACCACAGGGGTGTGGGAGGGGGTTTAGGCACCCTGGACCGAGTTGCCTTGCCAACTCCGGTCGCACTCTAGTGTGATTGGCCCAAGTGGTGAGCCACCCCGCTCACCACTTAGCGTATTTTGATTGACAGCTAGGCTGAATTAATGGGGGTTTTCTGCATAAAAGCAGGGCTTTTGGGACTGGATCTTCAGAAGTCGCCACAGGACCTAAGAATCCGACGAGGGTAAAGCTGAGCTGACCTGCAACAACGACACCTCTGGTGGAGCCCTGCGGAACCGACTCACCACTTCCCAACGACAGAGGAGATCTCCCTGCCGGAGAGTCTCTTCCCCTGACTGGTGGGAACAACCAGTCCCCTTTACTTTTTCTTCGCTCCAGGACGCAGTGGTCGAATTGCCCGTGCAGAGCACCTCGGCAACCGGATAGCCACTACCCCTGTACCGCGACCAAAAGGTGGTGCCTTGTGATGGAGCACTCCGCTGCTGGTCTCTTCCCTGGTGGTGCACCGGACTTCACTTTTCTTCGACGACGAGATCATCTCTACTCTTGGCAAAGACCCGACGTGCATCCACCACCAGGAACAACTGCCCCCGCGGGAGCTGTCTCTCCACAAACAAGGTACCGTGTCCGCCTGGCTCCTCTTTCTGCCGGATCGAGTGAGGTGTCTTAATCCTCGCCTTTCCATTGGGTCGCCTCCATGCTTTCTTTAACGTGTTGTTCTGAACCGGTCCAATCTTTTCATAACAATTTTGCGATAAAGACTCGAAGCGCATTTCCACTGAGACACTTTTTGGGACATATCACCTTGCCTCTCTCCGAGTGGGCCTGGCCTCTGAACTTTGTGATCTACAGTAGACCCTGCCTTACTTGCCTTGCATTTGTCCGAAAAGTATTGATACCTAGTTGACTTCATAACCTGCCTTATTTTTCTCTCCCATCCTAACGAATACTAGAATGCCATCTAGGTTAAAGCATACACCTCTGTCTGCAAATAAGTGATGCCAGTGAACCTAGACTTGCCAAACTATTGTTAGGGGGATTGATATTTTTCTTCGTATAGTAATTGTGATTGGAGTTGTTTACACTATTAGTGCCAGAGTGTTTTCCATAGATGTGTTGTTATAAATAAATACCTTTAAATCTTTACACCGAAGCCTTGTTCCGTGTTTGCTTGTTCTACTGTGTAGATTGCCCTATATTGTATACTCCACATACTGCCTAACTCTTCTTGAGGGAAGTCTGACTGCTCAGCCACAGCTACCAAGTGAATCTGTGTGGTGCAGACTGCTACCAAGTGGGTTTACTGCCAAACACCTGTAGTCCTAAACCTTTTGCAGTGGTCCCAGAGGGAACTGCACAGGTTTCCGTCTAACACTGGTGGCAGAGGTGGGATTTGTATCGAGTATACAGTTTAGAGTGCTTTTCGACACTTTAGGATAACTAACCACAAAGCTTAGCACTAAAAAAAGAAACTTTCAAAAACATGTCTACGATGGAAACTTACAGTCAAGAGTCCTTGTCGGGTGAAACTACTAAGAGTTTACGAGCTCTCTGTAGGCAAGAGAATCTTTCTGTAAGAGGAAAGAAGTTAGAACTGATAGCGAGATTGCTGGAAAACCAAAGTCTGGGTACTGGTTCAGAGGAACCAACTTCTCCAGCAAATGTATATAACAGTGATGGTGTTGATCTAAATCATAATTCTGATGATAGTGATGAAGAGGCTGACGAGGAAGGAGAGGCTAACGAAACTGTCTCCCCTGCTCCTCTACCTGCCTTACCAGCTGTACCTACGGGGCCCATACCAGGTCCCACATGTAACCCTGCTTATTTTGAACTTGAAAAAATGAAGCTCGAATTAGAATACAAACGGTTCTTGGCTCAATCTGAAAGAAACCAAGAGCTCGAGTTCAGACGGATGAATGCCCAGGCTGAGCAGAAGCAAGCTGAGTTAAGGCTCAGGGAAATAGAACTTAATCACGAATTAGAGATGAAAAAGTTGTCTGTAGAAAATGCTTCTCTCTCCTCTGGTTCCTCTAGGAGCTCCAGTCCCAAAAGACCCCGGATGCCGAAGGAATTAGGGGGTATGTATGAACCGAGATTGGATGTATTGGATTGGTTAAACCGGTTTGAGTACAATCATGGGCTCCAGGACATCACCGGGAATGATTTACTTCCCTGGTTGTTCTCTAGGCTCCCCCCTGTTGCGACTGATGTGGTAATGGAGTTGGGGGAGGCGGATAAAACAGATTACGAAAGTGTGAAACTAGCTTTGATAGCTAGATTTGGAAGACCCCTCCCCAGTATCTTAAGAGGTTTAGAACCCTCAAAAAGCATAATGGTACCCCTTGCGCTACCTTGGTCAGTGAAGGGTTGAAAAACTTAGAGGGATGGATTAAGGGTTACAAAGTGAACACTTATGAGGGTATGAAGAATCGTTTTATGTTGGAGTCTATTTATGATGCCTGTTCTCCTGAGCTCAGACAGCACTTGGCTGATTCGAAGGAATTGGATTCCCAGAAGCTAGCTAAGGCTGCTGACTTATGGGTTGCCAACAGGGCTACTCATAAGGATTCTGGGGCAACTCAGACGAAGGATGAGGGAAAACAGCCTAAAAAAGACTCAAAAGAGAATTCGAATAACTCAAATTCCAAAGAGGGCCCCAAACAAAACCAGAAGGGTAAGCCACAAGGAAAACCGCAGCAGAATAGTGTGTCTTCTGGTGCCAAACCGGAAGGAGGCCAGAACAAGCCATCATTCCAAAAAGCATTCGGTAAATGCTTTGTTTGTGGCTCGACTGACCACCTGAAAGGAGATCCCAGATGTAAGGGTAAACCTTCAGGGGTCCAGCTTGTCTCCTTAGCCTTCGCTCCAGAGGAGGAAGTCCAAATGACAAGTGGAAACTTTCCACTGCTAGCTGATGAACCCATTGGAGTCTCAGCTAGCGTTTCTTTAATATGTCTGGGGTTGTGGGAACAACAGAATTTAGATGTCTATAATTCTATCCCCGATAATACTAAAGAGTATTATAAGGACAGTGTCCAGGTGAATGGTCAGGAGACTCCTGCCATTAGGGACACTGGGGCCAGCATAACTGTGGTGGATAAATCGTTTTTTCAGGCTGAGGATGTTGCTAAGGCACCCACACGCCTCACCAAGTTAGCTGGAGGGCCTGTGCAGATGCTTCCCCAATTACCAGTTCTCATCCAGTGTAACGGCATGACTGTGAAGATACCTGTCAGCATACAGAGTGAGGTACCAGGACGCGTACTGTTGGGTAACAATTTAAAAACTCTCTGAGTTGTATCGCATACTCCCAGACCTCCTAGTAAACGCTTACAGGAGCTAACCAGACCCGCAAGAGAGAGGACCATGCGCGGTACTCTCCCGGAGATGATGAAGAAAGAAATCACTCCTGCTCCACTGGAATTGTCGGCCGCTGTCTCGAAGAAATCAGAAGCGAAAGGGAAACCTAAGACTTCTACCCCGAAACCAGCAGCCAGCATTTCAGTGCAGCCAACACGGACTTCCCCGCAGTTGTCCAAAGTTACACCCGTAACTCCACCTCCAGCTGAGGCTGAGAGGGAGGTACGACACTGTGTGGTAGAAGAGCTAATGGAAGGCCAGGAACTCATTGGAGATCTGGATCCTGTTGACCATCCTGAGCTGCAGTCTTTACTGGCAGAAGGTGGACCCAGCAGGGCAAACTTCAGTAAGGGACAGAGAGAATGTCCAACTCTGGAAGGTCTTCGCCACCAGGCAGAAGCTCAGGCTGAAGGGCAAGAGCCTGGGAAATACAGGTTGGACTGGGAAGATGGCCTCTTCTACAGTGAACCGACTGAGTCTGCACCTGGAGACTACAAGCGGCTTGTAGTACCCCAAGAGAACAGACCACAGTTCTTGCAGTTAGCCCATGAGAGTCCTTTGGCTGGTCACTTGAGTTTCAAGAAGACTAAGGAAAGGCTCTCTCTCTACTTCTATTGGCCAAAAATGGGGGCCGAAGTAGAAAAACACTGCAGGAGCTGCCATACCTGCCAGACCTCTGGTAAGGTTGGCTCCAAGAATGTGGCACCTTTAGTGCCTCTCCTAGTTGTGGGAGTCCCGTTTGAGAGAGTAGGGATTGACATTGTTGGTCCCCTTGATCCTCCAACCTCCTCAGGCAACAAGTTTATATTTGTTGTAGTAGACCATGCTACTAGGTATCCTGAGGCAATTCCTATGAGGACTGTTACAGCCCCGGCGGTGGCTAAGGCCCTCCTTGGTATCTTTACTAGGGTCAGGTTTCCTAAGGAAGTAATCTCTGACAGGGGGTCAAACTTTATGTCCCACTACATGAAAGCCATGTGGAAAACCTGTGGAGTTACTTACAAGTTCTCAACAGTTTACCACCCACAAACCAATGGGTTGGTAGAACGGTTCAACCGAACCATGAAGAGCATGTTAGGTGCTTTAGAGGAACCCCTTAAGCGTAAGTGGGACCTTCTACTGCCATGCCTTCTCTTTGCTTATAGGGAAGTCCCTCAGGAGGGAGTAGGTTATTCTCCCTTCAAACTTCTCTATGGTCATTCAGTCAGAGGTCCATTGGCCCTGATTAAGGAGGGGTTGGAGAGTGCTCCTTCCCCCAAGCAAGTCAGAGTGACTGACTACGTGATAGGTCTCCGGAGGAGAATGTCGCACATGATGACAGAAGCAAGCGATAACTTGAAAGCTGGACAAGCAATGGTCAAGCACTGGTACGATCAAAAGGCTAACATGGTTGAGTTCGCTCAAGACCAGCTCGTTCTCGTTATGATCCCAACAAGGCAGAGGGCCTTGCAAGACAAATGGATGGGACCCTTCAGAGTTGTGGGTAAACTCGGAGAGGTTAACTATCTGGTGGACTTGGGCAATCCCAAGGAGGCTCCGACCGTTTTCCACACCAACCGACTCAAAGCGTATGTCTCACGACCTGATGTAGGAGCGTTGCTTCTAGCATCATCCGAGGAAGAAGAAGAGAGTGAAGCTCTTCCGGATCTCCTCAGAGGCTTGCCTTTGGACGAACAAATTGAAGGAGTAAATCTCTCCTCCAATCTGACACCCGAGCAACAAGAAGAGTGCAAATCCATGTTGAATCAGTTTGCCTCTCTGTTCTCGCTTTCACCAGGCTTGACCCCTTGGGGCCAGCATGACATACTCACTGGTGACTGTCTGCCAGTCAAAATCAGAGGATATCGAATGTCAGAACACTTACAAACCCACATCAAAGGTGAGGTCAGCAAGATGCTTGATCTCGGGGTAATAGAGCCCTCTACTAGTCCATGGTCTAGCCCAGTTGTGTTAGTACCAAAGGCCGGATCTAAAGAGCTTAGATTCTGCGTGGATTATAGAGCTCTTAATGCAGTCACCAAGACTGATGCCCACCCTTTGCCAAGAACAGATGAGTTGGTTGATAAACTTGGCGCCACCAAGTTCCTCAGCACATTTGACTTGACGTCAGGCTATTGGCAAATAGCCCTGACAGACCATGCCAAGGAGAAAACTGCATTTTCGACCCCCGTTGGCTTATACCAGTTTAAGGTAATGCCTTTCGGATTGAAGAATGCACCTGCTACGTTTCAACGGATGGTAAACCAGGTTCTGAATGGGATGGAGGACTTCTGCATGGCATACTTGGATGACATAGCAGTGTTCAGCAATTCCTGGGAAGAACATGTAACCCACCTGAGAGATGTTTTGCAGGCTCTTGGATGAGCCAACTTGACCATAAAGGCGAGTAAATGCCAAATTGGACAGAGTAAGGTAGTCTATCTTGGACATGAGGTAGGAGGTGGAGAAATAAGGCCTTTGCTCAGTAAGATTGAAGCTGTGCAAAATTGGACAACACCTACTACTCAAACCCAAGTGAGAGCCTTCCTAGGCCTCACTGGGTATTACAGGAATTTCATTGAGAACTATGGGACCATAGCTTCTCCACTGAATGTCATCTCCTCGCCCAAATTTCCTAAAAAGGTTAGATGGAACGAGGAGTGCAATCAGGCTTTTGAAAACCTGAAAAAGGTTCTTTGCCAAGCCCCAGTACTCAGAGCTCCTGATTACCGCTAACACTTCATTGTGCAGACAGATGCTTCAAATGTAGGAATAGGTGCCGTACTCAGTCAACTGGATGGGAAAGGTAGGGAGCACCCCGTTTGCTTCATCAGACGCAAGCTCAAGGATCCTGAAACAAGGTGGGCAACAATCGAAAGAGAGTGCTTTGCTATTGTGTGGGCTCTGAAGAAGTTTAGGCTGTAGTTGTATGGTTCTACTTTTGTCATTCAGACTGACCACCAACCCTTGAGATGGTTAATGCAAATGAAAGGGGAAAACCCGAAACTATTGAGATGGTCGATCTGCCTGCAAGGGTTTGATTTCACCATTGAGCACAGGTCAGGGTGTCACCACCAAAATGCTGATGGTCTCTCTAGGATGTATGTCATCGACTAGAGGTATGAGATTCATCCAGGAGTGGATTAAATCCTCCTGTCCCGTAGTCTGGGGGGGGCGAGTGTTAGGGAGAATTCTGTTTTTAGGCTGAATTTCCTAACCTAGTGAGGCCCCCAGCAGCTTTGCTGGATTTCTGGAGTTTGTTTTTTTCCATCCTGCCAAGAGTGAGACTCTTTTTCTCCCACACTTGGACATGAATGTTTGTAATTCCTTTGAATGTCAATGTGTTCTATGGGCTATGGGGTCTTTTACTCCATAGGGTCTCATATGTGTTGCTATGTGTGTTACACTGCACCCTCCGTGCCGTAGCACTGGGGCGTCCTAGCGGACTTCCATCACAGACTCCATACCCGGGGACTGACTACTGTCTCCCCGGGCATGTAAAGTCACCATTGGCTTTACTAGACCTAAATTTACTAACAGAACTAGTACAAACCATCCTATTGTGGACGTGCTAGCAGGGGTAATTTGATTACTCCTGGGTCTGTTAATCGAGGGGGCACTGTCCCATCCCCCCTCGTCGAGTTTTGGCTGGTGGCAGTGGAAACTACTTGTTATATTCAACCCCGAATATAACCCTATGGGATTCTTCCCATTGTTGGAGAATGATACCTTTTTCCCGTTAATCTCTAACATACCACCGGTTTACTTATCTTAAATAAGTCTATCGGATGGTATTTTCTGCCAGAACTCGGTTTTTAAAATGGCGTCTGTGTTCATCTCTGTGACTCCTAAACCAAAGGTTGAGCCCTTTGTTCCACTTTTGGCGGGCTTCTGTACAGAGACCCTCCAAAGTGGTGCCATTCTGTCTGGGTTACCACATGGGTGTGGGAGGGGGTTTAGGCACCCTGGACCGAGTTGCCTTGCCAACTCCGGTCGCACTCTAGTGTGATTGGCCCAAGTGGTGAGCCACCCCGCTCACCACTTAGCGTGTTTTGATTGACAGCTAGGCTGAATGAATGGGGGTTTTCTGCATAAAGCAGGGCTTTTGGGACTGGATCTTCAGAAGTCACCACAGGACCTAAGAATCCGACAAATGTAAAGCTGAGCCGACCTGCAACGACGACACCTCCGGTGGAGCCCTGCGGAACCGACTGACCACTTCCCAACGACAGAGGAGATCTCCCTGCCGGAGAGTCTCTTCCCCTGACTGGTGGGAACAACCAGTCCCCTTTACTTTTCTTCACTCCAGGACGCAGTGGTCGAATTGCCCGTGCAGAGCACCTCGGCAACCGGATAGCCACTACCCCTGTACCGCGACCAAAAGGTGGTGCCTTGTGACGGAGCACTCCGCGGCTGGTCTCTTCCCTGGTGGTGCACCGGACTTCACTTTTCTTCAACGATGAGATCATCTCTACTCTTGGCAAAGACCCGACGTGCATCCACCACCAGGAACAACTGCCCCAGCTGGAGCTCTCTCTCCACAAACAAGGTACCGTGTCCGCCTGGCTTCCCTTTCTGCCGGATCGAGTGAGGTGTCTTAATCCTCGCCTTTCCATTGGGTCGCCTCCAAGCTTTCTTTAACGTGTAGTTCTGAACAGGTCCAATCTTTCCATAACAATTTTGCGATAAAGACTCGAAGCGCATTTCCACTGAGACACTTTTTGGGACATATCACCTTGCCTCTCTCCGAGTGGGCCTGGCCTCTGAACTTTGTGATCTACAGTAGACCCTGCCTTACTTGCCTTGCATTTGTCCGAAAAGTATTGATACCTAGTTGACTCATAACCTGCCTTATTTTTCTCTCCCGTCCTAACGAATTCTAGAATGCCATCTAGGTTAAAGCATACACCTCTGTCTGCAAATAAGTGATGCCAGTGAACCTAGACTTGCCAAACTATTGTTAGGGGGATTGATCTTTTTCTTCGTATAGTAATTGTGATTGGAGTTGTTTGCCGTATTAGTGCCAGAGTGTTTTCCATAGATGTGTTGTTATAAATAAATACCTTTATATCTTTACACCGAAGCCTTGTTCCGTGTTTGCTTGTTCTACTGTGTAGATTGCCCTATCTTGTATACTCCACATACTGCCTAACTCTTCTTGAGGGAAGTCTGACTGCTCAGCCACAGCTACCAAGTGAATCTGTGTGGTGCAGACTGCTACCAAGTGGGTTTACTGCCAAACACTTGTAGTCCTAAATCTTTTGCAGTGGTCCCAGAGGGAACTGCACAGGTTTCCGCCTAACACTGGTGTACAGCAGTGGGATTTGTATCGAGTATGCAGTTTAGAGTGCTTTTTGACACTTTCTGATAACTAACCACAAAGCTTAGCACTAAAAAGCAACTTTCAAAAACATGTCTACTATGGAAGCTTACAGTCAAGAATCGTTGTCAGGTGAAAATACTGAGAGTTTACGAGCTCTCTGTAGGCAAGAGAATCTTCCTGTAAGGGGCAAGAATTAGAACTAATAGAGAGATTGCTGGCGAACCAAAGTCTGGGTACTGGTTCAGAGGAACCAACTTCTCCAGCAAATGTAGATAACAGTGATGGTGTTGATCTAAATCATAATTCTGATGATAGTGATGAAGAGGCTGAAGAGGAAGGAAGGAAGGAAGAGGAAGGAGAGGCTAACGAAACTGTCTCCCCTGCTCCTCTACCTGCCTTACCAGCTGTACCTACGGGGCCCATACCAGGTCCTACATGTAACCCTGCTTATTTTGAACTTGAATATTGTATACTCCACATACTGCCTAACTCTTCTTGAGGGAAGTCTGACTGCTCAGCCACAGCTCCCAAGTGAATCTGTGTGGTGCAGACTGCTACCAAGTGGGTTTACTGCCAAACACCTGTAGTCCTAAACCTTTTGCAGTGGTCCCAGAGGGAACTGCACAGGTTTCCGCCTAACACAAGGCACTGGAAAAGAGGCTTTTCTGAAAGTGGCAGCTGTGGGATCTGGAAGATCAGAAGATTAGATTGCAGGTAGATAGGTTTAGCTGGGAGAAGTCAGAGCAGCTAGAACGGGAGCTGGTGTGCTTTCTCAGAGAAGTCCGGCCCAAGTCAGTTGAGAGTAATTTTGAGCTGGTAGAAGCACGCTCTTCATGATGGAGGTCTGGAGCATGCTCCATTTCTCAGCAAATACGTGGTGGTGAACGAAGCGCTCCAACACTGTAATACTGTCTTCGCAAAGTTATGGAAGAGAAAAACTTATTTATGACAGAAAGAAACCTACTTAAGGTGGATGTAGTGCCAACAGTGCCAATGTATCTTATTGCCTTGTTTAAGACCCCACCCTCACCCACAAGGTAGCTACAATACAAGCAGAGGTAAGGAAATACAACCGGGATGACTGATAGATGTTGAAATTCAAATCATCTCATGGCCCACAGGTAGCAACTTTAAACAATGCTTCCTCGGCCTCAGTATGTATACAGTGGGGGTTAAAAAAAAAGAATACATATATATAAACACGTAATAACAAGGGATACCTTCAATCAAATAAAAAATCACTTACTTAGGTATAACATATACCATTTAATAACAGCATTTAAAGTAACAACATTGGAGCAGATTAGTATTATTATTATTTTTATTAATATTATTATTAATATTATTATTATTATTATTATTATTATTATTATTATTATTATTATTATTATTATTATTATGAGGTTATTTATTTAGCGCTGCCCTAACTTCAGAAAGCAAAAGAGCGATTTACAATCATAGGTGGAAGAACACAGTGAGGGAAGCCGAGGAAAAAGGAGCACAGAGCTAACAGGGGGTGCTAGTGTGGACAAATGGCAGCAAGGGAATCTACAAGAAACAATGGGGGGAGACAGTGGGCAGCACATCACCAAGTCTCAGGTAAGCTGGGGAGTGCAGGGTTTGCTGATCTTGGTGTTAAGGCGTAGCCATTGCTTGGAGAGAAAGGTATTGATCTCTTTTCTGAACTGTAGATGTGATGGGACAAGTCTGATGTTGACGGGGAGAAGGTTCAAGAGTCTTGAAGCATAGACAGGGAAGGCCTGTCTTCTGTTACTTTCCTTCCTGCACCGTTGTAATTGAAGTCTGCACATTATCCTACTTCTGGTGAATTCCAGGCCTCTGGAGGTGCTGAGTTTCTAAGGGAGGTAGCTTGAATCCTGGGACCAAGTTGACTAATAAGGCATACAGTTGATGAGGTGTTTGCCCAGTTGATAAACACACTACATTTGAAACCTGGTCAGCATTCTATAACATTAATAAAAAATGGGTTATTCTTTTAACCCTTAAGCTACTGCTTCTAATGTGAGCGATCAGTGCCTGAACTCCTATTTCACACTTTTACCCACCCCGTTGAAGCCAGCACATTAAGGTGCAAGTTCTTTTACACATATTGAAAAAGTAATGGTGAACAGATAAACATTGTCTCCAAAAACTGTGCATGGTGCGAAATAAATTGAGGCCAAAATATCATCGAAATGTGTGGGCAATGTGTTAATTTGGGTGATGAAAACAATAAACGTACAAACTTAATTCTCAGGTACAGCATGTCGAATTCTTCTCAATCTTAAACATGGGTTATGTCAAGGCAGCCACCAGGATCAACAGATAACGCACACACAAACATTAACAGGGTAATTCATAGAAATTCGCACAAAAGTGGCGCACGCGGCTGGTGCACAGTGTCCCCGTGCGATACACTGCGCCAGCCACGTGCGATAAAATCCTTTTCATCGCACAGCGTATTCATGGATTTTAGCCTCAAAAACCAGCCGTGGCGCAGAGTGGCGCAGCGACCCTGCAGCAGCGCCAGTTACGCCCCCAAGAACGCCCTCGCGCAAGGAAAAGCCTTCAAAATTCCCAAACCATCGCAAAGGGCTGCGCTAACCCTGGACCAGTTCACAGGGCTGCCAAACAGCAAACGCCAAGCGGGGAACGTGTATTTCAGTGGTTCTCGGAAGTTTCACACGCGATTGTCCTGGGTACGTGTACATCAGGGGTGGGCGGGAAGTAACACATGCGATTCCATCAGGTCACATGTATTCCAGGGGTGCGCGGGAAGTATCACATGCAAAAACAGCAGGGTACGTGCATTTCAGGGGAGCGCGGGAAGTATCGCACGCGATCCCATCAGGGTACGTGTATTCCAGGGGGGGTGCACGGGAAGTATCACACGCAAAAGCAGCAGGGTACGTGTATTTCAGGGGTGCGCGGGAAGTATCACACGCGATTCCATCAGGGTACGTGTATTCCAAGAGTGCGCGGGAAGTATCACACGCAAAAGCAGCAGGGTACGTGTATTTCAGGGGTGTGCGGTAAGTATCACACGCAATTCAATCAGGGTACGTGTATTTCAGGGGTGCGCGGGAAGTATCACACGCGATTCCATCAGGGTACGTGCATTTCAGGGGTGTGCGGGGAGCACTACACGTGAGTTGCCAGTGTGGGTCCTCCCAGGTGTTACATCTACACCCTCCACTGCCCCTGCAGGCGGCCCACACCACAGGTGACTACCCTGCACATGTCCCGCAGGCAGCCCATCCACCATGCCCATGCCCCCTAGCCAACCCACATGTCACCTTGCACTACTGCCCACCAACGCATGTCCCCCTGCAACCCCACCCCCCAGCACTGTGGTGCACCCTCCACCAGGCCACCACTCATGTCCAAATCATGTCTCCCAGCACCCCCAACCCCCAGCAGTGCAGGGCACCTGCCAGCAGGCCCCCACTCATGTCCCACTCATGTCCCCATGAACCCCCACCCCCGAGCAGTCAGGGGCACCTGCCAGCAGGCCCCCACTCATGTCCAACTCATGTCTCCCAGCACCCCCACCCCCCTGCATCCAGGGGCACCCTCCACCAGGCCCCCACTCATGTCCCCCTGCACCCCCACCCCCCAGCACTGTGGTGCACCCTCCACCAAGCCCCCACTCATGTCCAACTCATGTCTCCCAGCACCCCCACCCCCCACCAGTCAGGGGCACCCTCCACCAGGCCCCCACTCATGTCTCCCAGCACCCCCACCCCCCAGCACTGTGGGGCATCCTCCACCAGGCCCCCATTCATGTCCCCCTGCACCCCCACCCCCCAGCAGTGCAGGGCACCTGCCAGCAGGCCCCACACATGTCTCCCAGCACCCCCACCCCCCAGCACTGTGGGGCACGCTCCACCAGGCCCCCACTCATGTCCAACTCATGTCTCCCAGCACCCCCACCCCCCTGCATCCAGGGGCACCCTCCACCAGGCCCCGACTCATGTCCCCCTGCACCCCCACCCCCCAGCACTGTGGTGCACCCTCCACCAGGCCCCCACTCATGTCCAACTCATGTCTCCCAGCACCCCCACCCCCCAGCAGTCAGGGGCACCCTCCACCAGGCCCCCACTCATGTCCCCCTGCACCCACACCCCAGCAGTCAGGGGCACCCTCCACCGGGCCCCCACTCATGTCCCCCTGCACCCCCACCCCCAGCACTGTGGGGCACCCTCCACCAGGCCCCCACTCATGTCTCCCAGCACCCCCACCCCCCACTAGTCAGGGGCACCCTCCACCAGGCCCCCACTCATGTCCCCCTGCACCCCCACCCCCCAGCACTGTTGTGCACCCTCCACCAGACCCCCACTCATGTCTCCCAGCACCCCCACCCCCTACCAGTCAGGGGCACCCTCCACCAGGCCCCCACTCATGTCCCCCTGCACCCCCACCCCCCAGCAGTGCAGGGCACCCTCCACCAAGCCCCCACACATGTCCCCCTGTACCCCCACCCCCAGCAGTGCAGGGCACCCTCCACCATGCCCCCACTCATGTCCCCCTATACCCACACCCCCCAGCAGTCAGGGGCACCCTCAACCAGGCCCCCACTCATGTCCCCCTGCACCCCCACACCCCAGCACTGTGGTGCACCCTCCACCAGGCCCCCACTCATGTCTCCCAGCACCCCCACCACCCCACCAGTCAGGGGCACCCTCCAGCAGGCCCCCACTCATGTCCCCCTGCACCCCCACCCCCCAGCACTGTGGTGCTCCCTCCACCAGGCCCCCACTCATGTCCAACTCATGTCTCTCAGCACCCACACACCCCAGCAGTGCAGGGCACCTGCCAGCAGGCCCATACTCATGTCCTACTCATGTCCCCCTGCACCCCCACCCCCCAGCAGTCAGGGGCACCTGCCAGCAGGCCCCCACTCATGTCCAACTCATGTCTCCCAGCACCCCCACCCCCTGCATCCAGGGGAACCCTCCACCAGGCCCCCACTCATGTCCCCCTGCACCCCCACCCCCCAGCACTGTGTTGCACCCTCCACCAGGCCCCCACTCATGTCCAACTCATGTCTCCCAGCACCCCCACCCCCCACCAGTCAGGGGCACCCTCCACCAGACCCCCACTCATGTCTCCCAGCACCCCCACCCCCAGCACTGTGGGGCACCCTTCACCAGGCCCCCACTCATGTCCCCCTGCACCCCCACCCCCCAGCAGTGCAGGGCACCTGCCAGCAGGCCCCCACACATGTCTCCCAGCACCCCCACCCCCCAGCACTGTAGTGCACCCTCCACCAGGCCCCCACTCATGTCCAACTTATGTCTCCCAGCACCCCCACCCCCCTGCATCCAGGGGCACCCTCCACCAGGCCCCCACTCATGTCCAACTCATGTCTCCCAGCACCCCCACCCCCCTGCATCCAGGGGCACCCTCCACCAGGCCCCCACTCATGTCCAACTCATGTCCCCCAGCACCCCCACCCCCCTGCATCCAGGGGAACCCTCCACCAGGCCCCCACTCATGTCCCCCTGCACCCCCACCTCCCAGCACTGTGGGGCACCCTCCACCAGACCCCCACTCATGTTCAACTCATGTCTCCCAGCACCCCCACCCCCCAGCAGTCAGGGGCACCCTCCACCAGGCCCCCACTCATGTCCCCCTGCACCCCCGACCCCCAGCAGTCAGGGGCACCCTCCACCAGTCCCCCACTCATGTCCCCCTGTACCCCTAGCCCCCAGCCCTGTGGGGCACCCTCCAGCAGGCCCCCACTCATGTCTCCCAGCACCCCCACCCCCCACCAGTCAGGGCACCTTCCACCAGGCCCCCACTCATGTCCCCCTGCACCCCCACCCCCCAGCAGTGCAGGGCACACTCCACCAGGCCCCCACACATGTCCCCCTGCACCCCCACACCCCAGCAGTGCAGGGCACCCTCCACCATGCCCCCACTCATGTCCCCCTGCACCCACACCCCCCAGCAGTCAGGGGCACCCTCAACCAGGCCCCCACTCATGTCCCCCTGCACCCCCACACCCCAGCACTGTGGTGCACCCTCCACCAGGCCCCCACTCATGTCTCCCAGCACCCCACCCCCCACCAGTCAGGGGCACCCTCCAGCAGGCCCCCACTCATGTCCCCCTGCACCCCCACCCCCACCCCCCAGCACTGTGGTGCACCCTCCACCAGGCCCCCACTCATGTCCAACTCATGTCTCCCAGCACCCACACACCCCAGCAGTGCAGGGCACCTGCCAGCAGGCCCCAACTCATGTCCCACCCATGTCCCCCTGCACCCCCACCCCCTTCAGCAGTCAGGGGCACCTGCCAGCAGGCCCCCACTCATGTCCAACTCATGTCTCCCAGCACCCCCACCCCCCAGCACTGTGGTGCACCCTCCACCAGGCCCCCACTCATGTCCAACTCATGTCTCCCAGCACCCCCACCCCCCACCAGTCAGGGGCACCCTCCACCAGGCCCCCACTCATGTCCCCCTGCACCCCCAACCCTCAGCACTGTGGTGCACCCTCCACCAGGCCCCCACTCATGTCCAACTCATGTCTCCCAGCACCCCCACCCCCCACCAGTCAGGGGCACCCTCCACCAGGCCCCCACTCATGTCACCCAGCACCCCCACCCCCAGCACTGTGGGGCACCCTTCACCAGGCCCCCACTCATGTCCCCCTGCACCCCCAGCCCCCAGCAGTGCAGGGCACCTGCCAGCAGGCCCCCACACATGTCTCCCAGCACCCCCACCCCCCAGCACTGTGGGGCACCCTCCACCAGGCCCCCACTCATGTCTCCCAGCACCCCCACCCCCAGCACTGTAGTGCACCCTCCACCAGGCCCCCACTCATGTCCAACTCATGTCTCCCAGCACCCCCACCCCCCTGCATCCAGGGGCACCCTCCACCAGGCCCCCACTCATGTCCAACTCATGTCTCCCAGCACCCACACCCACCTGCATCCAGAGGCACCCTCCACCAGGCCCCCACTTATGTCCAACTCATGTCTCCCAGCACCCCCACCCCCCTGTATCCAGGGGCACCCTCCACCAGGCCCCCACTCATGTCCCCCTGCACCCCCACCTCCCAGCACTGTGGTGCACCCTCCACCAGACCCCCACTCATGTCCAACTCATGTCTCCCAGCACCCCCACCCCCCAGCAGTCAGGGGCACCCTCCACCATGCCCCCACTCATGTCCCCCTGCACCTCCACCCCCCAGGAGTCAGGGGCACCCTCCACCAGGCCCCCACTCATGTCCCCATGTACCCCCACCCCCCAGCACTGTGGGGCACCCTCCAGCAGGCCCCCAATCATGTCTCCCAGCACCCCCACCAGTCAGGGGCACCCTCAACCAGGCCCCCACTCATGTCTCCCTGCACCCCCACCCCCCTGCACTGTGGTGCACCCTCCACCACGCACCTACTCATGTCTCCCTGCACCCCCAGCCCCCACCAGTCAGGGGCACCCTCCACCATGCCCCCACTCATGTCTCCCAGCACCCCCACCCCCCACCAGTCAGGGGCACCCTCCACCAGGCCCCCACTCATGTCCCCCTGCACCCCCACCCCCCAGCAGTGCAGGGCACCCTCCACCAGGCCCCACACATGTCCCCCTGTACCCCCACACCCCAGCAGTGCAGGGCACCCTCCACCAGGCCCCCACTCATGTCCCCCTGCACCCACACCCCCCAGCAGTCAGGGGCACCCTCCACCAGGCCCCCAATCATGTCCCCCTGCACCCCCACCCCCAGCACTGTGGTGCACCCTCCACCAGGCCCCCACTCATGTCCCGCTGCCCCCCACCCCCCAGCACTGTGGTGCACCCTCCATCAGGCCCCCACTCATGTCCAACTCATGTCTCCCAGCACCCCCACCCCCCAGCAGTCAGGGGCACCCTCCACCAGGCCCCCACTCATGTCCCCCTGCACCCCCACCCCCCCAGCAGTGCAGGCCACCCTCCACCAGGCCCCCACTCATGTCTCCCAGCACCCCCACCCCCCACCAGTCAGGGGCACCCTCCACCAGGCCCCCACTCATGTCCCCCTGCACCCCCACCCCTCAGCAGTGCAGGGCACCCTCCACCAGGCCCCCACACATGTCCCCCTGCACCCCCACCCCTCAGCAGTACAGGGCACCCTCCACAAGGCCCCCACTAATGTCCCCCTACACCCACACCCCCCAGCAGTCAGGGGCACCCTCCATCAGGCCCCCACTCATGTCCCCCTGCGCCCCCCCAGCACTGTGGTGCTCCCTCCACCAGGCCCCCACTCATGTCCAACTCATGTCTCCCAGCACCCCCACCCCCCAGCAGTGCAGGGCACCCTCCACCAGGCCCCCAACCATGTCCCCCTGCAACCCCACCCCCAGCAGTGCAGGGCACCCACCACCAGGCCCCCACTCATGTCTCCCAGCACCCCCACCCCCCACCAGCCAGGGGCACCCTCCACCATGCCCCCACTCATGTCCCCCTGCACCCCCACACCCCAGCACTGTGGGGAACCCTCCACCAGGCCCCCACTCATGTCTCCCAGAACCCCCACCCCCCACCAGTCAGGGGCACCCTCCACCAGGCCCCCACTCATGTCCCCCTGCACCCCCACCCCCCAGCACTGTGGTGCACCCTCCACCAGGCCCCCACTCATGTCTCCCAGCACCCCCACCCCCCACCAGTCAGGGGCACCCTCCACCAGGCCTCCACTCATGTCCAACTCATGCTGTTAAGGAGAATTCTCTGTTTAGGCTGAATTTCCTAACCTAGTGAGTCCCCCAGCAGCTTTGCTGGATTTCGGGAGTTTGTTTTTTTCCATCCTGCCAAGAGTGAGACTCTTTTTCTCCCACTCTTGGACATGTATGTGTGTAATTCCTTTGAATGCCAATGTGTTCTATGGGCTATGGGGTCTTTTACTCCATAGGGTCTCATATGTTTTTCTATGTGCGTTACCCTGCACCCTACGTGCCGTAACACTGGGGCGTCCTAGCGGACCTCCACCATAGACTCCATACCCGGGGACTGACTACTGTCTCCCCGGGCATGTAAAGTCACCATTGGCTTTACTAGACCTAAATTTATAACAGGACTAGTACAAACCATCTTATTGTGGACGTACTAGTAGGGGTAATTCGATTACTCCTGGACCTGTTACTCGAGGGGGCACTGTCCCGTCCCCCCTCGTCGAGTTTTGGCTGGTGGCAGTGGAAACTACTTGTCATTTTCGACCCCGAACCTAACCCTATGGGATTCGTCCCATTGTTGGAGATTGATACTTTTTCTCGTTAATATCTAACGTACCACCGATCTACTTATCTTAAATAGGTTTATCGGATGGTATTTTCTGCCAGAACTCGGTTTGTAAAATGGCGTCTGTGTTCGTCTCTGTTACTCCTAAACCAAAGGTTGAGCCCTTTGTTCCACTTTTGTCGGGCTCTGTACAGAGACCCTCCAAAGTGGTGCCATTCTGTCTGGGTTACCACAGGGGTGCGGGAGGGGGTTTAGGCACCCTGGACTGAGTTGCCTTGCCAACTCCGGTCGCACTCTGGAGTGATTGGCCCAAGTGGTGAGCCTTCCCGCTCACCACTTAGCATGTGTTGATTGACAGCTAGGCTGAATGAATGGGGGTTTTCTGCATAAAAGCAGGGCTTTTGGGACTGGATCTTCAGAAGTCACCACAGGACCTAAGAATCCGACGAGGGTAACGCTGAGCCGACCTGCAACGACGACACCTCCGGTGGAGCCCTGCAGAACCGACTCACCACTTCCCGACGACAGAGGAGAACTCCCTGCCGGAGAGTCTCGTCCCCTGACTGGTGGGAACAACCAGTCCCCTTTGCTTTTTATTCGCCTCAGGACGCAGTGGTCGAATTGCCCGTGCAGAGCACCTCGGCAACCGGATAGCCACTACCCCTGAACCGCGACCAAAAGGTGGTGCCTTGTGACGGAGCACTCCGCGGCTGGTCTCTTCCCTGGTGGTGCACCGGACTTCACTTTCTTCGACGACGAGAACCTCTCTACTCTTGGCAAAGACCCGACGTGCATCCACCACCAGGAACAACTGCCCCCGCCGGAGCTGCCCTCTACAACAAGGTACCGTGTCCGCCTGGCTTCCCTTTCGATCGGATTGAGTGAGGTGTCTTAATCCTCTCCTTTCCGTTGGGTCGCCTTCAAGCTTTTCTCATTTGTTGTTCTGAACTGGTTCAATCTTCCAATAACAATTTGCTACACAGACTCGAACGCATTTCCACAAAGAGACTTTTTGGGACATATCGCCTTGCCTCTCTCCGAGTGGGCCTGGCCTCTGAACTTTATGATCTATTGTGATTCTTGCCTTCTTGCCGTGCATTTTACCCGCAAAATATTGAACTGCGTTGATTTCGTAATTTGCCTACCTTTTTCTCTCCAGTCCTAACTAATATTCGAGTGTCATCTAGGTTGAGGTATACACCTCTGTCTGAAAATAAGTGGTACCAGTAGAACCTAGAGTTGTCGAAATATTGCTAGGGGGATTGATCGTTTTCTTCTTCGTAGAGTAATTGTGTTTGATTTGTTTGCCGTGATAGTGCTATAGTGTTTTTCATAGATGTTCCGTTATAAATAAATACCTTCATATCTTTACACTAAGCCTTGTTGCGTGTTTACTTGTCTTGCTGTGAAGGATTGCCCTATTTTGTATACTCCACATACTGCTCAACTCTTCTTGAGGGAAGTCTGACTGCTCAGCCACAGCTACCAAGTGAATCTGTGTGTTACAGACTGCTACCAAGTGGGTTCACCGCCAAACACCTGTAGTCCTAAATATTTTGCAGTGGTCCCAGAGGGAACTGCACAGGTTTCCGCCTAACACTGGTGTACAGCGGTGGGATTTGTATCGAGTATACAGTTTAGAGTGCTTTTCGACACTGTAGGATAACTAACCACAAAACTTTGCACAAAAAGCAACTTTCAAAAAACATGTCTACGTTGGAAACTTACAGTCAAGAGTCCTTGTCAGGTGAAAATACTGAGAGTCTGCAAGCTCTCTGTAGGCAAGAGAATCTTCCTGTAAGAGGCAAGAAGTTAGAACTGATAGATTGCTGGCGAACCAAAGTCTGGGTACTGGTTCAGAGGAACCAATTTCTCCAGCAAATGTAGATAACAGTAATGGTGTTGATCTAAATCACAATTCTGATGATAGCGATGAAGAGGCTGACGAGGACGGCGAGGCTAACAAAACTGTCTCCCCTGCTCCTCTACCCGCCTTACCAGCTGTGCCTACGGGGCCCATACCAGGTCCCACAAGTAACCCTGCTTATTTTGAACTTGAAAAAATGAAGCTCGAATTAGAATACAAACGGTTCTTGGCCCAATCTGAACGAAACCAAGAGCTCGAGTTCAGATGGATGAATGCCCAGGCTGAGCAGAAGCAAGCTGAGTTAAGACTCAGGGAAATAGAACTTAATCACGAGTTAGAGATGAAAAAGTTGTCTATGGAAAATGCTTCTCTCTCCTCTGGTTCCTCTAGGAGCTCCAGTCCCAAAAGACCCCGGATGCCGAAGGAATTAGTGGGTATGTATGAACCGAGATTGGATGTGTTGGATTGGTTGAAACTGTTTGAATACAATCATGGGCTCCAGGACATCACCGGGAATGCGTTGCTTCCCTGGTTATTCTCTAGGCTCCCTCCTGTTGCGACTGATGTGGTAATGGAGCTGGGGGAGGCGGATAAGACGGATTACGAAAGTGTGAAACTAGCTTTAATAGCTAGATTCGGGAAGACCCCTTCCCAGTATCTTAAGAGGTTTAGAACCCTCAAAAGCATGATGGTACCCCTTGGGCTACCTGGGTGAGTGAAGGGTTGAAGAACTTAGAGGGATGGATTAAGGGTTACAAAGTGAAAACTTATGAGGGTATGAGGAATCTTTTTATGTTGGAGTCTATTTATGATGCCTGTTCTCCTGAGCTCAGACAGCACTTGGCTGATTCGAAGGAATTGGATTCCCGGGAGCTAGCTAAGGCTGCTGACTTATGGGTTGCCAACCGGGCTACTCATAAGGATTCTGGGGCAACTCAGAAAAAGGAAGAGGGAAAACAGCCTAAAAAAGACTCAAAAGAGAATTCTAATAACTCACATTCCAAAGAGGGCCCCAAACAAAACCAGAAGGGTAAGACACAAGGAAAACCACAGCAGAATAGTGTGCCTTCTGGTGCCAAAACGGAAGGAGGTCAGAACAAGCCACCATTCCAGAAAGCATTTGGTAAATGCTTTGTTTGTGGCTCGACTGATCACGTGAAAGGAGGTCCCAGATGTAAGGGTAAACCTTCAGGGGTCCAGCTTGTCTCCTTAGCCTTCGCTCCAGTAGAGGAAGTCCAAATGGCAAGTGGAAACTTTCTACTGCTAGCTGACGAAACCATTGGAGTCTCAGCCAGCGTTTCTTTAGTATCTCTGGGGTTGTGGGAACAACAGAATTTAGATGTCTATAATTCTATCCCCGATAATACTAAAGAGTATTATAAGGACAGTGTCCAGGTGAATGGTCATGAGACTCCTGCCATTAGGGACACTGGGGCCAGCATAACTGTGGTGGATAAATCGTTTTTTCAGGCTGAGGATGTTGCTAAGGCACCCAAACGCCTCACCAAGTTAGCTGGAGGGCCTGTGCAGATGCTTCCCCAATTACCAGTTCTCATCCAGTGTAAGGACATGACTGTGAAGATACCTGTCAGCATACAGAGTGAGGTACCAGGACGCGTACTGTTGGGTAACGATTTGAAAACTCTCGGAGTTGTATCGCATACTCCCAGACCTCCTAGTAAACGCTTACAGGAGCTAACCAGACCCGCAAGAGAGAGGACCATGCGCGGTACTCTCCAGGAGATGATGAAGAAAGAAATCACTCCTGCTCCACTGGAATTGTCGGCCGCTGTCTCCAAGAAATCAGAAGCGAAAGGGAAACCTAAGGCTTCTATCCCAAAACCAGCAGCCCACATTCCAGTGCAGCCAACACGGACTTCCCCGCGGTTGTCCAAAATTACACCCGTAACTCCACCTCCAGCCGAGGCTGAGAGGGAGGTACAACCCTGCGTGGTAGAATTAGACTCTGAGGAAGAGCCAATGGAAGGCCAGGAACTCATTGGAGATCTGGATCCTGTTGACCATCCTGAGCTGCAGTCTTTACTGGCAGAAGGTGGACCCAGCAGGGCAGATTTCAGTAAGGGACAGAGAGAATGTCCAACTCTGGAAGGTCTTCGCCACCAGGCAGAAGCTCAGGCTGAAGGGCAAGAGCCTGGGAAATACAGGTTGCACTGGGAAGATGGCCTCTTCTACAGTGAACTGACCGAGTCTGCACCTGGAGACTACAAATGACTTGTAGTACCCCAAGAGAACAGACCACAGTTCTTGCAGTTAGCCCACGAGATTCCTTTGGCTGGTCACTTGAGTTTCAAGAAGACTAAGGAAAGGTTCTCTCTCTACTTCTATTGGCCAAAGATGGGGGCCGAAGTGGAAAAACACTGTAGGAGCTGCCACACCTACCAGACCTCTGGTAAGGTTGGCTCCAAGAATGTGGCACCATTAGTGCCTCTCCCAGTTGTGGGAGTCCCATTTGAGAGAGTAGGGATTGACATCGTTGGTCCCCTTGATCCTCCAACCTCCTCAGGCAACAGGTTTATACTTGTTGTAGTAGACCATGCTACTAGGTATCCTGAGGCAATTCCTATGAGGACTGTTACAGCTCCGGCTGTGGCTAAGGCCCTCCTTGGTATTTTTACTAGGGTCGGGTTTCCTAAGGAAGTAATCTCTGACAGGGGGTCAAACTTTATGTCCCACTACATGAAAGCCATGTGGAAAACCTGTGGAGTTACTTACAATTTCTCAACAGCTTACCACCCACAAACCAATGGGTTGGTAGAACGGTTCAACCGAACCATGAAGAGCATGATAGGTGCTTTAGAAGAACCCCTTAAGCGTAAGTGGGACCTTCTACTGCCATGCCTTCTTTTTGCTTATAGAGAAGTGCCTCAGGAAGGCGAAGGTTACTCGCCCTTCAAACTACTCTATGGTCATCCCGTCAGAGGTCCATTGGCCCTGATTAAGGAGGGGTTGGAGAGTGCTCCTTCCACCAAGCCAGTCAGAGTGACTGACTACGTGATAGGTCTCCAGAGGAGAATGTCACACATGATGACGGAAGCAAGCGATAACTTGAAAGCTGGACAAGCATTGGTCAAGCACTGGCACGATCAAAAGGCTAACATGGTTGAGTTCACTCAAGACCAGCTTGTTCTCGTTATGATCCCAACAAGGCAGAGGGCCTTGCAAGATAAGTGGATGGGACCCTTCAGAGTTGTGGGTAAACTCAGAGAGGTCAACTATCTGGTGGACTTGGGCAATCCCAAGGAGGCTCCGACAGTCTTTCACACCAACCGACTCAAAGCGTATGTCTCCAGACCCGATGTAGGAGCGTTGCTTCTTGCATCATCCGAGGAAGAAGAAGAGAGTGAAGCTCTTCCGGATCTCCTCAGAGGCTTACCTTTAGACGAACAAATTGAAGGAGTAAATCCTCCAATCTGACACCCGAGCAACAAGAAGAGTGCAAATCCATGTTGAATCAGTTTGCCTCTCTGTTCTCGCTTTCACCAGGCTTGAACCCTTGGGGCCAGCATGACATACTCACTGGTGACTGTCTGCCGGTCAAAAGCAGAGGATACAGAATGTCAGAAAACGTACGAACACACATCAAAGGTGAGGTCAGCAAGATGCTCGATCTCGGGGTAATAGAGCCCTCTACTAGTCCATGGTCTAGCCCAGTTTGTTAGTACCAAAGGCCGGATATAAAGAGCATAGATTCTGCATGGATTATAGAGCTCTTAATGCAGTCACCAAGACTGATGCCCACCCTTTGCCAAGAACAGATGAGTTGGTGGATAAACTTGGCGCCGCCAAGTTCCTCAGCACATTTGACTTGACGTCAGGCTATTGGCAAATAGCCCTGACAGACCATGCCAAGGAGAAAACTGCATTTTCTACCCCCGTTGGCTTATACCAGTTTAAGATAATGCCTTTCGGATTGAAGAATGCACCTGCTACGTTTCAACGGTTGGTAAACCAGGTTCTGAATGGGATGGAGGACTTCTGCATGGCATACTTGGATGACATCGCAGTGTTCAGCAATTCCTGGGAAGAACATGTAACCCACCTGAGAGATGTTTTGCAGGCTCTTGGACGAGCAAATCTGACCATAAAGGCGAGTAAATGCCAAATTGGACAGAGTAAGGTAGTCTATCTTGGACATGAGGTAGGAGGTGGAGAAATAAGGCCTTTGCTCAGTAAGATTGAAGCTTTGCAAAATTGGACAACGCCTACTACTCAAACCCAAGTGAGAGCCTTCCTAGGCCTCACTGGGTACTACAGGAATTTCATAGAGAACTATGGGACCATAGCTTCTCCACTGAATGTCATCTCCTCGCCCAAATTTCCTAAAAAGGTTAGATGGAACGAGGAGTGCAATCAGGCTTTTGAAAACCTGAAAAAGGCGCTTTGCCAAGCCCCAGTACTCAGAGCTCCTGATTACCGCCAACACTTCATTGTGCAGACAGATGCTTCAAATGTAGGGATAGGTGCCGTACTCAGTCAACTGGATGGGAAAGGGAGGGAGCACCCCGTTTGCTTCATCAGCCGCAAGCTGAAGGATCCTGAAACAAGGTGGGCAACAATCGAAAGAGAGTGCTTTGCTATCGTGTGGGCTCTGAAGAAGTTTAGGCCGTACTTGCATGGTTCTACTTTTGTCATTCAGACTGACCACCAACCCTTGAGATGGTTAATGCAAATGAAAGGGGAAAACCCAAAACTATTGAGATGGTCAATCTGCCTGCAAGGGTTTGATTTCACCATTGAGCACAGGTCAGGATGTCACCACCAAAATGCTGATGGTCTCTCTAGGATATATGTCATCGACTAGAGGTATGAGATTCATCCAGGAGTGGATTAAATCCTCATGTCCCTTAGTCTGGGGGGGCGAGTGTTAGGGAGAATTCTCTGTTTAGGCTGAATTTCCTAACCTAGTGAGTCCCCCAGCAGCTTTGCTGGATTTCTGGAGTTTGTTTTTTCCATCCTTCCAAGAGTGAGACTCTTTTTCCCCCACTCTTGGACATGAATGTGTGTAATTCCTTTAAATGTCAATGTGTTCTATGGGCTATGGGGTCTTTTACTCCATAGGGTCTCATATGTTTTTCTATGTGTGTTACACTGCACCCTACGTGCCGTAACACTGGGGCGTCCTAGCGGACCTCCATCATAGACTCTATACCCGGGGACTGACTACTGTCTCCCCGGGCATGTAAAGTCACCATTGGCTTTACTAGACCTAAACTTACTAACAGAACTGGTACAAACCATCCTATTGTGGACGTACTAGTAGGGGTAATTCGATTACTCCTGGGTCTTTTGTTCGAGGGGGCACTGTCCCGTCCACCCTCGTCGAGTTTTGGCTGGTGGCAGTGGAAACTACTTGTTATGTTCGACCCTGAATATAACCCTATGGGATTCTTCCCATTGTTGGAGATTGATACTGTTTCTCGTTAACCTCTAACATACCTCCGGTCTGCTTATCTTAAATAAGTCTATCGGATGGTATTTTCTGCCAGAACTCGGCGTCTGTGTTCGTCTCTGTGACTCCTAAACCAAAGGTTGAGCCCTTTTGTTCCACTTTTGGCGGGCCTCTGTACAGAGACCCTCCAAAGTGGTGCCATTCTGTCTGGGTCACCACAGAGGTGTGGGAGGGGGTTTAGGCACCCTGGACCGAGTTGCCTTGCCAACTCCAGTCGCACTCTGGTGTGATTGGCCCAAGTGGTGAGCCTCCCCGCTCACCACTTAGCATGTGTTGATTGACAGCTAGGCTGAATGAATGGGGGTTTTCTGCATAAAAGCAGGGCTTTTGGGACTGGATCTTCAGAAGTCGCCACAGGACCTAAGAATCCGACGAGGGTAAAGCTGAGCCGACCTGCAATGACGACACCTCCGGTGGAGCCCTGCTGAACCGACTCACCACTTCCCGATGACAGAGGAGATCTCCCTGCCGGAGAGTCTCTTCCCCTGACTGGTGGGAACAACCAGTCCCCTTTGCTTTTTCTTCGCCTCAGGACGCCGTGGTCGAATTGCCCGTGCAGAGCAACGCGGCCACCGGATAGCCACTACCCCTGTACCGCGACCAAAAGTTGGTGCCTTGTGACAGAGCACTCAGCGGCTGGTCTCTTCGCTGGTGGTGCACCGGACTTCACTTTTCTTCGACGACGAGATCATCTCTACTCTTGGCAAAGACCCGACGTGCATCCACCATCAGGAACAACTGCCCCCGCCGGAGCTGTCTCTCCACAATCAAGGTACTGTGTCCGCCTGGCTTCCCTTGTTGCTGGATAGAGTGAGGTGTCTTAATCCTCGCCTCTCCATAGGGTCGCCTCCAAGCTTTCTCTAGCTCGTTGTTCTGAACTAGTCCAACCTTCCAATAACAATTTGCTACAAAGACTCGAACGCATTTCCACTAAGATACTTTTTGGGGCATATCGCCTTGCCTCTCTCCGAGTGGGCCTGGCCTCTGTACTTTATGATCGATTATGGTTCTTGCCTTCTTGCCTTGCATTTTTCCCGTGAAGTATTGAACTGTGTTGATTTCGTAACCTGCTTATTTTTCTCTCCCGTCCTAACTAATATTAGAGTGCCATCTAGGTTGAGGCATACACCTCTGTCTGCAAATAAGTGATGCTGGTAGAACCTAGACTTGTCGAACTATTGTTAGGGGGATTGATCTTTTCTTCTTCGTAGAGTAATTGTAATTGAAGTGTTTGCCGTGATAGTGCCAAAGTGTTTTCTATAGATGTTCCGTTATAAATAAATACCTTAATATCTTTACACTAAAGCCTTGTTGTGTGTTTGCTTGTCTTACTGTGAAAAATTGCCCTATTTTGTATACTCCACATACTGCTTAACTCTTCTTGAGGGAAGTCTGACTGCTCAGCCACAGCTACCAAGTGAATCTGTGTGGTACAGACTGCTACCAAGTGGGTTTACTGCCAAACACCTGTAGTCCTAAATCTTTAGCAGTGGTCCCAGAGGGAACTGCACAGGTTTCCGCCTAACACATGACATGCCATGGTGTGTTGTGTGGCCGTGCCGGGGAGGGGTTGGGTGACATGGCACTGTTCTCATGTTGTATTTTGCAAGTTGGTATTCATTTTTGCTGCATGGAAGTGTGTCTTTTGATGACACTGCATTGGTGGTGTTTGTGTAGGTAGGGATGCACACATTGTGACACTTCCAGGTGATCAATCTCAGGCTGCTATGGTTCTGACAGTTGACTGTCCCTTTGTTCATCATAATTGTCAGGTCGAGTCATCATTGCTTATCAGATGGTATGTGCCAGGGCTGTGTGCACTCCACAGGGGTGTGATTTCTATGTGAATTAATTAGCCACCAGCTTCGTACGGGCTGCCTCACTCCATGCCCTTTCCCCTCCCATGCGCAGCAGGCGTGCATGTGGTTGGGGATGTGGGGGCACCACCATGTCCACAGCCAGGCCCCGGCGTGTTGCAACATTGTGCAGGACACATGCTGCCACTATGATCCTGCACACTACTGGGGGTGCACATAACAGCTGCCCGCCAGAACGGTCAAGGGAGCGAAAGCATGACTTGAGCACTCCGAATGTGCGCTCCACTATGCCCCGGGTTGCAATGTGGGCTGTGTTGTATCTTACCTCGGGAGACGTGATGGGGTTCCGAATTGGCGTCATCATGTGGGTGCTCAGAGGGTAGGCACTGTCCCCTGGTGAGGAGGTGATGGGTATCATTAGTGGGGTAGTGACATAACTCTGCATCTGACATGCATGCATGTGCAGTGGCATTCATACTCACCAAGCAGCCATGTATCGCCATGCCACCCAGCTTCTAGGTCCCGGTTTAGGGTAGACATTCGGTAAATTAAGCTGTCGTTGGTGGACCCTGGATAGTTGGCATATACTGAGGTGATGATTCCCTTGGCATTACATACTACCTGCACGTTGATGGAATGCCAGTGCTTGCGGTTCCTCTAGATGTGCTCAAATGCCCTGGGGGGACATAGTGCCACATGGGTGCAGTCAATGGCACCTAGCACTTTGCCTTTCTGCAGGTGTTCTGGGCAGGTATATGTGCCTGCAGACTGATGGGCGTGCAGTGATGATGTTCAAGTCCTGGTGTAGGCAGTGTGACTGCGTGGCCTGTGACACCCCACCCACTATGGCACTTGTCCGCTGAAATGATCCAGTGGCCAAGAAGTGCAGTACATTAATGACCTTCTCCAGGGGGCTGAGTGCTTGGGAGCACAGGGTGGGTGATGTGAGGTCATCCTCCCACTCACTCACCAGGTCCAGTATTATGTGAGGTGGAAACCTGTACCTCCCATACACCTGGTCATCAGGCATCCCAAAAAGGCTGTTTCTGGGTGTGAAAATTCGGGCCCTCACTATCCTCCTCCTCCTCCTTTGGTAACCCATGGCCACTGCTGCTAGGAACGGTATATTCATCCTGGCGTCTGAGCTTGTTTGTTGTTTGCGCGCACTTTTATGCTGCACGGGTCGACGTATGCCTGCTTCCTGCAGGCGTACCTGTTTCCGGATTAGCACGTTTTTTTGTGCGCATTCCTTAGCCCCGTTCAATTCCATGGATACGTGTTGTTGGCGAACGTGTAAAACTTCCCGCGCACCCCTGTAATACACATGCCCAAGCAAATCGCGTGTGAGAATTCCCGCGCACCCCTGAAATACATGTACCCAGGCCAATTGCGTGTACGCGCACTTTCCTCCAATACACGCAATGATACTCTGACGTGCAGTGTTTCCACATGTGCTCTGTCATCACGTGCTATGAGGGAAACACCCGCGCCAGTCACGTCACAGACGCGCTTACGCGCTGAGGGCCTTTGGTCCAATGGAATCGCCTATGCGTGCTGACACGCTTACACGCTAAGGCCCTTTCCTCGAATTTCATGTTGACGTGCAGGATTTTCACGTGCCAATTCACTCTGTATCAAGCTGGCCACGCGTAAGCACACGGAAGACCAGAAGGCTGAATTACTGCCCCCCAGAGCCCCGAGCAGCCTCCCACGAGCCATCTGCTGCTGTCTGCCTGCCTGCTGCCACCGTGCCCTGCCATTTTGTGCCTGCAAATCTGCCATCTGCAAGGGGTCCAGTTGCTGTGTCCACCCCTGCTGGAACAGAAGACTCCCGACTGGTATACCATCGCTCCACAGCCCAGCCCCAGGACCCAGTTGCCCACCCACTCCTGCCTCTGGGGTTGCCATGTCAGGCACTGCAACATCTGGCACCAGTGGCAACTCCCGGCCAGAGAGGCAGAGGGGCACCAGCTTCACTGCCACCGAAGTTGGTGTCCTGGTGGAGCAAGTCCTGGGGCAGTATGATGCCCTCTTCGGATCGTCACGCGCCAACAAGGAAGGACGGGACAGGGTCTGGGACGACTTGGTGGTTGCCATCAACGTGGAGGGGGTGGCAACCTGCAACATCCAGAAAGTCAAGAAGCGCTGGGAGGACTTGAGGTCCAGGACCCTCTTGAAGGCCCGGTGCCTCGTGGAGGGGGGCTGGGGCCGCATGAGTACCATCCAGCTGAGGGTCCTGGAACGTGTAGACCCAGCGCTTCACGCCCAGATCCTTGCGAGGCAGACCCGTCTGGAGTTGAGCGGTAAGTGGGCAAGCATTGCTGTGTGAGACAGGGCATGTTGCAGTGTGCTGGTTGTCTGATGCTTGCCTGTATGTGTGACATAGGCCATGTACGCATGTATGTGTGCAGGGACATCATGGTCATGCATGTGAGACCAGTAACACGGTTGGTGCATGTGTTTAAATGCACCATGGGGAGCCCTATGCTGATTGGACACATGAGAGCATGCCAGTCTCTGTTCCTGGACATGGGTGGGGGGTGAGGGATGGGTGCTGATGCCATGTACATGTATGGTATCCATGTCTGTGTGTCTGACCTGCGTGTCTGTGACTTGTGAATGCCATGGATGCATGACACATGTCTGTGACAATGTACAGATTCACAGATGCAGCCTAGTTATCCTTGTATCCACTGTGTCTGGGGTGTACAAGGCCAGATGGATGAAACTACGGTGATGTGTGTGCATGTGATAGGCATGACCCATGAAGCATGTGAGTTCCATAACAACATTGTATGTTTGGAGAGTCCCTTGGACATGTATGCAAATGTCCATAGCATGTGCCATGCCTGTTACTGGGTGTGTTTTGCCTGCACTGACCCATGTGTTGTGGAGGGACATGATGGAAGTGATCTTTGACAGTGCCACTCATCTGCTATTGCTTCCTGTCTAGGGGACCATTGTACAGTACCCTGATGCTTGTGTTCTATGTCTCCCTCTACACAGCGGCAAGTGAAGAAGAGAGCGGAGACGGCGCTGTGGAGCTTGCAAGGGCGGAAGACGGTGTGGAGCCATCCAGGTTGGTGGTTTCCACAGAGGAGGAGGAGGCCTCTACTGAGGCGCACATGGGGCCTGGTGGGGGCATCCCTGCTGGTGCAAGTGGTGCAGTCCAGGGGCAGGGGCAGAAGGCAGCACAGGTCGCCGTGGAGGGGCCTGTGCATGTCACTGTCCCTGACACTGTGACTGCACCACCATGCACCAGCAGGGATGCCCCATCCCAGGCCCGTCCGCAGGTAGGGGGGATGTCCATGTCATCTGACTCCCCTCCACCTGCAGACGAGGGGACCCATGGCCGTATGGAGAAGGTCCTGATTGGTGTCGCGTTGTGCACAGGTGTCATTCGTGATGACGTGCATGCTTCCTGGGAGGAGCTTGCACGTCATCACGAAGAGCACCGTGCCGACGTGGCCCAGTTGGGATCGGCCGTGGTCGGGGGTTTCATACATGTGTCAGCCAATCTGGCGGCCCTCTCATCCTCTGTGGAGACTATACGCCAGTCGTTCTCCATGCCGTCTTCCGGCCCAAATGCCACCAGGGACCCCTGTGGACCTGCCCTGACCAACGCAGCCAGCTTGGTGGGGATCCCATCCCTGCCACAGTCGGGAGTCGGAGGTCCAACAGGGGTGAACACCACAGCAACTGGACCCCAGCAGATGGAGGATGTGCCGGCATCATTGGGCAGGGCACGTGCACGACGGCGTCGGTGGATTCCATCAGCCTGGATGCCGTCGTGCTGGCAGAGACAGTTGCGTCGGAGGCAGCAGCGGAGTCAACGTGGGAGGCATCATGGCTCGGGGCAATCTACATCGGAGGGGCAGGCATCGGCCGGAGGGCAGGAGGACCCAGGACGGGAAGTGTCTTCCGTGTGGCAGCGGTTGGGCCAGCAGATAGGTGCAGAGCGGCGGCGGGCGGAAGAGGCGTGGCTCACGATGGTCAGGGCGGAGAACTCCATGCGGAGGGCCCTGAGGCGGGCCGAGTGCCTCGAGGCAATCCTCAGGGAGTTGGAGGAGGATATGTCGGCGTCCCTGTGGACCCTCGGGGCCATGGAACAGGACCGCCTCCGGGACATCAAACAGGAGTTCGATGATGCCCTGGCCCGGGACACCACGGAGTGAGCCGCTGGACTAGCCCGCCGCCTTTGTATATAGTTAATTAGTGTTAGGTTTTATTTCTTTTTTTTAATTTGTGGCGCTTGGACTATGCCCCACTTTTTGTATATAGTTATTCGTTAGGTAGGTTTTATTGTAGGTTTCATTTAAATCGTTGGGATCATGGACCATGGATTTGCTCTTTGTACATAGTTTGACAGTGGATTTGTGGCCTTCATCTTTTATTATTTTTTTCACCATGGAGCAACGGATTTTGACTTTACTTTCCCTTTGGATTTGCTTTGTTGGACGGTGACTTTGGACACAATTTCTTTACGGTTATTTTGGATTCCCATTTTCATTATTTATTATTTTTGTGGACATGCTGCATTTTGATATTTGTTGCCATTATTGTTTGTTTAGATTTCATTCACTTCATTTACACTGTAATACATTTTTGTTTCATGCCTGTCACAATGTGGGGTTTCACAGTCATGTGTTGCCATTGTGTGGGTCTGACGGACTTGTACTCATGCGCATACTGCTTATTTGTTATCTATCATATAATGGGTATTTCCATTTGAATGGATGTAAAGCTTGGTTGGGTGTTTGGACTGGGGTGGCGTGGGGTGGTATTTGGGTGGGCATAGGAGCCTGGGACCTGGATTGTGATGACGTGTTGGCTGGGGGACATGTGTGGGGGCTTGCTGGCAGGTGCCCCACACTGCTGGGGGTGTGGGTGCAGGGGGGCATGAGTGGGGGCCTGGTGGAGGGTGCTCCTGGCTGCTGGGGGTTGGGGGTGCAGGGGGACATGAGTGGGGGCCTGGTGGAGGGTGCCCCTGACTGCTGGGGGGTGGGGGTGCAGGGGGACATGAGTGGGGGCCTGGTGGAAGCTGCACCTGACTGCTGGGGGGTGGGGGTTCAGATGGACATGTGTGGGGGCCTGCTGGCAGGTGCCCCACACTGCTGGGGGGTGTGGGTGCAGGGGGACATGAGTGGGGGCCTGGTGGAGGGTGCCCCTGACTGCTGGGGGTCGGGGTGCAGGGGGACATGAGTGGGGGCCTGTTGGAGGGTGCCCCTGACTGCTGGGGGGTGGGGGTGCAGGGGGACATGAGTGGGGGCCTGGTGGAGGGTGCCCCTGGCTGCTGGGGGGTGGGGGTGCAGGGGGACATGAGTGGGGGCCTGGTGGAAGGTGCCCCTGACTGCTGGGGGGTGTGGGTGCAGGGGGACATGAGTGGGGGCCTGGTGGAGGGTGCCCCTGACTGCTGGGGTGTGGGGGTGCAGGGGGACATGAGTGGGGGCCTGGTGGAGGGTGCCCCTGGCTGCTGGGGGGTGGGGGTGCAGGGGGACATGTGTGGGGGCCTGCTGGCAGGTGCCCCACACTGCTGGGGGGTGTGGGTGCAGGGGGACATGAGTGGGGGCCTGGTGGAGGATGCCCCTGACTGCTGGGGGTCGGGGTGCAGGGGGACATGAGTGGGGGCCTGGTGGAGGGTGCCCCTGACTGCTGGGGGGTGGGGGTGCAGGGGGACATGAGTGGGGGCCTGGTGGAGGGTGCCCCTGGCTGCTGGGGGGTGGGGGTGCAGGGGGACATGAGTGGGGGCCTGGTGGAAGGTGCCCCTGACTGCTGGGGGGTGTGGGTGCAGGGGGACATGAGTGGGGGCCTGGTGGAGGGTGCCCCTGACTGCTGGGGGGGTGGGGGTGCAGGGGGACATGAGTGGGGGCCTGGTGGAGGGTGCCCCTGGCTGCTGGGGGGTGGGGGTGCAGAGGGACATGAGTGGGGGCCTGGTGGAGGGTGCTCCTGACTGCTTGGGGGTGGGGGTGCAGGGGGACATGAGTGGGGGCCTGGTGGAGGGTGTCCCTGACTGCTGGGGGGTGGGGGTGCAGGGGGGCATGAGTGGGGGCCTGATGGAGGGTGCCCCTAACTGCTGGGGGGGTGGAGGGGGACATGAGTTGGACATGAGTGGGGGCCTGGTGGAGGCTGCCCCTGACTGCTGGGGGTGGGGGTGCAGGGGGACATGTATGGGGGCCTGCTGGCAGGTGACCCGCACTGCTGGGGGGTGTGGGTGCAGGGGGACATGAGTGGGGGCCTGGTGGAGGGTGCACCTGATTGCTGGGGGGTGGGGGTGCAGGGGGACATATGTGGGGGCCTGCTGGCAGGTGCCCCACACTGCTGGGGGGTGTGGGTGCAGGGGGACATGAGTGGGGGCCTGGTGGAGGGTGCCCCTGACTGCTGGGGGTGGGGGTGCAGGGGGACATGAGTGGGGGGCTGGTGGTGGGTGCCCCTTACTGCTGGGGGTGAGGGTTCAGGGGGACATGAGTGGTGTTAGGGAGAATTCTCTGTTTAGGCTGAATTTCCTAACCTAGTGAGTCCACCAGCAGCTTTGCTGGATTTCTGGAGTTTGTTTTTTCCATCCTGCTAAGAGTGAGACTCTTTTCCTCCCACTCTTGGACATGAATGTGTGTAATTCCTTTGAATGTCAATGTGTTCTATGGGCTATGGGGTCTTTTACTCCATAGGGTATCAGGGGTGGAGGGTGCCCCTGACTGCTGGGGGGTGGGGGTGCAGGGGGACATGAGTTGGACATGAGTGGGGGCCTGGTGGAGGCTTCCCCTGACTGCTGGGGGGAGGGGGTGCAGGGGGACATGTGTGGTGGCCTGGTGGAGGGTGCCCCTGACTGCTGGGGGGTGTGGGTGCAGGGGGACAGGAGTGGGGGCCTGGTGGAGGGTGCCCCTGACTGCTGGGGGGTGGGGGTACAGGGGGACATGAGTGGGGGCCTGGTGGAGGGTACCCCTGGCTGCTTGGGGGTGGGGGTGCAGGGGGACATGAGTGGGGGCATGGTGGAGGATGCCCCTGACTGCTGGGAGGTGGGGGTGCAGGGGGACATGTGTGGGGGCCTGGTGGAGGGTGCCCCTGACTGTTGGGGGGTGGGGGTGCAGGGAGACATGAGTGGGGGCCAGGTGGAGGGTGCCCCTGACTGCTGGGGTGTGGGGGTGAAGGGGACATGAGTGGGGGCCTGGTGGAGGGTGCCCCTGACTGCTGGGGGGTGGGGGTGCAGGGGGACATGAGTTGGACATGAGTGGGGGCCTGGTGGAGGCTGCCCCTGACTGCTGGGGGGAGGGGGTGCAGAGGGACATGTGTGGGGGCCTGCTGGCAGGTGCCCCACACTGCTGGGGGGTGTAGGTGCAGGGGGACATGAGTGGGGGCCTGGTGGAGGGTGCACCTGACTGCTGGGGGGTGGGGGTGCAGGGGGACATGAGTGGGGGCCTGGTGGAGGGTGCACCTGGCTGCTGGGGGCTGGGGGTGCAGGGGGGACATGTGTGGGGGCCTGCTGGCAGGTGCCCTGCACTGCTGGGGGGTGGGGGTGCAGGGGGACATGTGTGGGGGCCTGCTGGCAGGTGCCCCGCACTGCTGGGGAGGGTGGGTGCAGGGGGACATGAGTGGGGGCCTGGTGGAGGGTGCACCTGATTGCTGGGGGGTGGGGGTGCAGGAGGACATGAGTGGGGGCCTGGTGGAGAGTGCCCCTGGCTGCTGGGGGGTGGGGGTGCACGGGGACATGAGTGGGGGCCTGGTGGAGGGTGCCCCTGACTGCTGGGGGGTGTGGGTGCAGGGGGACATGAGTGGGGGCCTGGTGGAGGGTGCCCCTGACTGCTGGGGGGTGGGGGTGCAGGGGGACATGAGTGGGGGCCTGGTGGAGGGTACCCCTGGCTGCTGGGGGGGGTGGGAGTGCAGGGGGACATGAGTGGGGGCATGGTGGAGGATGCCCCTGACTGCTGGGGGGTGAGGGTGCAGGGGGACATGAGTGGTGTTAGGGAGAATTCTCTGTTTAGGCTGAATTTCCTAACCTAGTGAGTCCCCCAGTAGCTTTGCTGGATTTCTGGAGTTTGTTTTTTCCATCCTGCCAAGAGTGAGACTCTTTTCCTCCCACTCTTGGACATGAATGTGTGTAATTCCTTTGAATGTCAATGTGTTCTATGGGCTATGGGGTCATTTACTCCATAGGGTATCATATGTTTTTATATGTGTGTTACACTGCACCCTACGTGCCGTAACACTGGGGGCGTCCTAGCGGACCTCCACCATAGACTCCATACCCGGGGAATGACTACTGTCTCCCCGGTCATGTAAAGTCACCATTGGCTTTACTAGACCTAAATTTACTAACAGAACTAGTACAAACCATCTTATTGTGGACGTACTAGTAGGGGTAATTCGATTACTCCTAGGTCTGTTACTCGAGGGGGCACTGTCCCGTCCCCCCTCGTCGAGTTTTGGCTGGTGGCAGTGGAAACTACTTGTTATGTTCGACCCCGAACATAACCCTATGGGATTCGTCCCATTGTTAGAGATTGATACTTTTCCTCGTTAATCTCTAACGTACCACCGGTCTACCTATCTTAAATATAAATAAGTTTATCGGATGGTATCTTCTGCCAGAACTCGGTTTTTAAAATGGCGTCTGTGTTCGTCTCTGTGATTCCTAAACCAAAGGTTGAGCCCTTTGTACCACTTTTGGCGGGCCTTTGTCCAGAGACCCTCCAAAGTGGTGCCATTCTGTCTGGGTTACCACAGGGGTGTGGGAGGGGGTTTAGGCACCCTGGACCGAGTTGCCTTGCCAACTCCGGTCGCACTCTGGTGTGATTGGCCCAAGTGGTGAGCCTCCCCGCTCACCACTTACCGTGTGTTGATTGACAGCTAGGCTGAATGAATGGGGGTTTTCTGCATAAAAGCAGGGCTTTTGGGACTGGATCTTCAGAAGTCGCCACAGGACCTAAGAATCCGACGAGGGTAACGCTGAGCCGACCTGCATGACGACACCTCTGGTGGAGCCCTACGGAACCGACTCACCACTTCCCGACGACAGAGGAGATCTCCCTGCCGGAGAGTCTCTTCACCTGACTGGTGGGAACAACCAGTCCCCTTTGCTTTTTCTTCACTTCAGGACGCAGTGGTCGAATTGCCCGTGCAGAGCACCTCGGCAACTGGATAGCCACTACCCCTGTGCTGCGACCAAAAGGTGGTGCCTTGTGACGGAGCACTCCGCGGCTGGTCTCTTCCCTGGTGGTGCACCGGACTTCACTTTCCTTCGACGACAAGATCATCTCTA
Source organism: Ambystoma mexicanum (assembly GCF_040938575.1). Classification (NCBI taxonomy): domain Eukaryota; kingdom Metazoa; phylum Chordata; class Amphibia; order Caudata; family Ambystomatidae; genus Ambystoma; species Ambystoma mexicanum. The sequence continues at coordinate 999,714,333 of NC_090933.1, forward strand.
CTCTTGGCAAAGACCCGACGTGCATCCACCACCAGGAACAACTGCCCCCGCCGGAGCTGTCTCTCCACAAACAAGGTACCGTGTCCGCCTGGCTTCCCTTTCGATCGTATCGAGTGAGGTGTCTTAATCCTCTCCTTTCCGTTGGGTCGCCTCCAAGCTTTCTCACGTATTGTTCTGAACTGGTTCAATCTGCCGATAACAATTTGCTACAAACACTCGAACGCATTTCCACTAAGAGACTTTTTGGGACATATCACCTTGCCTCTCTCCGAGTGGGCCTGGCCTCTAAACTTTATGATCTATTGTGGTTCTTGCCTTCTTGCCTTGCATTTTTCCCGTGAAGTATTGAACTGTGTTGATTTCGTAACCTGCTTATTTTTCTCTCCCGTCCTAACTGATATTAGAGTGCCATCTAGGTTGAGGCATACACCTCTGTCTGCAAATAAGTGATGCTGGTAGAACCTAGACTTGTCGAAATATTGTTAGGGGGATTGATCGTTTCTTCTTCGTAGAGTAATTGTGATTGACTTGTTTGCCATGATAGTGCCATAGTGTTTTCCATAGATGTTCCGTTATAAATAAATACCTTAATATCTTTACATTGAGCCTTGTTGCGTGTTTGCTTGTCTTACTGTGAAGAATTGCCCTATATTGTATACTCCACATACTGCTTAACTCTTCTTGAGGGAAGTCTGACTGCTCAGCCACAGCTACCAAGTGAATCTGTGTGTGTCATGATCACTGCTTCCAAGGAGCCAGGACCAGCCCAACGTCCTTGGAAGCAGGCCCCTAATCCTAAGCCTAGGCACCAGCCAGTCCCCACTGGGACCTTTTGGACCTTGTCCTGGCTCCGGTGGCACCAGGCTCATCAAAGCCATCGGTCCCGGCACTGGAAGCGCCGGGCTCATAATATGTGTGAAGATGCTTGGGTGGACTTACCTGCAGCAGACCATGCTGCTTACTTACCAGCTACATAGGAATCCTCTGTAAACCGGAACTATTTTCTTACCTGGGTGGGGCAAGCTCCACGCCCTGGATACAACACTGGAACTCTTCTGGAACAGGAACTCTTTTCTTACCTAGGCTGGGCCGTGGAGGAAGACGCCTCATCACTCCTAGGCTATTTAAACCACACCCGATTGATGAAGCGTGCTTCGCGTTATTCTGCATCTGCAGCAGAACGCTCACCGAGTCTGTTCCAGCTTTTCTTCTTCCGATCCTGTACCTGCAAGAACAATACTTACCATTCCAGTATCCAGTCTTCAGCAGCGCCTGTAAAAGACAAGAAACAACAGGTTAGCACGGCGACTTCACATGCAACGCATTCCTTACCTGGTCCATCGGCAGCGACCATTTCTTCATGCTGCACCTCCGCCTGTGGAGACAAAAGCATAGTTATTACTTACCGGCAATCCGCGAATTCCGGATGTTTTCAACGCTGCAACCCAGCATCGGAAAGACAAAAGAAGAGACATTAGACAGGTATTTACTTACGCCCATCGCGCTCGCCACAATAGAGCGCCTGCAACTACTCCGGCGTTTTCCAGCATCTCTTCAGCACGAACTCACAGCTGTGAAGGAAAGAGACAGTTAAAGCGCCTGATTTACTTACGCATTTCCAAGCGCTTCTTTCCAAGGCTCTGGCTCCAGCTTTGGCTCTCTTCATTCCATCTTCTAACACAAGAGCCCTGCAAAACAAATAGAAGAAAGCATTATTCCGAGCCCTGTTCAATACTTACGTGTCCACGCACCTAAAGACTATATGGACTAAAAGGTGTCCGGAAACTCACCGCTCGTGCTGTTAACGGCGGTTGCGATCCTCTGATGTTAAGAGGTCTACGTTTCACCCAGTGAAGGAACTGGCAACGGCACCCTGCACCAGACGCAGATGGAGAGTCCAGCATTCACCTATCTAAGGTGAGCACGTTGACCTGGGGGCTCTACGGAGAAGCTTAGAAGAGAGAGAGAGAGAGAGAAGGACACTCAATTGCCCAGATCTTTAACCCCATATATTCTTTCACCTGCAGAAATCTCACCCTTCGAGTTCGACACACAGTGCGAAGAGGCTCAGCCCCAGAAGCCAATCGAGTCCTGCATATCACCTTTCGAGTCACAGACACCTTCCTGCCTAGACCAGCGCCTCCGTGGGAATCAGGTGAGCGTTACAGAACGCGAAGCCCACCACAAAACTCCTACCCAGGCGCAATGGAAACCTCGGACACAGACCAACTGGCCCGATTGCTGGGGGAACTAAGAGCAGAGGTACATGCAGCGCGTCAAGAAATAAAATCTTTGAGAAGAGAGCTGATAATGTCCAAGGAGCGAACGGAGGACCTCGCTAGGCAATTACTACAAACGCAGGCAGGACAGACTCCTTTGCCCGCTCCAGGAGTAAGTTATCATTCAGCATCCTCAAATCCAGTGCAAATCAATCTACCCGGTAATGTGCCTTTGGCTCCACCCGAACGCTTTTCTGGTGACCCAAAGAAATTTGCAGTGTTTATCAACCAGTGCCGCCTACACTTCTTATGTCGCCCAGCTGCCTTTCCAACAGACCAGACCAAGGTGGCTTTCGTGCTTTCTTATCTCAGTGGCAGTGCCACAGATTGGTCGGTCCCTGTCATGATCTCTGCTTCCAAAAGGTCAGGGTTTTCCCAACTCCCTTGGAAGCAGATCCATAACCCAGGTTCCGAGTGCCAACCAGTCCCAATTGGGACCTTTGGGACCCAGTCCTGGCGCCAGTGGCACCAGGCTCATAAATATGCCCAGTCCCAGCGCTGGAAGCGCCGGGCTCATAATGCTTGGGTGGACTTACCTGCAGCAGACCATGCTGCTTACTTGCCTGCCAGTTGAGCCTCTGATCCTCTTCTGTTTGGAACTACTTTTCCTGTTGGGTGGGGCAGGAGCCACTCCCTAGGTTCAGAACACTGGAACTCTTCTGGAAAGCAGGAACTCTTTCCTTACCTAGGCGTGGCTGTGGAAGGAGATACCTAAGCACTACAGGAGGCTATTTAAACCACACCCGATGGATGAATCTTGCTTTGCGTTATTCTGCATCCTCTGCAGCAGAACGCTCATCGTGTCTTCTGCATCTGATCCTGGGCCTAAGGAAAAAGGCTTACCATCCTGAATCCAGTCTTCAGCAACACCTATAAAGACAAGAAAGAACAGGTTAGCATTACGGTCTTCAGTGACAGCTCTTCACTTACCTGGTCCATCTGCTGTCACCAACGCCTCGCGCTGCATTCCGACATCTGAAAGACAAAGGCTTACCTACTCTTCATGCGCTCCGGAGGTCTTCACACTGCATTCCGGCATCTGAAAGACAAAAGCTTACCAACTCTTCGCACGCTCCGGAGGCCTTCAGCGCTGCATCCCGCATCTGAAAGACAAAACAAGGTGCGTTTAAAGACATTGGGGAACTTTAATACTCACATGCCATTACTCCTTTCCACATCTAACCCAGTGGGTATTCCGGCACCCTGCAGCCGCTCCGAACTTGTACCTGCAAAATAAAAAGACAGTTAGAGCGCATCGTGAAGCAGGCAACAAGCGCTTACTTACGTGCTTCCAGGCGCTTCTATTCATCACACGGGCTCCATCTTCAACTCACTTCAGCCCGTCATCCACCATCGCCGGAACCCTGCAAAACAAGAGACATCATTACTAAAGACTTTAAAGACATTAGAATTACTCGAAACTTACAGTTCGTGCAGTAAACGACGGACAGCAGTCCTCTGAAGTCAAGAGGCCTGCTCCCCTTATCCAGTGAAGAAACTGGTTACAGCACCCTGCCCCGAGGCAGATGGAGAGCACGGCGTTCACTTACCTAAGGTGAGAGCGTTAACCTTCGGGGTTCTACAGGAGAAGAGAAAGGGAAGAAGAGAGAGACATTCAATAACCCAGTTCATTAATCCCATATTTTCTATCTGCAGACATCTTACCCTTCGAGTCAGACATACATTGCACAGAGGTCCAGCCCAAAGAGCCAGCCGTGTGTTACACATCACCTTTGAAGATACGGTATACGCCCAGTCAAGACCGGCGCCTCTACGGGAATCAGGTGAGCGTTACAGAACGCAAAGCCTACCACAAAACTCCCGTCCAGGCGCTATGGAAACCTCGGATACCGACCAACTAGCCCAGTTACTTGGGGAACTAAGGGCAGAAGTGCATGCAGCCCGTCAGGAAACAAACGCTCTAAGAAGGGAACTGATTATTTCCAAGGAGCGAACAGATGATCTCGCTAGACAATTGCTACAGTCACAAGCCGGACAGACCCCGTTACCCGCATCTGGGGGAAATCTTCCTTCTACATCCTCTATGAATCCAGTGGAGATCAACCTACCTGGGAATGTACCTCTGGCTCCGCCCGAACGATTTTCTGGTGACCCAAAGAGGTTTGCAGTATTTATCAATCAGTGCCGGTTGCATTTCTTATGCCGGCCAGCAGCCTTTCCAACTGATCAAGCTAAAGTAGCTTTCGTGCTTTCGTACCTTAGTGGCAATGTGGCAGACTGGTCGATCCCTCTAGTAAATCAAGATGATCCGGTCCTCCATGATTTTCAAGCTTTTTAGCTCAGTATGGAAAAACTGTTCGCAAGACATTCACAGGGGCAGGCCTTGGACAATGAGCTTCTTTCGTTGCAACAAGGTAATCAAGACCTTTTGGCTTATATTGCGACTTTCAACAGACTGATAGTGGAAACTCAATGGCCTGTGGACAAAAGGATTACGCTGTTTTATAGAGGTCTACGTGGAGAGCTCAAAGATGTGTTAGCCCAAGTAGTGAATCCCCCACAAGATTGTTCTGACTATATAGACTTAGTCGTTCAAATAGATCACAGACTGCAGAACAGGAAGGCCGATCGTTCCAAGTTTGATGCTCGAGTATTTTCCAAACCGCCAACTCCTTCCTTAGGAGTAGACTCCGGGGAACCCATGCAAATAGGGGGTCTGAAAGGTCCTCTAACACAAAAGGAGTGGGAAAGGAGAAAACAGTTGCAATTATGCCTCTATTGCGGAAACTCAGGGCACTTTCTTCGAGACTATCCGGTGAAACCTGCCAAGAAGGCAGTAGGAGCTGCAGTTACCAAAGTTACAAACTGTGAGCAGGGAAACAACCTCGCCCGACAAGAATAGAGGTCCTCTTGCTGAGCGTGAAAACCAGTTCCGTGACCTCGCATTTCGTGATACCTATGGTCCTCATTAGCCCTGATAATCCGGATCGATTACATGCAATTGAAGCTTACGTCGACAGCGGTGCCATCGGCAATTATGTGGATCATGAATCTAACTCTTTGTCCCAAGGCTGTAAAGGACGTCATTACTACGGTGGATGGTACGGAGATAGCCTCCGGGCCAGTAACGCATACCACTCAAGAAGTGACGCTAGTAAGTCAAGATGGACACCATGAGAAGATCGTGTTCGATGTGATCAAGGCCCCTCAGTTTCAGATTATTCTAGGAATACCTTGGTTAGAGAAACACAATCCTCTGATCGATTGGCGAGCAAGAACGGTCCAGTTTCCAGAATGTGTCTCTACTTGTCACCCTCCACCTGGTGTTGCACTGGCAGCAATTTCTTCAGAGACTCCCCAGTTACCTCTCGAATACCTAGAATACCAAGATGTTTTCCGGAAGGATCAGGCTAACTCTCTACCTCCTCAAAGGTCTTATGACTGCCAGATAGACCTGATACCTGGATCTACTCCTCCTTGTAGTAGAATTTATGCCCTCACCGAGCCTGAGAACCTTCACCTTCGACAATACCTGGATCAATACCTGGCAAATGGGTTTATTCGTCCTTCCAAGTCCCCTGCTTCTTCAGCTTTGTTCTTCGTTCCAAAAAAGGAAGGAGACCTTAGAACTTGTATAGATTATCGCTCCCTGAACCAGATCACCGTTAAGAATAGATATCCGTTACCTTTGATCCCTGAACTCCTGGTCCAAGTCAGAAAAGCATGCATATATACAAAGCTGGATCTTAGAGGAGCTTACCACTTGGTACGAGTAAAAGAGGGCGATGAATGGAAGACGGCCTTCCGCACCAAGTATGGGCTATTTGAATATCAGGTCATGCCCTTCGGACTTTGCAATGCCCCGGCCGCCTTTCAATATTTTATGAACGATGTCCTCAGAGAGCTCATAGATGTGTGTGTTGTTGTTTACATTGACGACATCCTCGTTTATTCTTCATCGGAATCTGAACATCGGAAACACGTGAAAATGGTCCTCGAAAGATTGCGTCAACACAAACTTTTCGCTAAGTTGGAAAAATGTGTTTTCAACGTGACTGAAGTTGAATTCTTGGGATTCATATTATCACCTGGCGGAGTGCGTATGGATTCAAAGAAGGTCGATGCAGTTCTCAAATGGCCATCACCATCCTCCGTAAAAGGTGTGCAAAGCATGTTAGGCTTCGCTAACTTTTACCGCAGGTTTATCCCCGAATTCTCTCGAATAGTCCAGCCCATCACTGCCTTGTTAAAGAAAAACAAACGTTTTGAATGGTCTACCGAGGCGGAACAAGCTTTCCAAGATTTGAAGACTAAATTTATCTCTGCACCAATCTTAAAACACCCTCGCCCCGAACTCCCCTACATTGTGGAAACTGATGCTTCAAGCCTTGCCATGGGGGCAGTTCTATCACAAAAGGACCCGGTAACCAATCAGTTGCATCCCGTGGCATTTTGGTCCCGCAAATTCTCGCCTCCTGAAATCAATTACACGATTACTGACAAGGAACTTCTGGCTATCAAGTCTGCCTTTAAGGCTTGGCGGCATTATCTGCTGGGGGCCCGACACACCGTTACTGTGATTACGGATCACCGAAACCTGCAATATTTGAAAACCGCAAAAGCCCAATCCTCTAGACAACTCCGTTGGGCATTATTCTTTGCCGAGTTTGACTTCATAATTACCTATCGACCTGGTACAAAAAACGGTAAAGCTGATGCCCTTTCTCGGATGGGAGTGGAAGAACACTTGATCAACCCTAAACCTGTACCAATCATTCCCGAACAAAGAATTCTGGGTGTAATCGCCACACAATCCATAGAGGAAGTTAAGGATAAAGCCAGGCAACTTGTAACTCCAGCAGACATACAGAATTGGCATCTGCAGGGAAAGGACTTTGCAGTAAAGGACAACTTATTGTATTTCCAAGAACGATTATACCTACCCAGCACAGATTTACAGAAAGAAGTAATCTCTTGTTATCACGATTCTTTAATGGAAGGACATCCCGGTATAGCCAAGACCTCAGAAAAGATCAAGCGCTACTTCTGGTGGCCGTCTTGGAAAAAAGGTATCAGAGACTTTATAATGTCCTGTGGAGTATGCGCCCAAAACAAGAGTCAAAAGGAAAGACCAGCAGGCCTCTTACGCCCTATTGACATCCCACCTCGCCCTTGGCATACGCTTTCTATGGACTTCATCACCGATCTACCTCCATGCTCCGGATACAATACGATTCTAGTAATCGTGGACTTATTCTCCAAGATGGCGCATTTCATTCCGCTCAAAGGCTTGCCAACAGCAGCAACTCTGGCCCGAGAATTTCTCGAAAACATCGTCCGACTGCACGGTTTTCCTTCGGTTCTAATTTCGGATCGAGGTAGTCAATTTATTTCTCATTTTTGGTGAAGTTGCTGTCGGTCGGCTCAAATTGATGTGAGACTATCGACCAGTCACCACCCTCAGACCGACGGACAAACCGAGAGGACCAATCAAACTCTGGAACAGTATTTACGCTGCATGCTGCAACAAACTGAAAAAACTTGGAAAGACATCCTTTGGATAGCCGAATATGCCTACAATAACTCTGTCCATTCGGGAACTGGGAAAACCCCGTTTTTTCTTTTGTACGGCAGTCACCCTCGAACCTCGGAGTTAGATCCCCTCCAAGATCTTGAAACACCAGCAGTAGACTACCTGCATTCTACAATCACCCAAGCCTTTAAGGAAGCTGGTTCTCACCTTCAAAGGGCTAAAGAACAATACAAGAAAGGAGCAGATCAACATCGGAAGGAAGCCCCTCAATATCAAGTAGGGGATCAAGTCTGGTTATCCACCAAATATCTACCTCTAAAAGGGCCACGCACATTCAACCCAAGATACCTTGGTCCCTATTCCATCACTACCATAGTAAACCCAGTAGCGGTCAAGTTGGACTTGCCCCCGCACATGAAGATACATCCGGTCTTCCACGTCTCTCTATTAAAACCTGTGCAACCTCAAACCCGACTAACTAAATCTCCAAAACCTATCCTAGTTGATGGGGAACTCGAGTTTGAAGTCAAAAGCATTCTGGACTCCAAGATCTCCAAATCTAAACTATTTTACCTAATTGACTGGAAAGGCTACGGCCCCCAAGAGAGATCCTGGGAACCTGCTGAATATGTCCACGCTCCTCGCCTAATCAAAAGATTTCACCGAACATTTCCTGACAAGCCAAAACCCCCGGAGAAGCCCGGTTTGGGAGGGGCCTTGAGGGGGGGTACTGTCATGATCTCTGCTTCCAAAAGGTCAGGGTTTTCCCAACTCCCTTGGAAGCAGATCCATAACCCAGGTTCCGAGTGCCAACCAGTCCCAATTGGGACCTTTTGGACCCAGTCCTGGCGCCAGTGGCACCAGGCTCATAAATATGCCCAGTCCCAGCGCTGGAAGCGCCGGGCTCATAATGCTTGGGTGGACTTACCTGCAGCAGACCATGCTGCTTACTTGCCTGCCAGTTGAGCCTCTGATCCTCTTCTGTTTGGAACTACTTTTCCTGTTGGGTGGGGCAGGAGCCACTCCCTAGGTTCAGAACACTGGAACTCTTCTGGAAAGCAGGAACTCTTTCCTTACCTAGGCGTGGCTGTGGAAGGAGATACCTAAGCACTACAGGAGGCTATTTAAACCACACCCGATGGATGAATCTTGCTTTGCGTTATTCTGCATCCTCTGCAGCAGAACGCTCATCGTGTCTTCTGCATCTGATCCTGGGCCTAAGGAAAAAGGCTTACCATCCTGAATCCAGTCTTCAGCAACACCTATAAAGACAAGAAAGAACAGGTTAGCATTACGGTCTTCAGTGACAGCTCTTCACTTACCTGGTCCATCGGCTGTCACCAACGCCTCCCGCTGCATTCCGACATCTGAAAGACAAAGGCTTACCTACTCTTCATGCGCTCCGGAGGTCTTCACACTGCATTCCGGCATCTGAAAGACAAAAGCTTACCAACTCTTCGCACGCTCCGGAGGCCTTCAGCGCTGCATCCCGCATCTGAAAGACAAAACAAGGTGCGTTTAAAGACATTGGGGAACTTTAATACTCACATGCCATTACTCCTTTCCACATCTAACCCAGTGGGTATTCCGGCACCCTGCAGCCGCTCCGAACTTGTACCTGCAAAATAAAAAGACAGTTAGAGCGCATCGTGAAGCAGGCAACAATCGCTTACTTACGTGCTTCCAGGCGCTTCTATTCATCACACGGGCTCCATCTTCAACTCACTTCAGCCCGTCATCCACCATCGCCGGAACCCTGCAAAACAAGAGACATCATTACTAAAGACTTTAAAGACATTAGAATTACTCGAAACCTACAGTTCGTGCAGTAAACGACGGACAGCAGTCCTCTGAAGTCAAGAGGCCTGCTCCCCTTATCCAGTGAAGAAACTGGTTACAGCACCCTGCCCCGAGGCAGATGGAGAGCACGGCGTTCACTTACCTAAGGTGAGAGCGTTAACCTTCGGGGTTCTACAGGAGAAGAGAAAGGGAAGAAGAGAGAGACATTCAATAACCCAGTTCATTAATCCCATATTTTCTATCTGCAGACATCTTACCCTTCGAGTCAGACATACAGTGCACAGAGGTCCAGCCCAAAGAGCCAGCCGTGTGTTACACATCACCTTTGAAGATACGGTATACGCCCAGTCAAGACCGGCGCCTCTACGGGAATCAGGTGAGCGTTACAATCCCTTTGGTCACTCAGGATGATCCGGTCCTTCACGATTTTCAGGCCTTCCAGTCCAGCATGGAGAAACTGTTCGCAAGACATGCCCAAGGGCAGGCCTTGGACAATGAACTCCTTTCGTTACGACAGGGTAATCAAGACCTCTTGACTTATATTGCCTCATTCAACAGACTTATAGTGGAAACTCAATGGCCGGAGGATAAAAGAATAACGCTTTTCTACAGAGGCCTGCGTGGAGAGCTCAAGGATGTGTTAGCTCAAATTGTGAATCCTCCACAAGAATGCTCAGACTATATTGACTTAGTTGTCCAATTGGACCACAGATTACAGAACAGGAAGGCTGATCGTTCCAAATTTGATACCCGAGTATTTTCTAAACCACAGACCTCTACTAGGGGAGCTGACACCGTGGAACCCATGCAATTAGGGGGCATGAAAGGACCTTTAACTCAAAAGGAGCGGGAAAGAAGAAGACAGCTGCAATTATGCCTCTATTGCGGAAACTCGGGGCACTTTCTTCGAGACTGCCCAGTGAAACCAGCTAAGAAGGCTGTAGGAGTCGTAGATACCTGTACCCAAAATTCTGAGCAGGGAAACGACCTAGCCCGACAAGTGTAGAGGTCCTCTTGCCGAGCGTTAAAATCTGTCCCGTGACCTCGCATTTCGTGGTGCCTATGGTCCTCATTAGCCCAGAACATCCGGATCGTTTGCATGCAATTGAAGCTTACATCGACAGCGGAGCAATCGGTAATTATGTGGACCGTGAAATGGTATCAAGGATGAATCTACCACTTGTCCCTAAGGCAGTAAAAGACGTCATTACTACAGTGGATGGCACGGAGATAGCCTCCGGACCAGTAACGCATGCCACCCAAGAAGTGACGTTAGTGAGCCAAGATGGACACCGGGAGAAAATCGTGTTCGATGTGATCAAGGCCCCTCAGTTCCAGATCATTCTGGGAATTCCTTGGTTAGAGAAGCACAATCCTCAGATCGATTGGCGAGCAAAGACGGTTCAGTTTCCAGAATGTTTTACCACTTGTTATCCTCGGCCTGATGTTTCACTGGCAGCGATCTCTTCTGAGGTTCCTAAATTACCTCCCGAATACCAGGAATTCCAAGACGTCTTTCGGAAGGACCAAGCTAACACCCTGCCTCCTCATAGGTCCTACGACTGTCAAATAGACCTGATACCCGGAACAACTCCTCCTTGCAGTAGGATTTATGCCCTCACCGAGCCAGAAAATCTTCACCTCAGACAATATCTGGACCAATACCTAGCTAATGGGTTTATCCGTCCTTCAAAATCTCCAGCTTCCTCTGCTTTGTTCTTCGTTCCGAAAAAGGAAGGAGACCTTAGGACTTGCATAGATTACCGCGCCCTGAATCAAATCACCGTTAAAAACAGATACCCGTTACCTTTGATCCCTGAACTCCTCGACCAAGTCAAAGACGCATGTATTTATACAAAGTTGGATCTCAGAGGAGCCTACCACTTGGTACGAATAAAAGAGGGCGATGAATGGAAGACGGCATTCCGCACCAAGTATGGGCTGTTCGAATATCAAGTGATGCCCTTTGGACTTTGTAACGCTCCTGCCGCTTTCCAGTATTTTATGAACGATGTCCTTAGAGAACTCATAGATGTGTGTGTTGTTGTCTACATTGATGACATCCTCGTATATTCATCATCTGAAGAGGAACACCAGAGACACGTCAAAGAGGTTCTCGAGAGATTGCGTCAACATTACCTTTTTACTAAGCTTGAAAAATGCGTTTTCAACGTAACTGAAGTTGAGTTCCTGGGATTCATATTGTCACCTAACGGAGTCCATATGGATTCAAAGAAAGTCGATGCAATCATTAAGTGGCCATCACCAACCTCTGTAAAAGGAGTTCAAAGCATGTTAGGCTTCGCTAACTTTTACCGCAGATTCATTCCTGAATTCTCTCGGATAGTCCAGCCCATCACCGCTCTGTTAAAGAAGAACAAACGTTTTGAGTGGTCTACTGAAGCAGAACAAGCTTTTCAGGACTTAAAAGCTAAATTCATTTCTGCACCTGTTCTAAAACATCCTCGCCCAGAACTCCCGTACATCGTGGAAACGGATGCTTCTAGTCTTGCTATGGGGCAGTTTTATCACAAAGAGATCCGGTCACACACCAATTACATCCTGTAGCCTTTTGGTCCCGCAAATTCTCGGCTCCCGAGATCAACTATTCAATTACAGACAAGGAACTTTTAGCTATCAGATCGGCCTTTAAAGCCTGGCGGCATTATCTTTTGGGAGCCAGACACACAGTCACCGTAATGACTGACCACCGCAATTTACAATATCTAAAGACGACCAAAGCTCAGTCTTCCAGACAGCTTCGCTGGGCTCTGTTTCTGGCTGAGTTTGACTTTATAATTACTTATCGACCAGGCAGTAAAAACGGAAAGGCAGATGCTCTCTCCCAGATGGGAGTAGATGAACATTTGACCAATCCAGAACCAATACCCATAATCCCAGAACAAAAGATTTTGGGTTTGGTCAGCGCTCAATCCTTTGAAGACATCAAGACTACAGTCAAATCACTCCCAACCCCGGCCGATTTGCAGGACTGGCAATTAAAGGGAAAATAATTCTCAGTGGATCAAGACCTACCATATTTCCGAGGACGATTGTACTTGCCCTGTGAGAAAATACAAAAACAAGTAATCTCCTGTTATCACGACTCTCTAATGGAGGGTCACCCTGGCATTACCAAAACCATGGAAAAGATCAAAAGACATTTCTGGTGGCCATCATGGAAGAAGGATATTAGAGACTTTGTAATCTCCTGCGGTGTGTGTGCCCAGAATAAAAGTCAGAAGGAGAAACCAGCCGGCCTATTACACCCATTAGACATCCCTCCCTGTCCATGGCATACCCTGTCCATGGATTTCATCACGGACTTACCTCCATGCTCAGGGTATAATACCATTTTAGTAGTCGTGGATCTATTCTCCAAGATGGCTCACTTCATTCCCCTGAAGGGCCTACCTTCAGCTTCAATATTGGCCCGAGAATTCTTAGAAAACATCGTTCGGTTACACGGTTTTCCCTCGGTTTTGGTCTCCGATAGGGGAAGTCAATTCATCTCCCACTTTTGGCGAAGTTGCTGTCGTCTAGCCCAAATTGATGTAAGACTTTCAACCAGTCACCATCCCCAAACTGACGGACAAACCGAGAGGACAAATCAGACTCTAGAGCAATATCTAGGTTGCATGCTCCAACAAATTGAAAACCCTTGGAAGGATATTCTTTGGATCGCTGAATACGCTTACAACAATTCGACTCATTCTGGAACCGGGAAGACTCCCTTCTCCTCCTATTATACGGACACCATCCTAGAACCTCTAACCTGGATCCTCCCCAAGAATTCGAAACACCTGCTGTGGATCACTTGCACTTGGACATCACTCGTGCTTTTAAGGAAGCCACTGCCCATCTGCAAAGAGCTAAAGCTCAATTAAAAAAAGGAGCAGATCGACACCGTAAGGAGGCCCCTCACTACGCAGTAGGAGACCAGGTCTGGTTATCCACTAAGCACCTGCCTCTAAAAGGACCCCGCACCTTCATCCCGAGATACCTTGGACCCTATCTCATCTCTGCCATAGTTAATCCGGTGGCTGTCAAATTGGAATTACCTGCGCATATGAAAATACATCCAGTATTTCATGTCTCCTTATTAAAACCAGTACAACCAGAAACCCGATTGACTGAACTCCCAGAACCTGTTTTGGTAGAAGGAGAACTTGAATTCGAAGTAAAGAACATCCTAGACTCCAAAATCTCCAAATCTAAATTATATTACCTGGTTGATTGGAAAGGATATGGCCCCCAGGAAAGGTCTTGGGAACCCTCAGAATATGTCCACGCACCTCGTCTGGTCAAGAAATTCCATCTCAATTACCCCGACAAGCCAAAACCCCCGGAGAAGACACGCTTAGGAGGGGCCTTGAGGGGGGGTGCTGTCATGATCACTGCTTCCAAGGAGCCAGGACCAGCCCAACGTCCTTGGAAGCAGGCCCCTAATCCTAAGCCTAGGCACCAGCCGGTCCCCACTGGGACCTTTTGGACCTTGTCCTGGCGCCGGTGGCACCAGGCTCATCAAAGCCATCGGTCCCGGCACTGGAAGCGCCGGGCTCATAATATGTGTGAAGATGCTTGGGTGGACTTACCTGCAGCAGACCATGCTGCTTACTTACCAGCTACATAGGAATCCTCTGTAAGCCGGAACTATTTTCTTACCTGGGTGGGGCAAGCTCCACGCCCTGGATACAACACTGGAAATCTTCTGGAACAGGAACTATTTTCTTACCTAGGCGGGGCCGTGGAGGAAGACGCCTCATCACTCCTAGGCTATTTAAACCACACCCTGATTGATGAAGCGTGCTTTGCGTTATTCTGCATCTGCAGCAGAACGCTCACCGAGTCTGTTCCAGCTTTTCTTCTTCCGATCCTGTACCTGCAAGAACAATACTTACCATTCCAGTATCCAGTCTTCAGCAGCGCCTGTAAAAGACAAGAAACAACAGGTTAGCATGGCGACTTCACATGCAACGCATTCCTTACCTGGTCCATCGGCAGCGACCATTTCTTCACGCTGCACCTCCGCCTGTGGAGACAAAAGCATAGTTATTACTTACCGGCAATCCGCAAATTCCGGATGTTTTCAACGCTGCAACCCAGCGGAAAGACAAAAGAAGAGACATTAGACAGGTATTTACTTACGCCCATCGCGCTCGCCACAATAGAGCGCCTGCAACTACTCCGGCGTTTTCCAGCATCTCTTCAGCACGAACTCACAGCTGTGAAGGAAAGAGACAGTTAAAGCGCTTGCATTTACTTACGCATTTCCAAGCGCTTCTTTCCAAGGCTCTGGCTCCAGCTTTGGCTCTCTTCATTCCATCTTCTAACACAAGAGCCCTGCAAAACAAATAGAAGAAAGCATTATTCCGAGCCCTGTTCAATACTTACGTGTCCACGCACCTAAAGACTATATGGACTAAAAGGTGTCCGGAAACTCACCGCTGGTGCTGTTAACGGCGGTTGCGATCCTCTGATGTTAAGAGGCCTACTTTTCACCCAGTGAAGGAACTGGCAACGGCACCCTGCACCAGACGCAGATGGAGAGTCCAGCATTCACCTATCTAAGGTGAGCACGTTGACCTGGGGGCTCTACGGAGAAGCTTAGAAGAGAGAGAGAGAGAGAGAAGGACACTCAATTGCCCAGAACTTTAACCCCATATATTCTTTCACCTGCAGAAATCTCACCCTTCGAGTTCGACACACAGTGCGAAGAGGCTCAGCCCCAGAAGCCAATCGAGTCCTGCACATCACCTTTCGAGTCACAGACACCTTCCTGCCTAGACCAGCGCCTCCGTGGGAATCAGGTGAGCATTACAGTGTGGTACAGACTGCTACCAAGTGGGTTTACTGCCAAACACCTGTAGTCCTAAATCTTTTTCAGTGGTCCCAGAGGTAACTGCACAAGTTTCCGCCTAACAAGTGGGGGCCTGGTGGAGGGTGCCCCTGGCTGCTGGGGGGTGGGGGTGCAGGGGGACATGAGTGGGGGCCTGGTAGAGGGTGCCCCTGGATGCTGGGGGGTGGGGGTGCAGGGGGACATGAGTGGGGGCCTGGTGTAGGGTGCCCCTGACTGCTGGGGAGTGGGGGTGCAGGAAGACATGAGTGGGGGCCTGGTGGAGAGTGCCCCTGGCTGCTGGGGGGTGGGGTGCAGGGGGAAATGAGTGGGGGCCTGGTGGAGGGTGCCCCTGACTGCTGGGGGGTGTGGGTGCAGGGGGACATGAGTGGGGGCCTGGTGGAGGGTGCCCCTGACTGCTGGGGGGTGGGGGTGCAGGGGGACATGAGTGGGGGCCTGGTGGAGGGTACCCCTGGCTGCTGGGGGGTGGGGGTGCAGGGGGACATGGATGGGGGCATGATGGAGGATGCCCCTGACTGCTGGGAGGTGGGGGTGCAGGGGGACATGAGTGGAGGCCTGGTGGAGGGTTCCCCTGACTGCTGGGGGGTGCAGGGAGACATGAGTGGGGGCCTGGTGGAGGGTGCCCCTGACTGCTAGGGGGTGGGGGTGCAGGGGGACATGAGTGGGGGCCTGGTGGAGGGTGCCCCTGACTGCTGGGGAATGGGGGTGCAGGAGGACATGAGTGGGGGCCTGGTGGAGAGTGCCCCTGGCTGCTGGGGGTGGGGGTGCAGGGGACATGAGTGGGGGCCTGGTGGAGGGGCTCCTGACTACTGGGGGGTGTGTGTGCAGGGGGACATGAGTGGGGGCCTGGTGGAAGGTGCCCCTGACTGCTGGGGGCTGGGGGTGCAGGGGGACATGAGTGGGGGCCTGGCGGAGGGTACCCCTGGCTGCTGGGGGGTGGGGTGCAGGGGGACATGAGTGGGGGCATGGTGGAGGATGCCCCTGACTGCTGGGAGGTGGGGGTGCAGGGGGACATGAGTGGGGGCCTGGTGGAGGGTGCCCCTGACTGCTGGGGGGTGCAGGGAGGTGTGGGGGCCTGCTGGCAGGTGCCCCGCACTGCTGGGGGGTGTGGGTGCAGGGGGACATGAGTGGGGGCCTGGTGGAGGGTGCACCTGACTGCTGGGGGGTGGGGGTGCAGGGGGACATGTGTGGGGGCCTGCTGGCAGGTGCCCCACACTGCTGGGGAGGGTGGGTGCAGGGGGACATGAGTGGGGGCCTGGTGGAGGGTGCACCTGATTGCTGGGGGGTGGGGGTGCAGGGGGACATGTGTGGGGGCCTGCTGGCAGGTGCCCCGCACTGCTGGGGGGTGTGGGTGCAGGGGGACATGAGTGGGATCCTGGTGGAGGGTGCACCTGACTACTGGGGGGTGGGGGTGCAGGGGGACATGAGTGGGGGCCTGGTGGAGGGTGCACCTGACTACTGGGGGGTGGGGGTGGTGGGAGACATGTGTGGGGGCCTGCTGGCAGGTGCCCCTGACTGCTGGGTGGTGGGCATGGTGGGAGACATGTGTGGGGGCCTGGTGGAGGGTGCCCCTGTATGCTGGTGGGTGGGGGTGCTGGGAGACATGCGTTGGTGATCAGTAGTGCAAGGTGACATGTGGGTTGGCTGGGGGGCATGGCCATGGTGGCTGGGCTGCCTGCGGACATGAGCAGGGGTGCAGGGTAGTCCCCTGTGGTGTGGGCTGCCTGCAGGGGCCGTGGAGGGTGTAGACGGAACACCTGGGAGGACCCACACGGCCAATTCACGTTTAGTACTACCCGGCACCCCCGAAATACACGTACCCTGCTGAAATCGCGTGTGGAACTTCCCGCGCACCCCGGAATACACGTACCCTGCAGAATTAGCGTGTGGAACTTCACGCGCACCCCGGAATCCATGTACCCTGCTGAAATCGCATGTGGAACTTCCCGCGCACCCCGGAATACACGTACCCTGCAGAATTAGCGTGTTGAACTTCACGCGCACCCCGGAATCCACATACCCTGCTGAAATCGCCTGTGGAACTTCCCGCGCACCCCGGAATACACGGACCCAGGCAATTTGCGTGTGGAACTTCCCGTGCACCCTGGAATACACGTACCCAGGCCAATCGCGTGTGGGACTTCCCACGCACCCCGGAATACACGGACCCAGGCAATTCGCGTGTGGAACTTCCCGCGCACCCCGAAATACACGTACCCAGGCCAATCGCGTGTGGGACTTCCCATGCAACACCCAGAAATACACGGACCCAGGCAATTCGCGTGTGGAACTTCCCGCGCACCCCGAAGTACACGTACCCAGGCCAATCGCGTGTGTGACTTCCCGCGCACCCCGGAATACACGGACCCAGGCAATTCACGTGTGGAACTTCCCGCGCACCCCGGAATACACGTACCCAGCCAATCACGTGTAGGACTACCCGCGCACCCCAGAACACACGTACCCAGGCCAATCGCGTGTGGAACTTCCCGTGCACCCCAGAATACACGTACCCAGGCCAATCGCGTGTGGGACTTCCCGCGCACCCCGGAATACACGTACCCAGGCAAATCGCCTGTGGGACTTTCCGCGCACCCCAGAATACACGTACCCAGGCAAATCGCGTGTGGGACTTTCTGCGCAGCACTGAATACACGCACATGCTATTTTTCACACAGCGGGTGTCTGTGTTTGTCGCGTACCCCTTTGCACAACATTTGTCTTAGAGGGCCACAGTATGTGACATTCATCATAGCTGTATATAGGTGCTTTTTGTTGGCGCACATTTTGGTGCACATTTATTTCAGGGGTAGGGACACTACCGCCTGCTTTCTTGTGGCGGACGTGTTTGGGCCTGTGCGCTGGTTTGACCATGCGCTAGTTTGCCCTATTGGATTCCATGAATACGTGTTGTAGGCGAGCGTGTTGGCGTTCCGCTCTTGCCTCCTGTACTTCCCCCGTGATGCCCACATTTTGACGAGTTGTTCCCCATTCCGAGTGTTACGCCCCGTGTTCCGCCTACTTTTGTTGTGTGCGCCGCGCTATGGGCGATTTCTCTGTGGCCGTGGCGCACGCCGTTAGATATCCTGTGCGCCGGCGTGCGACGCGCACTTTTTCAGCGCACATCCGATATTTTTCTCGCGCACGGCCTTCCATGAATCGATGTGCGCTGGTTTCCCTGCGATTTTCGCACTTGCACTGCGATTTTTGCACTTTTACTGCGAATCGCACGTTTTGGCACCTCTGCGCAGGAATTTTTGGTGCACATTAATTCCATGAATCGACACCTAAGTTTATAAGGGTTTATCAGGGATTTGGTTACAGGTGGTGGCCAAACTAACATTAAGGATAGAAAAGGGTAAATCAAATTTCTCTCACAATTTCTTGTGCTGACCCCCTTCTTGAGTCAGTGTCCTCTTCCATATAGTGACCCCAAACGGTGGGGAATCAACCAAATGATTGTGTAATGCCTGGGTGTCAGAGTCTCACTGGCAGAGCCTTGGTTAGGGTTCTCATCTCCCTGGTTCTGCCGAGCTGGACGGAACAAGGTTCTCAGGGCTGCAGCATGTGGTAAGTTGGATTACAGGCCCAACCCAAGGGATCCCTCTGTGTATCAAATACCCTATGGTCTCAGCTGGTCCTGCCCTCATCCTGCCATATTCTCCTTCTCATGATGCCACAAGCTCATGCTTCCTCCCAGTATGGGCTACTCGCCTCCAGATTGGTGACTCCCCCCTAACCCAATGGCACTCATTCTGTGTTTGTCACTCACATTGTTGCTTTCCATCTACCCTGTCCTACCTTCCTGAATCATTGTGCCTCCTCTAAATCTCTGATGTCACACACCTCCATTCTATTGTCCTCTAACCTCCTCTGTTAATCTTCCCATTTCCTTTTTAAATTCTGTCTTATTCTAACACTAAAATGAAGATCTATCTGAATATGCAGGGCAATGTTCCTAAAGATATTAAGTCACATGAGGTTGTATATTAGCCACTTTCCTTTTCAATTTCTATTTGGCAGATTTGCAAGAAGAATGGACAAAGCTAAAACAGTACCTCCCCGCTCCCCCCACATTGTTGTAGGCCTGCAAGTAGCACTAATCAAGATCTACCAAACACTATATCTTGACAGTAAAGAATGTAGCCCTGGAAGTGGTTTTCAAATACATTTATTTGGGAATGGAGGTTACTAATAACATTTCTTACCAACAGGTCTTGTAGAAGAACGTGCAATAGGGGGATTACTTTGACGGTGGCAATCCTCTTTTATCCCCTGGGGATAGAAGGCTTTTTCTATGACATCAGTGTGCACATTATAAAACAAAAAAGGACCCATGGTATTATATGGTATAGAAAGCAAAGGAAACCATAATGATCACTCCTTAAATCAACTTGAAGAAAGATTTTGAAGGCCGACCCTAGAGTGACCTCTGAGAGGTCCCTTAGCATTGATTAGATATGAATTTGGAATGATATTGTTAAGTACAGAACTTAAAATTTGTTGACAGTGTCTCCTTTTAAAGATCATGAATTCCTGTTAGGAGAACATTGTTAGCGTTCTTATGGAGGAATTGTATAAGGGTTTGCATACAGAACTAGTAAGTTTCAGCAACGTAATCAGTTATCTTGTAATTCTATAGATTGTACTATAAGTATGGATGATCCCCTAGAAGTAAATATCAACAACTTGAAAAGAAAGGCAATAACTTTGGATTAGAACCAAAAAATATATAATTGGATTTTGTTGAAACAACCTTGGGAATGTCTGAGATGTCTTCAAGATTTCATTTACACACATTCCTACTTATGACATTTCCTAAATAGAGAGCACAAGCAGATAGTCATGACAATTCAAATGAACAGAAAGAAACTTTGGGAATCATAGGTTTAGGCTACAAGTTAAGAGAAGTAAACCCTTTGGTAGACTGTAATAATCCAGAGTTCCCTGAAATGTTAAAACACTTATATATGAAATGTGAAGTGATCGCTTAATAGCTTGAGAGAAGACTTGGAATATTTGTTCATGGCAAATAGGCTCTGTCGATTAAAAGGTTTTTGGCTGAGATGTACGACTGGACGTCAACTAAGTCTAATATTGGCAAATATGTCATTTCAGAAGGAGTTAGAGTGGACGTTTTTACGTGGCATAGGTAGCTTGGCTAAAAAGTGGATTCATTTTGAAATGTGTATCTTTTTATTATATAATTATGTTTGAAAATAAATGATTGACATAGTTAAATGGAATTTTGAATATATATATATATATTGTTTTGAGTGTACCCATATATACATTTAATAAAAATTAAAAAGAAAGAAAAAGAAAATCACTCATAAACAGATAAAGTTTACCAAGAACAGTGTGTGGGTGCCAGTCATCTTCATAGTGACATATGTGGAAATGCCATTGCTCAGAAGACCTTGGTCTCCTACATTTAAATTGCTTTACAGATCTGCGTTCGACAAGGAAGATTAGATTAAATTTTATTTACACGTTCGACTCATTGAGTCTTTCGTTATAAGAGAGCCCCACCATGGGAAATGGAACTGGTTAGCTGAATGTCCAGCCTTGGACAATTAGCACATTTTCCTCTTTTGCAGGCTCAGTTCCGAGGAATATGGTTGGAACCTTGTGGGAGGGATTTTGATGATTAAATCGATCTGCTTACTTTTATGACAATAATCACAGCCCCCAGGCCAGGGCCTAATCTAATCCTGGTGATTTCCGGCCTTCTTAGCTCTCTGATGCCAGGCTCCAAAAATAAAGCTTGAAATAGCTTTAGTCATGTTACTGTCCTGATGCCCCAGGATAAAGGTCATGGCAATATCTGGATTGTCCAAGAGACCTTCTTTTCTCAGAAAATGCAGGATACATTGGGCCCTGCAAGAGTCATAATCATGCCAAGAAAGAAAATGGGCAGATCCTCTCTCTCTCTGTCGTGCACATTATTCATAATATAGATGACCTAGTAAACTATGGCACATTATGCACCTCCCATTTATTTGCAAAATCTTGGAAAAAGTAGTTGCTACACAACCTTTTGCCAGAATCGAACAACTGCACCTCCTTAATTACTATCAGTCAGGGCTCTGCCCCAGTGTAGCATTGAGACAGCCACCATCCAGGTGGTGGATGATGCTATTCAAATCTTAGATAAGGGTATCTCATACCTCCTCACCCTCCTTGACCTCAACTATATTTGACACTGTCAACTACCGCATCCCCACTCCTTCCTTGCTGATAGGATGGGATTCTCTGGCACTGTCCTTAATTGGTTTACTTCCTACTTTCCAGGCAGACACAAGGCTGTTCAAATTAACTTGTTGCATTCCAACAGACTCCAGGTCTCCTTTGGAGTCCCCCCTATCTCCATTCCCTGACCAATCCTTTTTAACCTTTACATGGAGCCTTTGGGCACTCTCCTCAAAGATCCCAATATAGGCATCCACCAATATGCAGACGATACTCAGTTGTACATGAGAGTCAATAACAAGCAGGATATAAATGCCATATCATATCATATCATTCATCTCCACGATTAACTAGCCATCATCCAGTCCTGGATGTCGACTGCCTACCTCAAACAAAACCCATCCAATACTGAGTTTGTCCTCATCTGTCCGCTCACTAAAAAACAACGTATCCAACGATGGCTCAATGATATGCGCCTTGAAAGATGATTCACAACTCTCAGACTCAGCAAAATCCTTCGGCTTCACTATTGACAGCAGTCTGGCCTTCAAGAAACACACAGCCAAGAAGGCCCAAACAGCCTGGCTCAGAATCTCTACCCTTCGAAAAACCAAACCCTTCCTCCTGTTGCAGGACTTCCAGACTGTAGTGCAGGCCTGTGTGGTCTCACATATCAATGGGACAAATGCTCTCCTGACAGGGCTCCCAGCTGCTCACTTGGCTCGCCTAAAAGCAATTCACCACGCCGCAACAGGTCTTATTAAAGGAGCATGGAAATTTGACCAAATCACTCCATACTACTTAAACTGCATTGGCGTCCACTCCAAGCTAGGATACTGTTCAAGACTGCATGTACCATCTACAAAGCAGTCACGATTAGCATATCAGCATATCTGCTGGCTAAGCTCCACATATCTGGTGGCGCATGTTCCTTGCACAGGAAAAAGTACAAAATATGCATCAATTCTAAAATCACTTACTAAGGCCCCACCATAGCCAAATGCACCTGGTTAGGTGAATGTTCAGTCTTGGACAGTTAGCCCCTGTTCCGCTTTTGCAGGCTCAGTTCCAAGGAATATTAGAACCTTGTGGGAGAGATGATGATGTTAATCTGCTTACATTTATGACCATACTCGCTGCCCCCAGGCAAGGGCCTTATTTAATACTGGTGATTGCCGTCCTTCTTAGCTCTCTGATGCCAGGCTTCTAATGACCCCTTAAATGCTGCTTTCACATCATTTATTATTTCTTTTCTCCTAATTTTTCACAGTTGCAAATTATATTAAACACCACACTCATTATTAAAATGTATAAATGCTATCATTATATTCTCCTCTGCTAACAACTATATCATTTTCCTTTGCAGAAGTGTGATGGTTGAAAAGTATGACCTTATCAATGTAAAGCGTGACATGTCAAATGCAGCCTTTATATACATTGTAACTCAAACAATATTGTTGATCTCTGAGATACTGACACTGCTTATTATAATCTGCATTACAACCTGGTAAAGGTGGCAGCTAAATGACACATAACTAGGTATTCCCTGGCTTAACATGCTCCACATGTATGCATAATCACTAGGTTTGCTGGGATGTGATGTGCACATGGCACAGACATTGGAAATGTGGACTACATGCTTTAACCATTCACAATACAGAAACTCCATGATACAAAAACACAGTTAAAAAAAAAAAGAAATATAGAAACTCCACGAAGGAACAGCAAGCATGTCACAAGGATGGCTGTGCCACTCTCACATAGTGATTTTTACATAAGACCAAGATGTGCAACATTGTTAAAGTTGGCAGATAAATAAAATATATATAGGCATTTGGAGGATTACCATGTTACACATGCCTGAAAAATCTTTCCGTTGCAGCCATGTGATATGCACAATCACTAAGTCACGTGGCCATTTAGAGTAGATACATCTATGATGACTACCAAACCCTTTGGAGAAACCACCCACACAGTTGCCTTCAGACGTATTCGATTTCATTCTGACTAAAGCTTTTTCAAAGTGGATGATTTTCTGTTTTGTCCTCCGATGTCTACCTATAGTAATGGTCTTGGTCCCTAGTGCCTGGATACGATAAGACACGATAGTCAAATGAGACGAAGCATGGAGCCGGTCAGATAGCACAGCAAGTAGAACGCTCGCTTTCATATCTGTGCAGAGCCTGTTGACGAAGGTGCGAATACCTGAGTGTTCGTAACACTATGTAAACTAGTATTATTATCGTGTGTGTACTTTTCAACTGGGGTGATTTGCATAATTGTTATGATTCAGTTTAGATCAATGGCTATGCATTACATTCTGTCAAAATTAAAGTAAAATTAAACGTACATAAAAGAGAACATATGTTTCCTTACATGGTTGTGAGGATATTACAGGGAAATCGCATTGGTAAATACATTATGTTATCCAGCTTAACAATAGTGGATTGGACACTGAAGTTTTACTGATTGTGTTGCCGGCTCAAGCGTCACAGATTGTGCTGGCGCATCTTGACTTAACGTCTTTCCAAGCATCTTGTCCTATTAGATGACTCCCTACACACACAGGAATTAGCATTCGCATTATGCTGCGGGACACAGTGTCTTATCGTATAGCCGTGATATTTTAATCCTCTTATTATGGAAGCGATGCTGCAAGCCAGCATATTTGGGTATTGAAAAAGGCGCATCCTTTTATTTCTACAGGCTGATAATATACTGTTAACCAAAAAAATAAAGCATTCCCTTTTCAAAGGAGTGGCATAAGCAGTTAAAGGAAGCATATGTAGGTGAAAAATGCCACTCATTTTAAACAATGTGCATTACTATGCTAAACCCGGACACTGTGATGGTGTGTTTTGACCATTGTGACCTTGCTCAAGCGTTCTCATCCTTAGTTGTGCCTCTTCCTCTCTTCGCTCATGCCCTCTTGTATCCTACATCTCTTCTCATATCTTTGTCTGTCCCGTTTTCCATGCCTTTTACCCCTGCTATAGTTTCTTTGACATGTTCATGTTTTTGGTCTTCATCGCCTCGGGAGGATAGCTCAGGGGCAACGTGCTCGCCTTGGAAGCAAGACGATGCGGAGCAACAGAGGTCCAGTCCGTGCTTAGAAACCTCAGGGTATTAAGCATGTTATAAAGGTTCCATGTAATTTCATTGCAGGATGTTTTTTTTGTGGGGATTTTTAACACACGTTTTTAACAAAAAAAAACATAAAAAATGTTTTTATTATTTTTGGGTAGGGCGATACCCCCAAACCCCCATTCCCTTTAATGTTTTATGTATTCCTTAACACCCACACCCCATATATATAATTATCTAACCCCCCCTAAAAAATTCGATGGGTTTTTCTCGTAAAAAAATTTGCGGTAAAAAAACCTGCGAAATAAGATCCCACGATGAAAAGACGTACCATTATAAATAACCAATTATACAATTCTAATAA
Source organism: Ambystoma mexicanum (assembly GCF_040938575.1). Lineage (NCBI taxonomy): Eukaryota > Metazoa > Chordata > Amphibia > Caudata > Ambystomatidae > Ambystoma > Ambystoma mexicanum. Next base: position 999,739,403 of record NC_090933.1, read on the forward strand.
TTAGATGCAATGTTTGATCATAATTATTCTAAATATTGTTCAGATGTTCACTTCCAACTACCTCTGCATTGTGTTATGAGACAAGGCCCCCAGGCTAGCTTTTAGGATTATGGTAGGCCAGGTGCAAAAAACAAACAAGAGGAAAATCAATGCAGCAAATAACGAGTGCACGCTCTTGCAAGGATAACAAGATGTATTACATGCAAACCCTGCTGAGGAGCATAGTCAGCTCCTTGCAACTGAAAACTATCACTCGCTCGGCTTACGCATATACAAGTTGCACATTTGTATAGTGGTAACCCCATCAAATTAAAATATCAGATAAAAATATTCACACGTTCCCCATTTAACAAAACTTATATAACCCTAAACATTAACATGAAGGTTGCTACCCCATTGGGTACACATTATCTAAAACACACCCCATATGTGATCTAATTTTGTAGTCATTGTAAAACACTACACAATAATAGATCTCGGCTAATCGGATATTCTGTTACACTGATAGATCATCTTTGTTAGTTGAGGCACGTTAATCAACTCGAGATGCACATTTCACTGGGACACCTCTTGCAAGATATAATGGTCTTGTCTTGTGATCAAACAACTTGTCAAAGCCAGATGGCTTCTTCGACATTACAGTTTATTTGATTGGCTCACATCGGACTACCCCCATCTTGAAAGACGCCTTCTCCCTGATACATGTTTCTTCCTTATTGCTCTGGGAACCCAGATGCCCTTACGACAATGCAACCATGTGACGCTCTTGTGTTTATGTGCCTCTTTTAACTGGTGCCTTGTCTGACACTCATGCTTTGTTTCTGCAAGATTTCTCTTTCTGGCCACGGTATAGACCTAGTCCACATCCCATTCTCACCTCCTGCAGGTGGGCGAACCTCTTAAATCATCCACTTATCTTATACAGCTTCTCGCTCTGTTATTCTCAGCCTTGAGTATTCAAAAACTTGCAGAGTTCTAATTAGGTGACCCTCTTTGGGCTTCTAAACAGGAGCTAAGGCCCTCTCCTCTAACAAACCCAGCAGAATCTATTCATAGCAGGTCAAATTCAAAAATGGAAAAACTCTTGCTACCGTGGTCCATGTCCCTAACACTGAAAGCCAGCTTCCATGAACTATATGTGTGTTCTAACAGCCATGTCAGCCACTCATTCATTTGGTATTAAGAGTTCCCTAAATGCAAAATGACACAATGGCCCTCATTACGACCCTGGCGGAAATCGAAAAACGATGGCGGAAATGCAATACCGCCATCGAATAGCGCTCGGTGCGATTATGACCCGTCACCGTAAAGTACGATGCCATTAGCGACACCGTAGTGAACGCCAACGCTAACTGCACCAAGTACGCGCATGCGCGCCATGCGAAACCGTAATTACCACCATGGCGCAACGTTACGCGAATTCTGTCCCTAGCGGACATTTACCTAACGCCATCAAGCATGGCGGAAAGTACCATTCCGCCATGGTGAGAAGTACGGCATCGCGAACCAACCGTAAAAGGCCCTACTGAGTGCCCGTACACCACTCCCTGGCCACATTGCACAACTCCTCGTAGGTGCAATGAAGTCACACAATGCAACCAGTGAAATGTACAAGTCACCCATGCATGCCAACGAACAAATTAATGTAGGGGCTCCAAGTGCCTTGTGAGTGGCCATCCATATTTGCCATGGCACCATTGCTGTACTGATGCAGCACAGGCATGTGAAGGTTCAAGTACAGCAACATGAACTGAAATATGAGACAAACAAAAACAGGCCCCCCATCGCTTGACACCAGTGTAAGGCAACATTCAAAGCAGTATCCTGAGTGAGACTGCCCCAGCCCTGTACTCCTGCCAGTAAACAAACCAACCATCAGCATAAGCATGTACCACACAAGTTGGCAGAGTGACTGAGCAGCCAGGCTCATCTCAAGAGGGGCCAATGGGAGCTGCAGGGCACAGATGGCACGAATACAGAAGCTATTCCAATGGACATGACCTCAGTCTCCCTCCAAGAAACGCACGCAAACACAGGCACCTGTGACCAGCCATATTCTGATAATCACATCATTCCACCAATCCACCTGGCTGACCGGCATCTGTTACACAAAAGCTAATCCCCCGCCCCTGAGCATGACATCATTAAAACAGTCATAATGGCAGCCCCTATCCCTGACCTCACTGGGCTTCGTAGGCAAACGCGCCCAGTACAGTACCACGCAACTATACTCAGAAGCCGGAACCCAATGCAGATCTTCTCACAATACATCGCTCCACAAATAGGAATATGCTACATTACTTGCAAAGAATAACGCTACACGGTCAATATCATAATCAAAATTTAATGCACAGCAAAATCACCAAGCCCATACAGCTATTAGGTCATGAACTCCAAAATATATTTCATCATTGTGGGCTGCATCCGCAATAAATGACCAGCCTCTTCTTGTGTGACGCCCTGTTCCTTCATGGTACACAGGGGCTACATTCACGTTCAAAAAGGCAACATGGAAGCGCCTCGAACCGCAGGGCCGTCCCATTAGGTAGGCACTAGTCCAGCTGAAAGGTCGATATGTTGCTCCTAGCCACTAGTACTGCGTAAGGGCATGTGGCCCATTGGCGATTGTCCCATAAGATCGTAATGGTGCACCACTGATTAACACGAAGCAGCAGGTGTCGGGAGTAAAAGCCATCTGCAGGAGTGGCATACAGATGGCAGCGGCAAAAGGGGAGGAGATACCTGTCACCCAAATGAAATGAAAAAGAATAGTATGGGCATCAGAACTTCATTTGAATTACTCACTTCAATGATCACACTAAATCCACAGCCATATGCATGCTAGCCCACTCCAAAGGATTATTCCCACCCAAAAACCACTTGCGAATCATAACTATATAAATCGAGGTGAAAACACTATTACAAATGAGTGTTTGTGTGCATGCGTCTGTTAAAACAGAATCCATTAGATGGGATTAGTAACGTGCATAGACACAAGTGTTTGAAGGCGCGTCGAGACAGGGAGGGTTCAACAAGGGCAGATAGACGATGGTCCCACTATGGCAGCCCTGCATCACATAGCGCAGGGGAAGTGGATAGATTCCAAAAAGCCATGTACATGGCAAACTCTCTATTAAATCATCTGTCCATGCATCCATACATCATTCCCTCATCCCGGTATGAAAACGCCTGATTATTTACTCACATAACATGTGAAATTTCCATTGAGTCTGTGCGTAATGCAGTCTGCAAAATCCACTGTGCTCCAGCCCGGAATTCCAGTGTTGTGAAGTAACATGTATTTGGGAACGTCCTGCCTTATCGTCCACTACGCTATTGCGCATCCCATACTATTCATATCAATCATTGCATTCTCGCCATGGCCCCTGTCCGAAGGACATTAAACAATAGAACTTTATATCTGCAGTCAGACCTGTGGGCGTCTCCTCGCCGCTAGCTGAAAACCGAAAGCTCTGTCCTTCGAATTCCTCATTTGCAACATCACGCCGAAAAGGCATCTGTGACCGCTTGAAATCACAAATCCATCCATGTAGTGCGGCAGTGTGTGAAAATGGCAACTGGCTTCACTCACAAATGGGACGGCCCGCCCGTCGGTGAACCGCGGTACAGTGCTGCATGAGGGTCCACCGTTAATCGAGTACTACATTCCACTGACCCTTCACAAGTTTGTTCGCGACTGCAAAGATAGTATGTGAAACAATGGGACCATAGCAGAATGAACATATGAACCAATATTTCACTGCCATTGAGATTAAATACGTGATTGCAATAGCAAGATGCCATGCGTCGAATTGCAGCGTTGTGTGCGGGACGTGCTCGCCCAAAGGGGATTGCAGCTTGCACAGGTGGAATGAATCACCACAGGTGGAGGCTATACAGCCTGAAAACACATAAATTGCACACCCAACCCCCTCCCACAACCACACCCACTCCAAAAGGCTACCGGCAGGACTAGCGATGTTGGCCCTGGGGGACCTGATAGCACTGCAAGTACTCCAACTTCAAGAAGAAGACGAACACCAACTACTACAACAACCGGCCGCACAGAGGAGACGCAGGAGGAGGAGGGCAAGGCAGGGCCAGCAAGGCCCACCAGCACAGCCACTACCACCACGCAGGCAGCCCGCAATCCCACGCCTCCGAGCACATCCGTTCAACCTCACTGATGAGCAGATCCACACCCTCTACCGTTTGGACCGGGACACCATAACCGCCATTGTGGACATGACACACGCTGACCTTGTCAGCATGATAGATAGCCCAACCGCCATCCCACCCCTACTGAAGGTGGTGTCTGTACTCCACTTCCTGGCCACAGGCACCTACCAGCACACAGTCGGACAGTTGCATGGCATTTCACAGCCACTGTTGTCACGGACACTATTGCAAGTGCTCGATGCCCTCCTGAAGCACGCAGACGACTACATCTCTCTACCACGCTCGGAGCAGGAAATTACGAACACAAAAGTGGGATTCCATGCACTTGCCGGCATACCGGGTTGCATTGGTGCCATCGACTGCACCCATGTGGAATTGGTTGTCCCACATGCCATGGAGGCCCAGTACCGCAACCGAAAACAATATCATTCTCTTAATGTACAAATGGTGTGTGACTCCAACAGGATCATTACACATTGTTGTGCCCGATTCCCTGGATCAACCCATGATTCTATGGTCTTGAGGAACTCTACAATACCACGCTACATGGAGCGACACGCAGGGAACAGATCCTGGCTACTCGGTGAGTCTCATTTCATGCATGATAATGTGGGGTATGTGATGCGGCAATGACCTGGCAGGAAGGGTGGGGGAGATGCGTACGTAGCAATGTCATTCCACAAACATCCTTTATTGTCCACATACAGGTGATGCCGGGTATCCACTGAAGAGATGGCTCCTTACACCACTCCGGAACCCACAGAACCAGCATGAGGAGGACTACAACCATGCCCACTCACGTACCCGTGTAGTCATAGAACAGGCATTCGGCCTACTGAAGGGTTGTTTCCGCTGCCTCAGCAGGTCTGGCGAGGCACTCCTGTACCGCCATGAGAAGGTTGCAAAGATGGTCATGGCATGTGTCATGCTACACAACATGTGCGTACGTAGAAATGTGCCCATGCCCCCTGACGCAGAACTGCAAGCACCTGAAGATGGTCATGATGAGGATGGGGATGTGGCAGCACCTCAAGGAGTCCGCGAGGCACAGGAGGGCCGTGAAATTCGTCAGATTATCATAGATTCATGCTTCTAGCACTCACCCTGGTGGCTGATACATGGACACGGGACTTGTGGCACAGTGTGTGTCTGGAACATGCACAATATGGACTGTACGCCTATAAAGGCCTCGTACACAAAGATCAATGTCCACACATCTCATTGGATGATTGTGAAATGTTTATAGCATATGTGAAATTATGTTACACACCCCATCGACCCGCCACCCAAGTAAGCCCAACACACCCCCTCCACCCTCCTACCTCCCCACCGAACACCAGTGTCCAAAGATGCTCATTGTCAGTGGGCAGACGCTATTGCAAGCCCCCTCTCCGGGTATCAGGGGCACCCCTGCCTGTGGAGCGCAGGTTCCTCCCAGATCTACGTTGGGGGCTGCCCTGGACGGAACTTGCAACGGATGATGTCTCTGCCTGCTCACGTCCATGCATGTCCCTAAGGGTTTGTGAGAGCTCAGTGAGCACACGGCGCACAGCGGCAAGTTCAGCACATACGTCTTTGGACGTCGCATGCAGTTCCCCCCTCAGGCTCTCGGTGCTTCTCTCCATTTGTACTCTCAGGCTCTCGGTGCTTCTCTCCATTTGTACCCTCAGGCTCTCGGTGCTTCTCTCCATTTGTGCCCTAAGTGTCTCAGTAGATGTTTCTATGGCTGCCTTAGTACCCCCACATTCATCAGCATGGTCCTTGAGGAGCGTGGCCAGTTGCTGCTGTTGCACGATCACCTGGTCGAGGGACTGTTGCCTCTGCTGGGCCATGCCCATTTGCGGTGGTGTCACAGAGGGGCTGATCACCTCATGTTGCCTTGACACAGGGCTTGTGGGGGATGGCCAGTCGTCGTCTTGTGGGTGCCCCTGCGTGGTATCCTCATGGTGTACGGGATGAAACAAACAGGGGGATTGAGACAGGTCATGGATGGATCCTACATCGACATCACCGTTTTCTGTGTCGGAGCATGCTGCCATTAATGCAGTGTCACCTATGGTGCTGCTGCCACCAGAAGCAGTGCCTTCTGTGGCATCCATTGGGGGGACCTGTGGTGGTGCTGTTGTGGGCATGCTGGCTGCTGGGGTGCCTGTTGAAGTCCCCTCCTGTGTGCTGCCACTTGATTTGTGCTGCTGCCGTGTCTTGATCCGTGCAGCTGAGGTGGAGGGTCTTTGGCCGTTGGTCTTGGCCCTCTTTGCAGGTGTGCTGGTAGGGGTGTCCTGGAGCTCGTCGTTTGAATCGGACCCTGTGGTGGAGTAAAGGAGGGCGAGCGTTATTAATGGGTCTGTGGAAATTGGAATGGCAATGTATCACATGCATTGGGGTGGTACCTTAGGGTGATTTGGGTCAGGGCCTTGGAGGTGGTTTCATTTTTGTGTGGATTGAGGATGCAGTTGTTTTGCAGCCTGCAGTTAGGGTGTGCCTGCTGCACGTGTAGAGGGTGTTTTTAGGATTTTTAATTATTTATGTATTTAATGTGACTTTTAAAGTGCGCTATCAGGCCAATGTATGTGGACGTTCTCCTGGACATGTGTTTCTGTTGCACTATGTGGACACATGGTACTTCACATGATTGGACATTGTGGATTTAGCATTGTTTTATTTGGCCCACCTACCTGATTCTTCGGATGTCTGCACTCCTTTCTCCATCCCTCCGACTCCCTCTATACTCTCCATTCCAATGGTGGAGGCACAGATTTCTTCCCAGGGGGTCAACTTGATGGGTGATTCCGATCCTCCCCGGTAGCTGTGGCAATGTTACGGTTGGCGGATAGTATGCTCCGTACGCGTATCCACAAGTCTTCCCATCGCTTTCTGCATTGCTGTGGGTTGCGGGGTGCGGTCCCCACCGCACTTACCCGCTCTGCCACCAGGGCCCATATGGCCTTCTTGTTCGCAAGTGCCGTCCTGGTCATTTGCGTCGAGAAGACGACGGCAGCATTCTCCTGGAGGGTCTCTGTGAGCACGGTGAGTTCCTCAGGGGAGAAGTGGACCTGCCGCTTGCGGTCGCACGCTTTTTTCGCTACTTTTCCCATTTTTATTGTTTTCACTAGGGTGGCTAACGGGTTGGGATGTGTCTCAGGGTAGTATTTTTAATGGTTGTGTGGGAATTCTGATTTTATAGGTGTACGGCGTGCTGTTTCCCGTTCCGGGACCATGTTTTTACTTCCGTTTCCGTATATTTACGGTCACCGTATTTTCCGATTGCCGCTCATTACGGTGACCGCTATGATGGGTGGCGGAATTGCACCTAGGGCGCCGTACGACGGCGGTGAGGGGCGTTTTGGGGACATTTCCGCCATCGCGGACTTTGCACTTCCGCCATGGCGTAGTGCTCGTGCCCGATGGGTCAGAATTAGCCGCACTTTACTCCGTCGTGCAATGGCGGAAACGCTATTTACGCTATGGCGGTCAGGTCAGTTACTTTCCGCCAGGGTCGTAATGAGGGCCAATACATTCTGTGTTTTCTCTCATACTAATAGAACACAGAATCGCTTTCTACCACTGGATGATTGTCCTCAACACAATTTAGCTTCAGTCTCTTCATTTCAACATTGTTGCTGCTCTGCCTTTCATCATGTAAGTCTTTCTAGTGTTTGTTAATACTAACTATGAAAATGACACATGTGCTGCGTGCAGAACTGCCAAGCTAAAAGCAGAAGACACTAATACTACATAGGCAAACCTGTGTGCTCATAGAGTTTGTGCAGTCTGATCCTCTTGCCCCTGTATGAATGATGCATCTGCATCCCAACGTTATCAGTGGGATGACCAACGGGCCCGGGTACCGCCCCAGGTTGCTAGATGATAAGCCTGGGTTGATATGAGAAGCATCCCATGGCCACTCCAATGTAATCCAAGTTACAGGGAAGGGTACATGAAAGCAGCCCATACACCTGTGGAGCAGGAGATCATAGTAGTAACCAGGAGGAGAGATGTGTCCAATGGGGTGAAGAAGTTGTGAAAAAAGTAGCCAGAAAGAGACAGGTGCCAAACACTTCAAGAAGGTATGGGAGATAGGAGTGTCTTGAAGAGCATTGACAACAAGGAGAGTGTTGCCCAAAGGTGTGAAGAAGGAGTAGGGAGAATATTGGTGATTATGTGGCTAGTAATTGGAAAAAGGGCATCACCAAAAGGGGCGACAGATGTTAGAAAGAGCCTAGATAGATGGAGGGGAAGAACACTGATAAAAGGTGGTTAGAAATTTAGAAGGAACTGAAGGAAAGGGATGAGGAGATGTTGTCACACTGAAAAGAGAAGTGTGGGAGTGGCTGCAGATAATGTCATTGGTGGTCTGAAGCCATATCCAGCCTGGATCCTAGATAAAAGAAGTGCTTCTGTAGCCAGAACTCAGATGATCATTGGAGCAGAATCTCGAATACAGTCCACCAGAGCACGTAAAGGTAAACAAGGCAGGCTCAAGAACATGATGCCTGAAATGATCTCTTCACCTTGCCCCCCTGGGCTTCCTCCAGTGGATTCAAGAGACACATGCAGAATGCCCAGTGAGTCCAGGAACTCCTACAGTGATCCCTGAGTGAATCAGAGTACAGGGGGTGAGTAAACATATCTGTTTTGGCCCCATTGTCTCAATAGCGGTGTGTGTGTGTGTCCTAGCTTATCTCACCCTTGCAACCCATGACCGGTGGTGTTCTGGGGTGGTATCCTCTTCTGGGTCTCCTCTAAGGTGGTTATATTTGAAGAGGATCTTTTAAGGACTTTCCTCTTGTTTTTTTAATAATCGTTCAAGCCAGTTCCTGTTCAGCATCCTAAAAGAGACTTGTATCATCCAGAAAATACTTTTACAGGGAACTGTGACTCTAAAGTACACTAGGCCCCTTCTTATGTACCTATAGACAAACTTGCTAATGTTAAAACCTTGGTTCTAAGGTGTTGTATTGTGTTTACCAACTTCTTTCTTCACAACATATTCGTTCTCAAAGTCTTAATTACTTATCTTGATCTATTTAGCTTTTTAGCATGCTTAACTACACTACAGTGCCTTGAAAAGTATCTGTAACTGTGCTTAAAAGTAAAGTGCTAGTACTCTCAGCAGAGCATTCAAGGGTGAATATATATCAATAGTGAATATTGCAATGTGAAACTTATCTGTGGTTTTCAGTAGTTGATGACAGTTGCCTAAGGCCTCAACATACAACTAGATTTGTGCCCACTCTTCCTAACTTGTATTGTTAAGAGTGCTCTGTTTGTGCTTAACTGAACTCTTCAAACCGCATACCCTCCTCATTCTAAGCCTTGCTGTTCAGTCACACTACACGGATAGAGCTTGGCTAGACATTACTGTGTCCCTGTTCATCAGAATAGGGTGGCCTCTCAGAATCTGTACACAGGGCTGACACCCATCTTAACAAGGTTCATTCTGCACCTGCCTCAGACTGGCTAGAAGCAATGGAACACACAAGTGTTACTGACACACATAGCATCAGGACCACAAGAAGGTTACAGGGGAGCTTGGTGACTCACAACACAAACCGAATGAGTACAAAGATACCCTCTGTCTCAAAATGTTCTTTTGCAAATTCCATGATCTCTCTGATGTTTTACATGTGGGAATTAAGAGTGGGGATTTAAGTTCCAACACATGCCCCCTAGAAGATCTGCTACTCTTAGAACACCAGGGAATCCTTCCCAAGGGGCATTAAAGAGAAGGTGCGGGGCATCTGACAAAGTCCTCATCCTATCTCTGAGAACATCTATTGTATTGATCAAGTGATACGGGTAACTCACCATGTAGTGAATGATGGGATCAAGGGTGCTATGGGAAAATTCCCCCATTCAAAAGGATTTAGCCTGCCTTGCAGACAAGGGGACAATTTCATGAGGCTTTTGAGGTACAGAAACCCTTTAGGGTAGGCTGCCCCAACACCTGGTATTTATTTGTATGTTTACAAAATGTCTATATCACTTGAAGCCTAATCACTCATGGTGTGGTGGACCTCTACAGGATCAGGGAATTAAGGGTCCTCCAACAGCAAGGTACCATACTTCAGACATTACTAAACCTGGGCACATTGTAAATACAGCCCCTTTAACAGATCTGAACTCAGTGGGCCAAAGGAAAGGCATCACATGCAAGGCACATTAGTTGTTCACAACACCAGTAGAAAAACACCCATTCAGACCTCAGAAGCCCATCCCAGACTCCTTTGTCACTCATTCAAGAAGATTGTCTAGACCAGGGAGCATATAGACATCCTCGATGTGACTCGCGTGCAAGATACACAGCAAGTCTGTCTGGACATAAAAGTCACACAGGCCCTCATTACGACCCTGGCGGAAAGGGGTTTACGCCAGCGTAAAGCATGGCGTACCTTTCCACCAGATTACGAGTTCCCGTAGCGCCATGGTGATTTTTACGCCTGCTTTTTGCAGGCGGAAAAATCCATGGCGCTACGGGACTTATTGTTAATTACGCCACCGTAATTTACGGTGGCGTAATTAACGCCTTCCCCACTCCCATTATACCCTATGGGGCAAAAATGGGAATGGGGAAGGGTAAATGGGGATTAGGGACTTACCGCCCCGCCAAGGTCGGAATGGGGCGGTAAGTCCGCCAACCCCCATGGCGGAGTTGGCAGCTTAGCGCCATGGACCATGGTGCAAATTGCACCATGGTCCTCCGCAAGGGTCGTAGTGAGGGCCACAGAGTTTATTGCGGCAGCGCACCATGGTCTCCTGTGACACTCGCGTAGCACATCCACTGCAGAGACAGGTGCTATGTTTGTTTCTCTGCAACTCAACACCTGTGACATCTTGAAGAGAGATAACTCCACCATTAAAATAATTCTTCTAGTAAACTCCTTCATGCAGTAGACTCAAGAGAGAATATATCGTCTCTCAAGTTGTAACAGAAAAAGTGTACGTTATGAGAATCCCCAGACACCACAGGGGGAGGGAATCACATCCAAAATTGTGACTAAGACATTTAAGTATAGGTCCAGCTCAGAAACGCCAAACCTTACATAAGTGTTGGCATAAGGCATAACCAAGCAGTGCCACTCACTGCCTCAATGCTACATGGCAGAAGGGGCGGAGTGGAGAATGCAGTCCCAAGCGGTTGAATGTAGAGAGAAGGCAGGTGACACACAGAAGATTGAAGAAGATGGGAGAGAAGAAAAGACCATTGGAATGGAAAATAGAGTGAACAAGAGTAGTGTTTAGAGGGGTGGAGGAGGTGTGAAGAGGTGTTGAGAAGGTGGGACATACCTAGAGATTTTTTAATGTAAAGTAGAAATAGGGTGCTGCCCAGAGGGGTGTAGAAGTGTGGAGAGACCTATTGAACATGAGATTAAAATGGAAAGATGGATGGCTGTCTTCATAGCAGAGACAAAGACACAAAGCAGACACCAAGAATATTTGAGGCAGTAAGAGTGATGCAGAAATAAGACAGATTGTGGCCAGAGCGAGGAAGGTCGGGAGAGATAATAAAAATGGAGACAGGATAATTAAAAAGGCCAGTGGGTCCTGAAGAAGTGACAAAGATGTGAGTGAGTGAATACAAGAGAAGAGACGTGCACAGAAGGTTGCGGAAGTTTGGAGAGCATGTAGCCAGAATGTGTTGTCTTGTCTGGTATCACTGGCATGACAGTTACTATTACATCAGCAAAAGTGTAACTTAAAAACATGCTACTGAATAAATGTATGCATTGCTACATAAGGATATTTTGCATCTCAGAAAAAGCATTCCATGATTCTGCCTGACCACTGTAGATGCGAAGGCAAGTCTCCCTACCTTCATAACTGTCCATAGTGCATAAGATACCTGCCTTTCACTGCCATGAACAAATGTACCCCAGGCCTGCCTGGTCAGCACAAACAGTTTTGTTACATTTGTCACTGCTCCAGGACTTCCTTTGGCTATATTCGGAAGCCTAGATTGTCTTCTTCCTAAATGGAATCCCCTAATGTCCCTGGCCCTGGTGCATGAGTGTCACAAAATAGGATATTCATGTTGAGAAGTTAATTTCTGTGTAGTTTTGAGTATTTCCCCTGTGTGCTTACTAGCCAACCCCTCAGCACCTCTGCATACTCTTCCCTCTCATAATCAAACTTCATAAATGGCAACATCATATGAGAGAATCAACTGGAAGCATATCCAATCACTGTTGATCTTAACTCATCCTTGCTGTAGCCTTTGATACCATCAACCATGGCGTTCTGCTGCGAGACATCATTCAACAACAGCAGTCTCCAAACAGACTATGAACCCTCACTTCAACTCACAACAAAGTTGGCTTCAAAGCTTCCCAAGGCTCCTCTCTTTTACCTATGCACTTTAACTTTCCATCAAGGAGTTTATGGGTCTGATTCGTAAGATACTTAAATGCATGTCTCTCTGTCATTTAAAAGGTATTGCTTGATAGTGAATCTTGAATCAATGCCACTTGTCAGAAGGTCAACATTGAAATCATTGTAATGGACCCCACACATCTTAAGTGAATACAAATGTTTTACACTCATCCCACATGCATTTTAGAAACAACCCAAATGTAATTAATGTTTGGGATACTGTCATGAACCTGAACTGCCAATCCCTTGACGTGGTTAAGAACTCGCTGTATGATATTTTGCCTTGCAGCCCAGCGAAAACGTCACTCATGGTAGTAGAATAACATCATTGGATAGCTAATCATCTGATAATCCTACATTGGCTACCATTCACTTGGAGAATGAAGTTCATGACAAAAAGCATCACCTTCAAACGAATAGAGTGTTGCCTATCTGTTGTTTACATGTCAGTACCCAGCAATAACACCCATCAGCACAATGCCATTTTTCTGAGAGCATCCTTCTTAGGCTGACTTCACCCCACTACTGGAACAGGGGAGACAGACACAAATCTATACATGGCCTTATCTTCGGACCCTCCACTCCCAACATAAGAGCCCTTCAATCTATCATTTATTTAACAGTAAATCAAATATTTTTTTCAAGTATTCTTCTGCTCATATTCCAATCCTTGGATGGTAATCCTGCAGTTTTAACCCACCCTCACCTCTACTTTGTTTTACCCCCTTTTTAAGGCAGACTCTTCTCTGTATGGGAACTTTATCACCCGTTTGTCCTTTACCCTCCATTACCAGCACCATGAGAAAGTGGAGAAAGTTCAGTTTCTGTTTGCATAATATAAATGCAAACACATGATGACAATCCCTGCATATATGCCCAGTCAGGGGAGAGAGGGACCTCACCTCAAATGACCTGCAATGCACACCCGAGTGTGTACAGGCCCCCTCCCATCCATTCCTTACCTGAGGTGATGGTGGTTTCCCCACCGCAGGAACACACTGATAGGGAGAAGCCGCAACGGGAAGTCGCAGAAAGAAAACACCATGTTGCAGCGGTCCACCAAGAGAAAGGGATGCAGCAGAGAGTACCTTCGTGTCTACATGCCATCCACAAAAAGAGGCCTTATTAATGAAACTCCCACTAGCCCACCAGGGACATTAACAGTAAAAGGCCCACCAGAAGGCCTTATCAAACGGGGACTAGAGCCCCTCAGAAAGTATTTTACTTTCTTTGAAAAGATATGCTGTCATAAAAGGGGGTGGAGAAGGATGTCAGAGAGACCAAAGGAAGCAAATGAGAAAGGAGTGCAGAGGCTGTTGGTGAGATGGGGTCTGTGGAGTTTTTGTGTTTGAGAGAAAGGAGTTTGTGAAACAGCGATAGAATAGAAGCTAGTAGTAGGTGGGTGTAGTGATAGTAGCAGGTAGTGTTAGGTGGTAGTAGCGGATGGCAGGTAGTAGTAGGTATCACAATTGAAGTGACAATAGCGTGAGAGGGTTAGTGAGAGTAGTAGGAGTAGTAGGAACAGGGGAGAGAGGTAGCTGTGGTAGCACAGAAGTAGGGATAAAAGTAGAGGGGGAGTGGAAGATAATGTAGTAGTGCGGAGGAAAGAAGAAGATAATCATAGAGGTATTGGTAGTAGAGTGGTGTTGTTGGAATAAGGAGAGTGGTAACATTGAAGGGTGGAGATGGAAAGAAAGAGTGAGAGATTGGAGGGACAGTTACATGGTGGGAGGAGAGCAGATTAAGGGGCCAGTATAGCAAAGCGTAGGTACGCAAGGGTCTGAAAGGAGTGAACATGATGTTGAGTGAAAGAAAGCACCTTTCATTACTCCCTGACACTACTAAGAAGAAATAGGAGAGGAAAAGTTAGAAAGTTAGACTAAACACATGGTGCCCAGGTAGTGAAAGACAGATAGGCGTTACTGATCCTAGGGATACTAACACCCCAAATAAGGAATGAGATATGTGAAAGAAAGAGGGGTGTCTTTTGAGGCTGGGAGGTAGATCATTTAGTTCCAGTAGGAGGTAAGCATTAGACAATGAAGTGGCCTCCTGCCACATATTGCAAAGAGGAAAACAGTAATGCATGAGAGACAATGAGTAAGAGCATTGAAGGAAAAATGTGTGTGTCATCTGCCACAAGAAGCAGGTGCAGCAGTGTCTTATATATAGGTCAGGATTGCAGGATACCTATATATAAGACACTGCTGCACCTGCTTCTCTGGTTACACCGACAATGCCATGGTCCCGCAGAACAGCACACTGCATGGATAAACAAGGAGAGATTCAGGGGGCAACAGACGTGGATAGTGGTTGAGCACAAGTGCCATCACACAAAGTAATCTCACAGCACTAGTGAAATGCTATGTGAAGGGGTAGCCTTACCACAACTGAACAGTGCATGTGCTGTCAAGGCCATGTACATGCAGGACCTGCCCTCTCACCCCCCACATGACAGTCTAAAACCCACAGGACATGGGCATGATGGACAATGCTGTAGTAAGTTGCCAATGCTTATTGCCCCAACAGGCTAGCAACACACACACTTAACTACAGGAACCACAATACATTATTATACATCCCTATCTGTGGAATGACACATTTTAGCACTGCACCAAAGGATGGTAACACAGTCAGAGGTAATACCATGTGACCAGGTAACCATGCATATGAAGCCATCATGGAATTGTTGCAGACACCACAAACCTGCAGAAGTACAATTAATCAACTGCATGAGAGCAACACACAGGCCCAACACAGGCACCATGGCATCCTGCCATGACAATCACAGACCCTGAAAACGACAAGTTCTGGCCATGATCTGTGTGCATGGTGTTACACAACATAGCAAATGCACCCCCAGGGTGAATGACTCCATATGTAAGTATTGTGATAGTGAGACATGTTGTGCAAAAATGCATTTAGTGAGTGTCTATCAACATGTCGTCGTAAAAGACAACACATCTATAATCCTCTGTGGCTGACACCTACGACCTTTGCCCTTGCAGGTCACTCTGGATACCCCCAACTACCATGGTTGATGATGCCCATGCGGAATCCACAGAAACCACAGGAGGTGCCCTACAATCAGGTACACTTCCGCACCAGGGCCTGCATCAAGCAAATCTTTGGCCTGTTGAAGGCTCACTTCTGGTGTCTACAATGGACTGGCCAGAGAAGGATGGACACATAGTTCATGCCTGTGCCATGTTGCACAACATTTGCCTTAATGCTGAATGTCCCCTTGCCCCCTGAGAAGGAAATGATGCGCTGCCATGCTGTGGGTGGGAAGGAGGTAGGGATGGACGTCTGGTTCGACAAGATCTGATGGACAATTTGTTTTAGCACATTGATATACAAATGCAATGCAACTCTGTAAATATAGTCACATTATGAGTTATACACATGTACGCAATAAGGAATGTCTTAGCATTGCTTCAAATGAACTATAATTTAATCTTGAAATGTGCAAACAGCCTCCTGACCCCTTGCTCCTGCCCACAACGTCATCCCCAACACACCCATGCCCTCCTACCTCCACCCTACCTGCAATGCCATCTCAAAAGACACCCATGCTCCACACTTCCCTACAAGGCCACCCCCAATACACCAATGGCCCCGCTTCCTCCCTCCCAACACCATCTCCAACACACCCATGCCCCCTACCTCCACCTAAACACATTGACATCCCCAACACAGCCTCCACACCCATTTCCCTTGTGCCTATATACAAAGTGTAAGTGTGGCATCTTGCCCTTACAAATCTCCTCCAGCACCTTTCGAGCCTTGGGGTACTGGGCAAAGATCCCTCTGTGGGTGTGACAGAGTCAGACTTGACAGAATCAGGCTCCTTGGGAAATTTTGAGATGCTCACAGTCATCTGCATTTTTGAAAGAGGCTGTTGCAATAGTCCAGCATACAGAGGCTTTAGACCTCAACATGGAACAGAAACTGCCCTTGTTAACCTCAAAAGTCAGATTGATTACATCAAAGATAAAGGTAATGCCGCCATCCTACTCCCTTTAGACATATCAGCAGCCTTCGACCTGGTCGATCATAAAATCCTCTGCAACCACCTATCCTCTGCTGCTCACATCTCCTCCTCTGCTGTCATGTGGATACAATCCTTCCTGGCTAATAGAACCATGAGGGGCTTCTCACAAGTAGCGTCAGCTGACCCTATCCCTATTACATGTGGCGTCCCTCAAGGCTCATGTGTCTCGCCCACTTTGTATAATATATTTACAAAGCCACTCTTTGACAAACTGGACCATGGGGACGTCAACACCTACACCAATTCTGCAGATGACACCCAGATACTCCTTACCCTTTCAGGTAATTACAATGCTGACGTCATCTGGATTAACGAAATCTTCACCATCATTCAGGCATGGATGGCCACACACGGCCTCTGCTTGAATGATGAGAAAACTAAACTTCTCCTTGTCGGTTCACCTAATAACCTACTGAAACATAGCCCCAATTACAGTTACATCATCATTGATGGTAACACCATTCCCATTGTTAAAAGTGTGAAAACCCTTGGCTTTTATTTCGATGCCAACACTAACCTTTCCAAACAAATCAACATGACTGCATCAGCCACTGCCTACACCGGTAAGCTGATCAGGGCCTGCAGACCTTTCCTATCCTCCAGTAGCTGCTTCACGTTGGCCAGGGCTCTTATAAAGTCCAAACTACCTAGGCGCAAACCAATCCATAATTAACAAACTAGAGGTACTCCAAAATAATGGGCTAAGAGCAGCATTAAATATCCCCAGGCGAGAGCACATCTCCACCACCAGAAAATCGAGTAAATGGCTTTCCATACAACAAAGAAATCGACCTAAAACCATCTGTCTCACATACAAAGCCTTAAACCATCTAGCCCCTCGTTATCTCACCAACAAATTTACCTTGAAACCTGCTGCCAGAACTACTAGATCTTCTAACACACTTTGCCTTATGGTGCCCAGATTCACCTTAAAAAGAGCGGGAGGATCCAGCTTCACGGTCCTTGCCTCCCAACTTTGGAACACCCTCCTATTCAACATTAAATCTACCGAGTCCTTTCAGTCATTTAGGAAACAGGTCATCAGCTGGTTACTGAACAAAAAATAGCATTTACCCTTTTTCTCTCTTCTATGTCTGATGAAACAGCTTACCTTGTAATTGTGTTCCTACACACAAACTGTATATATGTATAATTGCAAACTGTATTTAATGTACTATGTAACCGTGTACCTAGCACCCTTTTACCTTTGGGTCCGGAGCACTTTATAAATAAATAAAACAAACAAACAAACAGAGAACCAGAGCTCTGGAGACAGTGAGCTTCTGGGGGAAATGGGCCTCGCTATGAGGTGCCCTGAACACAGTCAAAGATGGCCCAAAGGTGTTGGACTTGTGTGTCCTCCAGGGTGTCCAAGCGCCCCCTGGCCCAGCCGCATCCATATGGCAAACCGTGATGCAATGATGATGGGTTGTGGGATATGGGAAAGGCTGGTGCTGAAGCAGGGTGAGCCGTATGATCTGCCACCCACACTGCCATCCGTGTCACCCTCTGACTCCAGGCTACACTAACCATGTGGCTGGAGGTCCCACTCAGGTGACAAGGATTATCATGGGCCAGTTGGGTGGGTGGGTGTGGGTTCAGCTCCTTCTGCGCCTGCCGGCATCTGCCTACCCAGACACAACCACACTAGCCAGATTTATGGCTGATTGCAGGCCAATGCATGGTGCCAGGGCAAGGTGGGATAGTGTCTGCTGAGGGTGCACTCACCATTGGCATGTGATCTTTACCTCTTGTGCTTACAAGGTGGCCTGTACATGCGGTTTTGGTGGGGGTCTTATTTGGCACTTGCCCTTTCTCAGCACATATGGGTGCTGCACATAGTTGGATGTGTCCATATAGACATTCACACTGCTGTGCAATTGTACATGCACATTTGATCACCTATCCTTGGATAGATGGTGGTGGCCATGGCAGCGCCTGGGGAAAAACTATTTTTTGGCGCAACCCTGGCAAGGTGGCCTTATCTCCGATACCACCTTCGGAAGCAACCTCGGCCTTACCTTAAGCAAGACCTTTTCGAAAAAGAACCACAAAAATCAGGGTTTACAAAAAAGGGCCTGCAATTCGCTGACCTGTCTGGTGAAAATAATGGGCACCAAGAAGGCTGTCTTCAGTAAAAGGAGCCGCAAAGAACCCAAGTGAAATGGCTCAAAGGAATCCGCCATCGGGAAAGTCAGAACCATAATTAAATCCCAATTCATGTCTATGCCAGAATTGCAAATTAACAAGGGGGTCCTGGGAGTGCCTCTGCCAGACATTAGTCCTGGTTGCAAGAATATTACCCAGAGTGTTTAGCTCACTATCTTTCACAGAGAAGAAATATCCTAAACATATCAGTCTTTGTCCTGCCCTGGAGCAGTCCAGCACCGAAATGCTAGGCAATTCTCCTCTGAACAAGAGTACCAACAGCATCCCCAGACACGTGTTTCGGTCTGGTTGGACCTCATCAGTAGGGAGGAGCTGTGCCTCTCTAAGAATAGCGAGCAAGGGGTCGACGTCTGGATTCCGCTAGTAACGTAGGGTGAGACCCAAAGTTACTTAAATATGCAAATTAACAAGGGGGTCCTGGGAGGCCCTCTGTCAGACATTAGTCCTAGTTGCAAGAGACGTACCCAGAGTCTTTAGCTCACTATCTTTCACAGAGAAGAAATATCCTAAACATATCAGTCTTTGTCCGACCGTGGGGCAGTCCAGCACCAAAATGCTAGGCAATTCTCCTCTGAACAAGAGTACCAACAGCATCCCCAGACACATGTTTTGGTCTGGTTGGACCTCATCAATAGGGAGGAGCGCTGCCTCTCTAACAATAGTGAGCAAGGGGTCCACATATGGATTCTCCTAGTAACTTAGGGTGAGACCCAAAGTTACTTAAATATGCAAATTAACAAGGGGGTCCTGGGAGTCTCTCTGCCAGACATTAGTCCTGGTTGCAAGAAACTTACCCAGAGTCTTTAGCTCACTATCTTTCACATAGAAGAAATATCCTAAACATATCACTCTTTGTCCTGCCCGGGGGCACTCCAGCACCAAAATGCTAGGCAATTCTCCTCTGAACAAGAGTACCAACAGCATTCCCAGACATGTGTTTTGGTCTGGTTGGACCTCATCAGTAGGGAGGAGGTGTGCGTCTCTAAGAATAGTGAACAAGGGGTCCACGTCTGGATTCCCCTAGTAACTTAGGGTGAGACCCAAAGTTACTCAAATATGCAAATTAACAAGGGGGTCCTGGGAGTCCCTCTGGCAGACATTAGTCCTGGTTGCACAGAGAAGAAATATCCTAAACATATCAGTCTTTGTCCTGCCCTGGGGCAGTCCAACACCGAAATGCTAGGCAATTCTCCTTTGAACAAGAGTACCAACAACATCCCCAGACACATGTTTCAGTCTGGTTGGACCTCATCAGTAGGGAGGAGCTGCACCTCTCTAAGAATAGTGAGCAAGGGGTCCACGTCTGGATTCCCCTAGTAACTAAGGGTGAGACCCAAAGTTACTTAAATATGCAAATTAACAAGGGGGTCCTGGGAGTCCCTCTGCCAGACATTAGTACCAAGAGCATCCCCAGTCCCTCTGCCAGACATTAGTCCTGGTTGCTGTTCGTACTCTTGTTCAGAGGAGAATTGCCTAGCATTTCGGTGCTGGACTGCCCCAGGGCAGGACAAAGACTGATATGTTTGGATATTTCTCCATGTTAAAGATAGTGAGCTAAAGACTCTGGGTAAGTCTCTAGTAACCAGGACTAATGTCTGGCAGAGAGACTCCCAAGACCCCCCTTGTCAATATGCCAGCATTGGACACAATGACATTAAACAGTGGCGTAAACACACAATGAGGGGTATTCAACTGTCAATTCGCCACACATAGCAGGGGAAAAGCATGCACATGTGACATATGAATGTTCAATGACATCACATGGCAACAGCCAGACATCCGTATCCACAGACAACACAAGGGCCAACACGTGACACACTAATCAGGTCTGGGGAATGGAAATGTATACAATGAGGACCTGCAGGAAGGAGTGAAAAGGGGAAAAGTCCATGATGTAAAGGGATTCAATCAGGCACACACCCAAGTCCCGCCCAGCATGTAGTGCGCAAATGAAACCCTTATTTATTTTTGTCTAAAAGTTCTATATTCTGAATGATATACCACTCATATCACACCCTTCTCAAAATAGCCCCCAGGTTACACTGAACCAGGAATCAGGCTCGTTGTAAAGGTAATTATGTATTTATTTGTTTAGGATTTAACATCACAATATATTTTTAATAGGTGACAGAACAATGAATAATATCTTTAATGCATGGAGAATCAAGTAATGAACATAAAAGAGTGCAGCAAAGAAAAGAATACTTTTTTGTTGGCTTGGAACAGATAGCACTATGGTTAGAGGTTCCCCCTGCAACACCCCTCAACGCACCAATAAGCATTTTAAATAGATGTGAGGAGATAGCAGGTATTCAGGAATAATGCAGACCAAACAGAATATTACTCCCACCTTCCCCCCTTAAACACAAGAGAAACACGTATTTGACTGTCAGTTGGCTTTGAAACTGGCTGAGCAAAAACACTAAACTTGGTCAAAAAGGCTTAAATTATTATACATTTCTACAGGAGCCACTTTGAACGGATGTGAGCAAGCAACAACAATGATTTAGTCAAAAGAAAACATTTGAAATCTCCAAGGCAAGGTGGAAAATTAAGACAATTCACACATGTAAAACCTTTGCTAAATGTTAATTCGTGTCAAACTTTAACTTATGCGATTTTTGATATAACGGGTCAATCGCACTGTTTCGCAATGCGATTTTTAGTTGTGGATGTAGCTAAGGATGTTAGGTATAAGTGGGAGTTGAAATTTCATTTCTATCTTAAAATCTGAGGAGTTATGCTTTTACTCAAGACTAGAGCATGCAGACTAGACAACCAAGTTGGGCCGCAGTAAGCTCTGAGACTGATTCATGACTTCAGTAACAGATCCCCAGAACCTTCCCTGGCGGAACCAGTCCACACACTCGAAGTGGGATTTCTGGATGAGAGTTACACAAATAAAGATGACTATGAAAATGACGCTTTAGCAAATAGACAGAATAAGATAGCACTAAGATTTTGACACTGTTACTTTTTATGAAAGTAAGGATAGTTCAGAGATTTAGGGTGGGACAAGATAAGCACGGTATAGAATAGTTCTCTAGCATCCTGTTAATACTGACAATCCACTGGGATTTAAGATTTTAGGCCCGTCAAGATTCTGGTCAATGGATCGGGTCTGACAGGGAAAGACAGCACATCAGGTGCAGGACTGGATCAGATAGGCCGGTCACCGGAACTGCACAGGCTCTGCCTTTCTTGTATCTGGATATTTCAGATCAGCGGGATGGCGAGTTCATCAGGCAAGCATTATGATAGCAGGCCAGATAGTTTCAGGATGCTAGTTTCTGGATGCTTCCCCACCCCACAGCGCTTCACTGGGTGGTAAGGGTTAGTTGAGGATTAATTATTAAGGATGGAGGCCTAGCTGAAAAGGATTCAGCTACTGCTTGGCCTGGTGCTTGGCATCTGAATCTGGAAGGATGTTAAAGGCTGGATGTTGAATGCTGGATCAGAGTGCTTCACTGGAATCAGAAGAGAGAGTGTCTATGTGTTGTCAGCTGTCTCTATTTATCCTTTCAAATGACATCACAAAAATGGGTGTGTGGGCCAGCTTAACTAAGCTTGCCCCTGTGAACTGGGATTGGATCAGAGCCTCATCTCTGCCTTGCATCTGAGTGATTGGCTCAAGGACAGATGATGTCAAATTTATGGTTTGGTTTTTACAATCCTTAGAAACCTCCCCTGGCCACTATGATCAAAATAAAATTTTGTCCTAAATACATATTTGGATGTGATATTTGTAACCTCTACAAAAATCACATCCAAGGATTACCTATATTATGGAGTATCTGTTCCTCAAAATCCCACAGCTGTGAGATCTTGTTTCGCCTTTTTGCATCATTTTGTCCATTTCACCATGAACATATTTTTCAAACTTTCTCCAAATTTCCACAAATATGTGTGTTTACCATAGGAATGTGTGTGCCAAGTTTAAAAATTCTAGCATCAATACAGTTCCCATTAACCACATATATTGCCATTCC
This sequence comes from Ambystoma mexicanum, assembly GCF_040938575.1. NCBI lineage: Eukaryota > Metazoa > Chordata > Amphibia > Caudata > Ambystomatidae > Ambystoma > Ambystoma mexicanum. The sequence goes on from NC_090933.1 coordinate 999,762,164, forward strand.
TGTGCAGAATATGCTACACAGGTCCAACTCGTTTTGAGATATAGGGCCAAAAATTAGACTAACAACTCTGCTCTTTTTATATTTTTCACCATTTCTGATAGCGAGTTATAAGTCTCTAAAAATTGTTCATTACATATTCTTAGCAGCAAATGGTCCGCCTTTTGTCTGTCTCAGGAGCTCAAGGAGAATCCTTTGGGATTTCCTTCAGCAAGCCAAGTTTATGACCTCTTCACACATCCATTTCCTGGCCTGGAGGATCTTCCATTGTTCAGTCTCCGGCTGCAGACAAATGTCTGTCCTACCCCACAATTATCATATGTCAGTGAGTATCTGCTGAGAGGAATGCCCTCCCCTTGGGTGGAAACCTGTTTTTCAACTTCTGGCAGGCCCAGCCAGTCTAGTTTATTCTTAATTGTTTTAACTTGAAATCCAACATGAAACAACTTGTTGCATCAGCTGACATAGGTAAATTACATTCTTAGATATAACCTGTGGGATCAAAAACAACTGAAATGTGTGTTCCTTTCAGCAACAGTCCTTTTATATATGATAATCCGGCAGATTTTTAGTTTTAGACCACTTTGAAGTTTAATCAGGAGAGCCTAATTGACAGGGTCTGCCATTCACATGTAGCCCAGTGTGGCTGCACACAGATTTTTAACAGGAACTGTAATTCACAGGCAATCCAGTTTTGCTGACATGGTGTATTGCTCTTAACATTTCGGGACTTTGTACATTCACAGTACTTCCTTAGGCTAAATGAATTTTAGCGGCAAGCAAGATTTTCAGTGTTGGGCAGTGTTTTGTACAGGCATTTTGAAGTTTCAGCAGCAAAATAAATGTCATTTACAGGCGAATTTTGGAGTTTCACTTGCAAAGCGCTGCTTCTCCCTCTTTACTCCATGTTTACTTGTCATGGTGGCCATTGGCACTTTTTCTGCAGCGTGTGCTCTGTTCCACTACACATGGACCATGGGTAGCAGGTTGGCAGCCAACTTTTTGTGTGTTGAAAATGCGGTTTTGGCGCACCCAAGGGTTTTGCCGCCATTTTACTGTTTCTTACACCATAGATAGTAGAGTGATGCTGCATAGTATAGCAGTGGGTCAATACATCCCTCAATGAGTAGGTAGAGCCGGAAGTGTGGCTTATAGTCAAGGTCCATGAAGTGCAGTGAGACATAGAATGGATTGGGTGATGTAAACATGGTTGACTGAGCCATAATATGGTGGGGGGAGTGGCCTCATTGATTGGTCCCAGAGTGTGGGACTGTAAGAGGGAGCAGACGTCACAATGAGTTGGACAGTTATGCAACTTCACTCTGGGAACACCACAAGGTGTGTTGACAGACAGCTGTGATATGCATTGTGACAAGTAAACCCATAGGAGCAGGTGAAACATGGAACATGCAACTCTGCATGACATGGCGTGAGAGTTACACTTTTTTCTGCATGCATCTGTGTAGCAGTGCAGGGTGAAACACAACAAGAATGTAGCTCTCCACAGTACATGTAGGTGTCACATGTTGTACATATACCGGGGGAGTACCCTGTGGGGGGATGTGTCCTGTCACACAGACATGTGACACACATGGCGGCCGCATGAGGTACTCCCAGTATGATGGCCATTTGACATGAGGCTGTACATCACGGCCCATGCTTTACCCTGGGATTTCATACAAATGCAGCCAGATGTGGCAATACACAAATGATGCGGGTGAGTGGGTGATGCATGACTGGCAAAACACAGGAGGCCCAATGACAGACACTCACCTCATATGTCCTCATAATTCTCACGGTCTCCCATGCATCGCACCGGCTCAAGGGGGATGAATTGGCTTGTGGCCTCCTCATGAGATATCAGCTGCTCCTCTTCTGCTGGACCCCCTCCGGTCATCAGTGCAGAGTACATGTTGACATTTAAGTTATGCTTGGTGCAACGGGTGAGATAATTCCAGCACTTCTGATCCTGTTCAGCATTGTGAAACTCCACCCCTAAGGCATTTATCTGTTTTGTGACAGGCTGTCAATGCACCAAACCTTGTGCTCCCTGCGTACAGGCACATGTCACAATTGTGATCGGTCACGTAGTCAATGAAGACCTGTAGCTCCTCATCAGTGAAGTTCTTCTTCCACTGCAGGCCAGCGTCCTGTGCCATGGCTTGAGGTTGTGCCTGTTCATGCTGTGCAAGGCATCCCTTCCTGCTACAAGTGGCACAGGGTGATGGAGTTGCCCCTGTCTTGCTGGAGCCACATTGAAGTAAATCAGGGTTGTGAAAATTCCAAATTAAAAATTAAAAGAAAACAGGGTCCAAAGGATGGTGGGAAGTTCAAAATGTAAATTTAGGTTTTAGGGGTAGTTGATCCAAAATGAAATCCAGGCTCTGAGGGGTGAGGGTTCAAAAAGAAAAAAAACCTGGCCCAAGATGTTACAGAATGTCATCTTTTTTTTCTACTTTGAAAAATGATGTCTCTCCCATAAAGTGAGCTGTGCTAAAAGGCAGCACTTTCTTATGCTCCATGCTTAAAAAGTATAGTCTACACGTGTACTCTTGCTGGTCCCTGTGGACTGACACACCAGCAGCTGTAACGTGATCTGATAAATTGCAGCTACAGAGTAGCTTGTAATGCTGAAACGGTTTTCTAGAACTGAATTCATTCCAAAAGCAATAAGCTTCTTTCATCATTTGGTACAAATGATTCAAAATATATAGCTGTCCATCACCATGGCATGGTGGTAGACCTTTGATTAAAAATGAAGTTACAATTGCCGAAACCCAACTTGTGTCATTTTTTTATCAATTGGTTTCCTGTGGCTCCTGCAGCTGCCAAAGCACTTTGTGTACTGCTGTTTTAAGGTAGGCATTTCACCCGCTCATTTGTTGGAACCAACCCTGTAAACTCTTGTGTTCTTTGCTGGGAAGGCTTGACACCTTCACAGGAGGGCAGGACATATCACCAGGCGGAAGGGTGAAAGCTATATACTTTAAGGTGACCTCTGAAAAACAATGGGGAGGTCACACAAGAGTGATAATTACTGCAGTATTCATTTAGTTCAGGCTGACAGTCAATATGATGTGTACCAATTTAAATTGGGTAATATTCGTGCATGCAAATGTGTTTTATGAAAGGCGCTTTGGATAAAAGTGCTATATAAATAAGTTATATGTATTATTATTATTATTATTATTATTATTATTATTATTATTATTATTATTATTATTACCAGGCAAAGCGAGGCACAATCTTCTAGCTGCCAGAGCACTTTTTTATTTCTGTTTTGAGCTGTGGATTTCACACGCACAAAGGTTGAGACCAACACTGCAAGCTCCTTTGTTCTTTGCTGGATAACAGTTCATAAGGGTTGGAGCTTGTCACTTTAATTGGGATCTTATACCATGGGTATACTCACTGCAGCCATTGTTTAGCTCAGGCAGACAGGAGAACTGGAATTATGGCATAGTAAAGAAGAGGATTTGTAACCACGAGAAGGGTACCACAATCTTGAAAATGCCTAGGTTACACTTCCTTCCTGTGACCCCTCCTAACTTCCTGCAGGCAAGGCTCTCTGGGTGCTATAAATCAGAAGTCAAAACCATTGCAACTGCAGCAAGGATTAGTCCCTTATGGAAGGTGTATAATGGACCAATCCACTGTGGTACCCCTTAATTAAATTGTGAAGCTTCTTACAAGATTTAATTTGCGCATTGATGGGATAAAGAGTTCCCAAAGACCCCAGCCATTGCTGTGAAGATAATGACTTCCAGGAGTGTGCAGATATTCTCCCTAACCACTTCAGTGGAGCATTTGAAGCCACCTTCATTTGAGAAGCCCTGACTGCAGCTGGACATATGCACCCAGGAAGCTGTCTACTGGGCAATTCCGTGCAGGTGTCTCAGGCAACCTTCCGAGCTGGAAGGTGCAGATGATGGATGCATCTTTCTTTAGAAACCCTGTGGATTGTCTCACAGCAACCACAGGTCTACAAGTGTTTGTCTTTGGCACTCTGCCATCATGAGCAGTTTCACACCACTGTGAGTGCTGCAGACAACTCTGAGCCTTGACAAAGACCCAACAGTGATGCCTTTGACATGCAACACTTCAAACCACTTTGAGCACCTTGATCACCTCAGAGCTGCACTGGTCCAAATATTGTCTGCCTTTACCAAGCTTCTTTGAGCCATTGCTGCTTTTCTGAAGGAATTTCGTTGTTTGACCCAGTCTTGCCAGCTCACTGCTCAAGTTGAATCTCTGTGGCACACATTTAGTCCCAGTCAAACCTTCAAACCATATGGATTTGAAAATCAACACTTGTATAAAGCTCCTTGAAGTCTTGAGCTATTGCTGATTGCTGAATAGCATCGAACCAGCTTATTCAAAATTAACCTGATTTGACACACTGGAAAACCCCCAGAAATGCATCTGGATCCTGTTGAACTCTTGTAAGAAGACAGTAAGGTAGAACAAACAGTGGTTCGGTACCCCAGCCCTTGTTCTGTGAGTCATAGCGGCATTTAAGACTTTAATAATGGGGATGTGTGCAGGCTGGCGAGACAGAGTGGGAGTAGCAAATGTTGCGTGCCACGCTCCAACATGGGGATGTGTTGTACAAGTTATCAGAGGGAATGGATAAGATGGACAAGTCCATGACCCTGATATCGGCCTGGGTAGAGCTACAGCTGCAGGTCATGAGGTCCTCAAGCCGCTTCCACAGACCGTGCATGGAGGCATACATCAAGGGCCAATGGGCTGATCTGAGGTGTCTGCAGGTGTCCCTGCATGCAGGCGCTGAGGCACACAGAGTGGCCCTGAGGTGTGAGATGCATGCCATGAGAACTGCCATCCACGAAGAACTCACAGCCACAAAGAAAATTATCCATGAGGAGATGGATGCCTTCAGGCAGACACTCTCTGAACAACTCAATGCATCACGGATGTGCACACATACAGACTCTGCAGCCATCCGTAAGGAAATAGATGGATACATCACCAACCTCACGGTGCTGGTACATTCGAGATTGACACGGCTGGCCGTGGCCACTAAAGACCAGGCTGCAGCACTGCATGGTAGGGCTCCAACACCACAGCCACCTGCAGATGAATTCCCTCTCCACCATTGCCATGAGGTCCATGAGCCCATGAATGGACGTTAACATGCACCCTACCCCTCACCCATCCTGGGTGCTCCCCCCAGTCGATGATGGACTACTTTTTTTCCCTCGATGGCCATTGTTGTTATTTATTTCTTTTTGGCCCCCTTGCTTTGCCATGGACACTTTTATTTTGGTATGCCGCTGACCGTAGGTGGCATGTGTTTTTCTTTTGCACTTTCAAAGGTAGTTTCTTTTTTTCTCAGATTTGGACCTTAAGATGTGCAGTTGCACTCTCAGGGGCATGATGAATGCAGTTGGGGACAAGCAGCCAAGCACAATGACACTGACTGGCCTTGGTTACATTGTGGTCAGCTGGAGGGCATTGTGAGAAACCTGAGGGTATTCTCCTAGGTAGATCCTACGAATCCCTTATCCAGGAGGCCAGGGAAGGGCTAGCACTCTCCTACCCCAACCCTAGGGGTAGACGAGCAAGGGAGGATCACCTGTGTTGGGGAACCCGGAGTTATGCTCAGGGGAATACCCCAGGTGAGATGCTGTATTAAACCAGGGAAGAAGGCGAGGAAGACAAAGTCCCTGAGGCTTTAATAGGTTATTCTCAATCATTCTCCCTTCCACCCAATGAATCTCCCTTACCAAAAGGAAAATCCAAAAATCCATCCGCTCTGCTAAACCTATTGGGAAAAGGAGAAGACAGATGAAAACAAGAAATAGCACCTTGCCACAACATAACTGTCCCCTTTATCCTGACAATGGTTTGTGTGTCTTTCTGTGATTTCTTTTCCATACTTCAACTCCCATAATTGCTGTTTTCACTATAGAGATCAACCAGTGTTCAATCATTTCTCAAAACGACGTTCTAACAGACATAATTCTTACCCTGATACAGAAAACTACCTTTCCCAAAATCCACAGATGCCACTTGACTGCCCCATGGCTGAAATATAGATCAGCTATTTTCTGCAATATCATCCACCCCCTCTTCCCAATTATCCATCACCATAATACCCTTTGCTATTTTGGGACACTATTATTCTTGTTCCGTTTTCCCTTTGTCATTCTCCACATGTATCAAAAACAATCAGCACCACTCAAACCCAAACCCAGATGCATCAGGAAATTTAATCTCCCAGAATCTATATTTTACTCTTGACTACCGAACTTTCACAACAACACACCTATTCTTCTTTTTCTGACAGCAAGTTATATAATCTCTCTAAAAAACCAGGAAAACACTACCACTCCCACAAGCCTTACAATCTCACTGTAATGGTAAGGAAAGGAAGGACAGAAAATTGGACACTTTACCTTTTGAGAGTTGCCATGGCTTGTCTTCACTAACAAGTGTCAGGCAAGTCAGGCTAACCAAGCCCAGAAAACATACCTGGATAAAAGGCAGAGCTCGGAAGCACACAGGAAGCAAGGTGATCAAAGCAGCATAAGAGCATTTCCCAGCAGGAAGGGACAACACTGGATACATAGGCGAGGTAGTGCACGGTTGCAAGGAAGACCGTGGCCGTATCAGTATGACCCGGAAGGTTGTGATAGAAGCTTCAAAGAAAAGTCCAATTCTTTCAAGGATAACCAGTGTCTCCTTTGGATGAAAGAGCGAGTTGGAAGGAGACAGACGATGCGGTATCAGGAACCTTGTCTTCAAATGAGAGAGCCATGATAGAATACATTCTATGCCACTGGTGAGTGAGAAGTGTTAAGAGAGACTGGTGTGCATAGACAATGCAGTAATACACTTGCAAGTGAAGGCTGCATATGTACTGTGCTATCGTGAGCGAAACCAAGAGGTTTGTAGAGACATAATAACGCTGAAACTAAGGCTGCGTGTGTGCGGAGAAACCACGAGAGAAGTAAAGTGAACTATTGTGTGAAAGAGAAAGAGATATATTCATGGAGTGGTTCGGTGAAGGGATTTACCTTGTCAAAATTCTCAGAGTGAAAAATAGCAAAGGAAAGAATGAAAGAGTCAAACTACGGAAACCAGGAGGCCGTAGGAGAGGCCAATGAAGGTCAGTGATAAAATCAAAGTGGTCATACGAGGGAAAGCAAATGTGAAAGACACCTCGTACAGTTGAATGTCTTTGACAGGTGTTGAACGTGAACTATTGTTGAGGCAAATGTGAACATGACTGAGGGATGCCAAGGAAAGTTGGGGATAACGAATCCTGTGTTATGAAGGAAGTTTGACCCCGGCTGAGGGGAACATCCAAAATTGTGAAAACTGAACTGAGTTAATGGCAAGGAACTTTATAACTGTGTATTTATCAATATTGACTAAGTAACTGTCAGAACTAAAGAGCCAAAGCTGTGTTGAAGTGCTTGCATGCCAGAGTGTGCCCCACTGCCAACAAGCTCTATCTACCCCAGTGCCTTTAACTTGGGGAAGGGAGTTAATATTGTCACATCCAGTTAATCTGATATTTGCCTTGATACACATTAATTCTGTACTTTGCTCCTTTAAAACCCCAACACTCTCTTTTCTTTGAGAACATTATCCCCATTATTATTATAAGAAGCTGTATTTCTCCTGTCACTTTCTTTTGTATTAGATTGAGGACAGGAAATAGGGGTATTTAGTTTAGGCCTTTAAGTTGACTAAAATGACCAGGACTGTCTTTTCTTTTGTGTAGATGGTTGAGAATACTCCCATTTTATCATTAGGGCAAGATAGGAATTATTTTAAAACTGTTGAATAAACACCCTTGAACTTGAATCACTTGTGTTATATTATTACTTTTGATATCATGCCATCCTTACAGCATGTGCAGGTACAATTGGGTTGAATGGATCTTTATGTATGTGTGCTATATGCATGATTGTGAAATACAGCTGTTCTAATGCATTGTCCCATGTTTTTGCAGTGCAACAGAAACATGCAGTGACTGCGCACCATGGGAGGTCCACCCTGCACACTTTCTCATCCCTAGTCCCCATGCCCTCTGTTATGCACTGGCCTTCCTCTTACGCTTTAGAAGCACAGTTCCTGGAGGTGATGAGGGAATCACACCATGCCAGCCCAGTAGGCAGGTAAGCATGTGCACTGTCTCACATGTTGTGTCAGTGTTATTTGTCACCAACTATCTGCATGCAGTACACATCATGAGATACTGGTGGGTTAACCTTGTGTCACAGAGACTGTCTGGACAGATGTGTGTCTGTACACATGCATGTGTGACTATGTGCAGTTACACTTCGATGCATGCATTGTTTGGGTGGATGCACTTAGATAAGTAACAGCATGATTGGAAGTGAATGGACAGCACTATACAGACTTTACCATTGCCAGTGTTTCATTCAATCTGAATGTACGTACTGATTGATGCCATGCATTCACTGTGCATCTGCACAAGTAACAGTGATGATGTGTCCTTACTGCCACCGTTCACCTTCCCCTGTCCCCATGTTTCCCACAGTGCCCTGCATGTGTGCTCCCTGTGCACACTTCTCTTTGACATGTGCCACTTCACAATATAATCCCTTCTCCACTTACATGACCTGCCCAGACATGCCATTATTCAACATGTGCCACACACATTGCTTCTCATGCACCTTCATCCTCCGCTCCAGTGCTTCATGATGTAGTCTATGGAAAACGATTCTGGCCGTTTGTGTGCATTGACTCTACAGGACATGTTTGTCACACTTGATGCATGTCGGGTTGGCCAAATATGTGCATGTGTTCCCATAACTGACTGTTTCTGTCTTACAAAATGATGTGACTTTTGTTGCAGTGTTTAATTATGTTGGTTATCTGCACCAGGGTATGTTACATGTTAATGAGTTTGGATTCCTTTCATGTCATCTGCCAATGTCAGTGAGTGAACATTGCATGCCCATATTGGGGACCCATGCATGTGTGAGATTGTACACTCCCCCTGCTTGTCTTCATCTGTTCTCCCTGTGTGAGTTGCAAGTGCACCCTGGAATCCATGCACACTTGCTGGGACAGTCTCAATCAGGGTGTGTGGTGTGTTGGGGTGGTGAATCAACGGCTGAATGTTGTCTGGAGCTCCATTTGCAGTGTTGTGCACATGGAAGTTTGTTTCTTGTTGTATGATATGGGTATAAGTTTGGAGTTTCTTCTTAACAGCGATGGATGTGGTGTGCTTGCGCATGATCATTCATACTCACCAATGAGCCATGCCATGCGGTGCCATGTTTTCCAGATACCAGGGCCTGGTGCAGCAGTGACATGTAGAAGATGTTTCTGTCATGGTATTTGAATTCACCCGGTTGCTATGAAATTTTGTCATTAAATCCAATTGGCGCACTACGGGCAACTATGAACACACTTGTGGCCAGATGGCACACTAGAGCCCTTCTAACAGATGTTGAAAAACGGTTTCTCATTGTAGATGGCTCAGTCATGCCCACAGCCTACTTCCTACCCAAGATCCACAAAGCCTTTACTACAATACCAGAAGGGAGACCCATCTGGAGTGGGGGCGGTGGCATTTTTGACCCAATCTCTATTTATATCAATGAATGCCTTGCACCATTGGTAACTTTCATTCCTACTTTTATCCGAGATACTATGCATATTCTACAGATATTGGATCAATTACCTGTATTACCTAATATGTTATTAGTGACGCTTGATGTTATAGCATTGTATACTTCTATAGACCATGACAAGGCAGTCACCAGTGTTGATTATATTTTCCGTGAGCATTCTGCCTCGTTCTTTGAACATACTGAACTGATCAAAGAGCTTCTATTATGTGCACTCTCTAACAATGTATTTTTGTTCAATAACATTTACTACCGTCAATTGATTGGCATAGCAATGGGAGCTAACTATGCTCCCGCCCTTGCAAATATATTCATGCATCACTATGAACAACTGTTTGTTTTAGCAAATGCTATGTTCTTACCGTATATTCACACATGGAAGAGATATATAGATGATGTGATCCTGATTTGGACGGGCTCTTGTGATTCATTAAATGAATTTGTGAATTATCTTAATTCCAATACATGGGGCATTCATTTAACACATACCTTCAGTTATAGCAGTATTAACTTTCTGGATCTAACCATTACTATCTCTGAGAACAAATAGGTAACTAAGACTTATCGCAAATCCACTTCAGTCAACTCACTACTCCACGCGAGCAGTTGCCATAAGAAATCGGTCTCGCGTAATATCCCCAAAGGAGAATTCATCCGTGCCAGACGTAATTGCTCCTTAAACAAGGACTTCCTTACGGAATGCACATTTATTCGCAACCATTTTCTGGCAAGAGGTTATGACAGTCGCCTCCTTGATAAAGCACAACGGGAGGTGAAATCTTTAAAGAGAGAGGATTTACTCACTCCTAAAGTAAGCCCTCAGAGTACTCACAGTAATAAACTGAAATTTATCACTAAATACAATACAGAAAGTTCTAGCCTGTATAATATAATCAAGAGACATTGGCATATTCTTCAACTGGACAGAGACATTACCCCTTGGGTAGATGATTCGCCAAATTTCATCTACACTAAGGCGAATAATCTAAAGAACATCCTCTCACCCTCTTTTATGTCCAACCCACAACATAAACCTACTTGGCGACACCTAGCAAGTATCAGTGGATTTCGTAAGTGTGGGGGATGTTCTATGTGCGCCTTTGCATACAAGCAACAAGCAAGCTCGAATTTGGCCATTTGGGCACACACACAATCACTTCTTTTATAAATTGCAATACCAAATTTTGTGTATATTGTATTCTCTGTGTATGTGGGCAGTGCTATATTGGCAGTACAATCCGGCCATTAAAAATCAGAATCAGGGAGCACTTGGCATCTATCTCCCAGGTAGATTCTAAATATCCATTATCAGTACACTGGCAACAAGTCCATCAAATGGATAACAAAGCAGAAATTAGATTCACTGGGATGGCCAAGGTCACGCTACCACAACGAGGTGGAAATTTGGTTCTCAAATTGAGACAATTAGAAGCTCGTCTCATCTGCCAATACTGCACTGTCACACAAGGCCTCAATACGGACCATGAATTTTCTGTATTCTTATGAGCAATGTGCAATTTACAATTGTATTGTGTAACTAATTTAACATATCCTTTTTCAACTCTTTCCTCTTTTCTTGTGATTCTTCGTTTGCCATACAATTAGCTCCCCCTCAGACAGTACTTATAATGCCCACTTGCCCACATGAGGTGCAATAGGAGAGGCAGCCTCTCGGGGCACAATTTGCCCCCTCCTCTGACTACTTATCATATAATTTCTTCTCCATCCCGATGCCGGGCGACCTGCTACTTACCCCCCCCCCCGTTTTTCTTCTCACGGCCTTCGGGGTCATGGTTTAAATACCTTTAGTCAAAAATACCTTCCTAGCTACCATACGGATATCTTATCTTCCTATTAATGGAAACACATCAACTTTAAGACAGATATCATAAGAGGCTCAACTTTAGACATGTAAGTGTGCCATATTAGGTACCCCGCAGCGTTGTTCTCTCTATATATCTATCTCGCTCATGAATTGCTATAGAATTGTGTTGTATCAATTTTTAAACCTACAAAAGTACCTTCTTGGGCATTCAACCCACTTCCAGGCGCTCGGATTCAATTCTAAACCAGCCGTCGCCTTGAATTGGTTGTCCCTTATTTTACACACACCCAAGATGGCGGCCGTTCCTTGCCACACATACGGCCGCGCACGTTGTTGTGCACACATTACTGTCAAAAACTTTGGCAGCAGGAGCCGTGGACGGCAGGCTCCTGTTCGGAATTACAGCAGAGACGCTGGTAAGCACTGTACTTGCGCGCAGACCCCTAGAGCCTTGAGGGTCTACACGTGCATTAATTACTTAGCCAGACACGCAGGTTTGACTAATTGGGTTGTCTGTCTTGTCCTTTCCTATTTTCCCTTATTTGCTGGGCTCGTGATGAACGCTTGTCTTTTCAGCCTATATTGCCTTCCTAAGCCTCAACGCGGAAACGCTTCAATATTTGTTGTTGCAACTGCAAGTGACAGGTACCATTATGTTATACATCTCCTTAAAACAAAATTACTAATTGTTCTGCACATGCATGAGTACAATGTCTAATACCCCATACGATCTAAATTTACAGTGGAGCCCGTGAGACCTATTCTTCAATCACTTACCATACTTATGGGTAAGTGCACAGCCATTTTACTCCACGTAATGAATTGAAGCATTAGCGCGTATACTTGATAATGACCATAAAATGGAATTGTCTTTTTTGGATTTCCTTCTTTCCTCAGTTCGCAACTGATTCATACCTCACTGCAGGTAAAAGATTACACTTCTTGAATAGCCAATTCTAATTGTATGGCCTACCTAGAACTTAAGAACTAATGAAACCTTTGTTTATTTATCTTTTCCCTTTCCTTTTTCCCCTCCCTTATCTGATGGCTTCCTACATGGTATGGATTTTACTGAATTTACGCTGCTTATGGATGATTAATTTTCCTTGTCTCCTAATTGCTTAAAATTTCGGTTCTTGGCACTATGGACTGAACATCTTGCAATTTTGTCTAAATTGTGCCATGAATGACTAATGTAATTGTTCTGTTGTTCACCCCCTTCTTTGTTTGCCTTGCTATCTTGGGTCCTCCACATGGACTTTGTTTAATTTATCTGTACTACATCACCTTGCATGTACAAAAATCTTGTAGCCTCAGTGGAAGAGCAAGTGCTTGAAACACGTGTCAGGCTACCCTAGTGTTGATTAAAACTACTATACCAAAGTGGTCTTAACTAGTGTTTGTGCGCAGTGTGTTTGCAAAACCTGTGTCTTGTCCTACTTACCTGGTGGAAGACTTGGCAAGTCCCGCCCACCGCACTCACCTGCAGCGCTTCTGACTACACTCAAGCCCAACAGGTCCTTGCGCTGAACCTCACCGTCCCCCCCTTGCCAAATTTAGTTGTATCTGTCATGTATACTGCCTGGGTATATAGCATGATGAGTCACTTGGCATCATACACTACCTGCACATTGATGGATTGCCAGTGCTTTCTGTTCCGGTAGATGTGCTCTGTCATTCAGGATGGCAGAACAACATGGGTGCAGCATAGTGCACCTAGTACACAGTGGAAGTGTGCCACTGCATAGAACTCCTGCATGTCTGTCTCCCTTTCCACTGCTATTTGGGGCATATATAAGTGCCTGCACACACATGCACATGCAGGCATACAGGACAGCACCTGATGTAGACAGCGTGACTGGTTGGCCTGTGATATCCCACCAACTACTGCTGTGCTCTGCTGGAGTGACCCAGTGGCAAGGAAATTTAATGCAGTCAGCAATTTTTCTAGCGGGATAAGGACCCGGGAGCAGATGGTAGGTGATGTTAGGCCATCTTCCCACTCCCTGACAATGTCTAGGATAATATTGGGGGGGACGTTTACCTGCCATGGACCTGCTCATCGGGAATCCCAAAATGTGTGGTGCGTGTTGTGAAGATCTGGGCTATGGGCATCTTCCTCCTCCTGCTGCGTCTGTGCATAATGGCTCTGAGTACTGCTGGATTCATTGTGAATGTAGACGTTTGTTTGGTGTGTATTGCGTGCTTCATATACATTTGTTCCTATGCGCGTTGAATGTGTGTTAACATTTACGCCTGCTATCATGTGGTGTATGGGTTCCGGGATTTGCATGTACTTTTCCACAACCCAGCGTTCCCAGTTCAAATCCATGAATATGGTTATATTTGCGCTGCGATGGGCGTGTGATTGCTTGGCCGTGTACCGTCCCTCAACATGCCCACATATCCGTGTGTTTTTCCTCATTCTGCATGTTCCACCCCCTATTTTGGTCGATGCGCAGGCTCGGGCCACACTCGGTGTGGCGTCTCACACAAGGCGCTCGTCGACTCACACAGACGTTGTGGGCCTGCACGATTTACAAACAAGTCCCAAGAAAGTCCAGCACAGTTGGTTCCATGAATCAATAAATGTGGAATTGAGTGCAGTTTGGTGAGCAAAACCCCTATTTTCAGCACAAATAATTCAATGAATTGGGTCCTTAGCTGTCAGAAGGTGAGTTAGCTGAGAGGGGCCATTGATTCAAACAGGATAGTCTTGAGTCTGCACTTAAAGGGTATCAGGGAGGGACATGAACTCATATCCGGTGGCAGTGCATTCCATAGCTGAGGGGCTGCTATTGGAAATCACCCATCCAACACAATACAGAGCTTAGATTTTGGAATAAGTAAAAGGCCAGAATTCTTAGACCTCAACGTGCGCCTTGCTGAGAGTCAAGCCAATAAAGAGGAAAGGTATACAGGGCTCTTCCCAAAGAGGCAGGAGTGTGGAATACAAAGGGTACGAAAAATGACGTGTTTCCCAATTTGAAGCCAGTTCAAGGTCCTTCTTGCCACAGATACATGATCCGATTTGTAAAGGCCACAGACTAGTCAAACCACGTTGTTCTGATGAACCTGAAGGTAATCAAGTTCCCGCTGGCCCAGGCCCTGCAGCAAGCTTGAACAATAATCGAGGCAGGATCCAATAATGGCCCGAGCCAGAGTGGCACAGCAACTCGAGTCAAGAAAAGGGCCGGGTTGTGCTAAGATCTTAAGATAGTAAGAGGAGCATGAAACAAGATGGCTGACATGAGCGTTCAATGACAAACACCTAGGGTCTTGAGTTTAGATAAGGCTTTAAGGGAGCATTCTGCCACTTGAAAATTTGAAATTTAGGGTCCAATTTATGAAGCTTGGATGCAGTGCCAACAATCATAATTTCAGTTTTTAAGTTAAGTGCCAAACTAACTATTATTTAGCATCCACCTGTGTATGAGATTACAGGTGGTATTGAATGTCATCTACAAAATGACTGCTAAGGGGAATAAGACACTGGGTGTCATCTGCATATTTTGCGTAAATTACATCTTCTGACTCTACCGTACTGAAAGAGAGGCAGAGTGAAGATATTAAAAAGCGTTGGGGGACACACATGATACCTGCGGAACACCACTGGAAAGCAAATAGACCTCAGCAGTAACATCTTGGAAGTAAACTCTGACCATTTGATTGGAAAAAAAAGAAAGGACCCAGCTGGAAACTTCATAAGAGAAAGCAGCAGAATCTTGTAGCCTGGCAACCAATGTGGCATGATCAACTAAATCAAATACCGCAATCAGGTCCAGAAGCATCAGGAGAGCAGTATGTCCTTAATCAAAGCACTGCAAGATGTCTGTTTTTAAATCCACCAGTGTGGGTTCCATACTGTGATAGCTTTTGAAACCTGACTGTTTTAGTGCTAAAATGTTGAGGCAGCTGAGGAAATCTTGGATTTGTTGGTGGGTAATCTTGTCCAGGATTTTCAAAAGGAACGGAGTGTTAGTCATGGGGTCGGTAATTACCAGCCATGATTGGATCCAGGGAAGGGCCAGATCAATGCATGTTTGATAGTTGTAGAAACATGACTCTCAACAAAAGATAGATGAATAGTTATGGTAATCAAAGGGGTAAGAAGGCAGGCACACGATTTAACAATAGTTGCAGGGCAAATATCACCCTTACCATTAGTCGGCTTCAATCCTTCCCGTGTCTCCACAATGTCCACCTCAGTCACTTCAGAGAAGACAAAGTGAGGTATATGAGCAAATGGTCTTCCTAAACCCAGTACAGTGGTATAATCCACCAGGGCGTTCAGATTACCAGAGATGTCACTTTTGATGTTCGCAACCTTGACCCTCATAGAGTACCAGTTATGTTGTAAAATCCCTTGTGGCTGCAAACCTTGCCATAACCCCCATAATCCGGTCCTCCATTGTTAACCTGAAGGCAATGGTGTGCAGCATAAAACACATATTGAGGCACGCCTTGCAAGACCTTCACATGATTGGCGAACCAGTCATGTCAAGACACTGTTGGTGTATTTTCAGCATACTGAAAGCCTGATCAATTGGGTTCTATGAAGGCACAGCTGGCCACCAAGGTTATCATGTACCTATATCCCCATTGAATACAATTGAAAAGACACCATATGGGTTGCAGCCTGTACACAGCATTTTGGAAAAACACATACATGCAGGCAAAATGTGTAATAACTTCAAGTCCCCTAAAACCAGAATATAGAGACAAGGCCTGAAATGAATATTTAAAGTGCCAGAAAATACCCTGCAACCTTTGCTAAAATGAGGGAGCATGCTGCAATTGTAACTGGAACCAGCTTTAAATGGAGTCAGTACTGAGTTCTGACATATGGGAATCCTTTCAACTCACATGGACGTCGTCTAACCCCAGCATACAAAATGGTAAGACTGATAAATTCCATTCCCAAGGTAATCATCCCTTTGAAGCTGACCATGGTCCAGCTGATTCAAATGTATTAACACCATCTTACAGGTCTTCCAGTACAAAAGAATGTAACACTTGACAGGACAGCAGGTCTGGAAACATCTAAAGAGGAGACAGAATTAACACCATATGACCCCCCAAGAACTGCAAATTACAAAGACAATCTTCATCAGCCAGGCCCAAGCCATAAAGACCATATGAGCCATGCCTGAATCAGCAAGAGCAGATTTCCAGCCCCGACTCAATAGAAAATTACCAAGTTTATAGTCTTTGTATCTAGGAAGAAGAATTGTAATTGCAATGCCATATTCTTCCATGAAGGAAAAAAAGCCCTTTAAATGTACATTGAATTGTTTATATCACCTGTATGTCTGGAACCAAACCTCTTGGAAAACCTTTTTTAATGTAGTTTTAATATGAGAATTAGGCAACTGTACATTTCCTGGCACCGAAACAGCACACCCCAGTGACACTAATGTCGTAGCATTTGCTGTGACGAGCCTGTTATGTTGAGATGGAAAAATAATGTTAATATATATAGAAGTGAGTTAGAGTGAAACATCTATAACTCAGATACTATGTGTACTATCATCATAAAACCTGCATCCATTGATTGGTGTGAGAGAGGAATCTGGTGAGTAAATTATTAAAATGTTCACATAGGTGGAATTTAATGTTTCAAAATGTGATACATTTCAATGCCAGAAGCCTCTGAAATTGGATATTAAATGGTAGGGAACCTGGGTGTAAAAGTTACTCCGGTTGACTGGCCCCCTCATTAATATATGCCCAATGACTACCAAGGGAAAGTTCTAATATGATGTCCCTTTTGGAACATTGTCCAATCATATACATTAAACCATTTGATTGGGGAAAGTATACACACCTCAAAAAGGTGGAGTTTTCTGTTCCATAAAGGGTCAAAGACACACAGAGTGTGGGGACTCAGACACTTACTCATGGATACTCACTCAAGAAACTCATTTGCTCACTTGCTGACTGATGGGGGAGCAGGAGAGAAAGGAGGACTGATAATAACCAGAATGGAATGGAATAGATTGCTCTCTAATTAGACACATTTTGGATTAAACCAGAGGCCTAAAAGTGAGGCCTAGAAGGAGTTAAAGTCCCAGGCCTGCTTCAGTGCAAGTGAAAACAGACCGGAAGTGGAGAAAAGAACATCCTATCTTACTGGCTGATGCATACCTGTCCCTGGGGGTGTGTGGAATTTTGAGCATTCCTTAAGAGAGGGAGCCCACCTGTCTGTGATACATCCAAAAGAATTCCGTATGTGAATATTGTCTTAAAGAGTATTTATCTTGTGGGGAGTGATCGTACAAAGAGAATTTGGGTAAATCCCTCCCCCTATTATTTGTAAGTATTGAGGGGTGGAACTAGGTAAATTAATTGTGCAGCCTGTGATGTTAGGGAACATTTAAGAAAGTGTATGTACTTCTGAAGAAACATATATAATTGATAAACAAGGTCCACGGTGTGTAATTAGTGAGATCCCCCGAAACCCTCCAGCATAGGACATCTGACTGTGTGCATACCTAGACAAATAAAGTAAGAAAAGTCTCTTCCTGAACATACCATCCAGTAGAATACTGTTGTCTCTTCCTGAACATACCATCCAGTAGAATACTGTTGTTAAAGCTAAGTTTCTCTAGATAAAAGGGAGAGAATGATTATTCACTGTCCATTTCTTTACACTGTTCAAAGTGCCCATCGAAAGGGAGAAAGGTACATTTTAAATGGTAAATTAATCGAAACATCACTGAAGGGAATATTGCCAACATACTGCTGAACATGAATTGTATTCTCTACAAGCCATTCACATATCTGACGGTCCAATATTGTTTTATGATTTAATTAAATTGGTTATCGAATAAAGGGGTGGTATTTTGTATAAAGGGGAAGAAGAGAGAAGTGGATATATAGAGATATTTTGACAAATTAGTTGTTTTCACAAATGAGAGATTTCTCTTGTACTCTCATGCATCCAATCCAATCCTTGTTGCCTGCATGCTCAGTGTGAATAAAATCCATAGATACATATGGTGATGTTTGTGTTACTAAGTCTATATTTCTACAACTGTACCATTGAAAATTGAAGTGACTGGTGCGTTGATTATTTCTCATCATTGGCCTTTAAAAATGTGTTAATCTTTCATCTGATTCCATTATTTCTCTTTTGTTGATAAATTGACCATCTGTGCAACCCTGTGTGTTTATTTTTGCAAAAGGGGAGGGCATCTGTAAGGAATCTAATCTATTAAATTAGGGGTCCCAGATTCATTAAAAATATAACAATATGGAGTTTTGGGCTAGTGAACACAGATGAGATAAAACATGAATATTTTATATTTCCAAGTGTTTGATTTTATTCAAAAAAACTTTTCTTTAAAAAGATTATCAAACAAGATTATAATCAACTATAGCTCATTCACTTTCACTCATTCATACTCATATTCTCTTCAACACACTGTTAAAAATTGGTTTAAACACATCAGGTAACAATCATAAGTTTGTTACGTTTCTAAACAATACGAGTTAGCAAAAAGTCCCTATGGTGGTTCCAGGTGACAAAAAGTCGTGTTGTTATTCCCACAGATTTTATGTCGACACGTGTTTCAGTTGCTTTAGTCGAGCATCATTATTAGTGCTCTCCGAAATTGCAACCTTCTTCAGGACAGAACAACCAATTTTATTTCACATATATCGGCTTGAGCCACACCATATACTAAATTCCTGGCAGAGGTGGTAGGGATGTGGTATTTAAATCCAACACATCTTCGGTAGACTCTTGAGGGTTATTGTCCTCCTGCTCCAAGTCAGGAATGACAACCTCTCATACACTCAGTATAATTTATTCTGTGTGCTGTGGTATCCTTCTCTTATTTTTCACAGTTGGGGGTATCAGTCCTCAATCAGTCTTTCTTGCTTGATGGTAACTCAAGGATTTTATAGAATGCTTTTCAGTGTTGATACTCGTCAGCGTGGCCCCTCTTCAGAAGATCCATACAGCATCTGACTGATGCAAACGTCGCCTCTTGGTAGCGTTGTATATTTACGACGCGCATCTCCACGCGTTTGTGGTTATAGAAAGAGGATTTCTCTTCGGTGCTAATTGTGGAGGAGCGACTTCGTTTTAGAATATACACGGTCACAAATGATATACGTTAGCGGTCTTGATGATTATTTTAAAGTATTACGGAAACATGACATTGCATGGCAGTTATTACTATCATGGTGCTGGCCAGTTGCCAGTCCTATGTGCCACAAATGTGTGCCAATTTGACAGGATTGGTAGTCTGTCAATGTAAATTCATATGGGTGTTATTCTTCCAGCAATAGCTCATGCAGGGTGTGTCCACTCATGTTTGCTCTCACCCTAATGTTTCTAATGTCTCCTATGCAGTAAAACTGCAGTATTAATACGCACACAGGGGCGAATAGCAGGTCATCGTCACAGACCATTTGCACAGTGATGCTGTTCTGCATACACCTGAAATGCAAGATATGCTTTTGCGCCCTGGCTGGTGCAGGTTTGACAGCCCATAGCAGTAAGAATGTTGTTGTACACACCATCTTGTTTTGTTGTCATTGGTGGCAGCAAGGTGAGTGAGAAAGTCAATGTGGTAGGGAATCCTCACGTTATTACCTTGAAGAGGATCCCGGAAAAGGAGACTGGGTAGTACTATGTGCTTTGACCATTGTTTGCCACACTCTGAGCAGAGCCATGGAGTTCAGTGAGCAGCTTGATTAGGTGGGCAGGAGAGGATGTTATAATATTCCTGTAGAGCTATAAATCCCCTCTATTTCTGACAGGTGGAGCATATATTGTGAGCATCTCCAAGGTATGTGGTGAGGACCTGCTACTCTGTGAGGTTTACGTTAGATAGCCAGAGCATGTATTGCCTTTGGTGTGTACACCCTTCACACTTGCGTTCCCATCTTCCTGGCCTGCCACTGCTTCTGATAGGTAGCTGATGCGGCCGATGGGCCATGTTATGTGTGGGCTGCTTATCTACGTACTGGCAGGCTTCAGTGCAAGATGGTGGGATGCCTGTTCTCGGGTGTGCCTTGTAGTCTGATAGGCGAAATGCTGCGGGAATCAGACCGATTGGTCCATGCCAGGGGGAGATAAGCTGGGATTTAGTGGGGCTGCAGGACATGGTTCCCACATGTGATGTGTTACTAAGCAGGTAATACTTATGTAAAAGGAATGCCGTATTTTACGTGTGAACCAATATCAAGCTGATCACGTGCAAGCCTGATGTTCCACTTATGGGTTTACAACTTGGGGCTTCGCCAAATGCTCCTCTAAGTGGACAGTTTCGTCAAAAAAAGCTTTTGATTTCCAAGATCTTCAGTCACAGCCTTTCTGACTTGTACATATTCGCCTGTTACATATTGGTATTATTTAAAGCTTTCCTCTAAGGAAATAACCTCCGAAGTGCTGCAGTGCATTTCTTTATGTAATAATACGTTTTGGAAGTGAATGTATGTCTCCATTTGTCAGTGTGCAGTGCTGCTTAAAATAAAGGTCATCATAGTGCATGAGAGTTCACTGAGTATACGTCATTCCTCAAGAAGTAATCCTGGCAAGTTTGGTTTGATTTACAGCAGAATGAAAACCGTGATGACCCTCATTATCGTCCTATGATTTTCCTGGGCAGCCCTTGAGATAACAGGGGACTTCACTGCCACAAACTCTTAACACTTAATCACAGGATCGTGACAGACAATGAATGAGTTGTGTTTAGTGACAGGGTTCGTTCTGCAGAACTGCTGTATCACATAGTTGAATCTTAGTTCTGAGTACCATTGAATATAAAGGTTTTCTAGCAAATAAATGCTGCAGGAAAACGGATGCGAGGGCTCAGAAGAAATGTGTCCTTTATTATGCAGTCGACGGAAGTTTAAACACATCTGGATCGTAAAAATTCCATATTCGGGCGAATGCCAATCAGTAATGGAGACAGTGTTTGGTGTCAGTGGAGGTCAGGGGGCGGATAATAGGGCAATCGCGGGAGGCTGGGGGGTCCACTGGGGACCAGGGGGGAGCTAGAGGGGCCGACCAGCCACAACCCTACCCTTACTCCGCCAGTGATGCCAATTTGAAAAATAAATATGCAACACCGAGTCAGGACACCCTAAGACAGAACGAAAATGGACAAAACATCCGTCTCCATTTAAGCCTGCTCCCAAGAACATTAGCATGTCCCTCTTCCCTTCCCAAAGATCTGTGAACATATAGAGGGGCAAATAAGCTTTAAGCTTAGCTCCAACACACTGCCAGACACTTGACCTTCAATGCATCTGTTAGGGAAGAATTTTCTTTTTTGCATTTTCCCTCAATAGATTTGAAAGGAACCCACTGAAGCTTGTAGAACCCGTGTCTGAATTTTGAAATGAGCAAAGCCTTTTAGTTTCATTGACCTACTCAGCTTTTATTTAGTGGGCACAAGGAGCCCCGAAGACTGCCAGTTTACTGTGGCACACACCACCTTACAATGGAGTGCTGCAGAGATACATTGTATATCCTTTTTAGTTTTGCATGTGGACATTCTCTGTGCCCTTTCAGATGCCTACGATGGACGTGTAGCAGGGAGACATGTTTGTAATCTTTTTTTTTTACCCCTTGATGCTATTTCAAGTACAAAATATTCAAAATTAATGCTATATGTGGTTTAAATACTGTTATTTGGTCGTCTTGCTTTTTTGCTGTTTTTCTGACCTCCCAGGTTGGAAAATTCCATGTACGGACAGGCACTTTTGCAGGAAGCATCTTCCATTCCAGGACAGCTTCCTTTTTGTGATTGAACGGTGCCCCACACTCACTTATGGATAGGTGGCAAGGCAGCCCCAAACCTGCATTGGCAGCCTCCCGAACAATGGAGTTCCCCTTTGTAAATAAAGGGATCTTCATGTAGGGCTAACTGAATGCAGCCTGCAGTGAGCAATCTACTCAGTAGGCTTTGGAAATTGGTCCCGTGTCTTTTCTTATTATTTATCACCCTATTACACATGATTTGATATGATATGATATCTCATTTATAACGCACCTGTACACAAGTGTTTCTAGGCGTGACAAGACAAGGGAGGGAAGATAGAGGGAGGACAAGACAAATAATCTTACTAGGCCTTGTGTCATTGAGATTGTGCAAGTGTGACAATGCAGAGTGCCGGGGGAAGGGAGAAGGGGGAAAGTGCAAGGGAGAGGGAAAGGGCAAGTGCAATTAAGGAAGCATTGCTCTGAGTTTGTGCAGCCAGGGCAGCATGGCTCTGGGTATGTGCAAAGAGGCAGGGGACTGCAGGGTTACAGTTACAGCCCCTAAGCGTGTGGTAGGCCCGGAGGTAGTGTACAGGAGACTGATCATGGGGGAGCCTGGTACCCAGTGAGACTCTGTGGGTATCAACCAACCAGTCGACAGGTGGGTCAGCAGGGGAGAGAGAGAGAGAGAGAGAGAGAGAGAGAGAGAGAGAGAGAGAGAGAGAGAGAGAGAGAGAGAGAGAGAGAGAGAGAGAGAGAGAGAGAGAGAGAGAGAGAGAGAGAGAGAGAGAGAGAGAGAGAGAGAGAGAGAGAGAGAGAGAGAGAGAGAGAGAGAGAGAGAGAGAGAGAGAGAGAGAGAGAGAGAGAGAGAGAGAGAGAGAGAGAGAGAGAGAGAGAGAGAGAGGAGAAAAAGTGGTTCATGAGCTGCTTTTGGAACTGGTGGTCCAGCTCAAGTTTTAGAGGGCGGAGGGAGGCCATTCCAGAGGCAGGCACCTGCAGAGGAGAGAGATCTACCCCCCACTTTCTGCCTGGAGAGGCGTCTGACCCTCAGAAAATTTGAGGTAGCTGAGAGAAAGGCTGGAGAACAAAGGTATTTTGCAAGAGAGAGTTTGATGTAGTGTGGGCCCTGGCCCCAGAAAGACTTGTGGATGATGCAGAGGGTCTTGTACTTGATCTTTGCGGCCTACAGAAGCCAGTAGGGATATTTCAGGGCTGGAGAGATACGGTCCCTGGGCTTGAGGCCAAGGACAAGTCTCGCAGTCCTGTTCTGGATTAGTTGAAGAGGGCGGAGAGTAGAGGAAGGCAGATTGAGAAATAGTCTGTTACAGTAGTCCAGCGTTGAGAGTACCAGGGCTCTGGAGACAGTGAGCTTCTGGGGGAAAGTGAGAAAAGGAAGAATACCTCTGAGGAGGTTCAGCTGTTAGGGGGCCTTCTTGGCAAGGTCTGTGATGTGGGAGAGAAGGAGAGAGTGGAGTCGAAGATGACAACACAGTTTTCTGCCTCACAGAAAGGCGACGGAAGAGGGCCCAAGGAGGGCAGCCAGAGTGAGAGAGGGAAAGTGGGAGCAGGATTTATGTGTTACTGGCATTAAGGCAGAGATTGTTAGAGGCACACCAATCCTGATTTACAGAAAGATGGTCAGGAATGAGCGAGAGTGGATAGGAGTCTGAGAGAGCCTGAAAGAGAGCTGAGTGTCATCTGCATAACACTAAACGTTAGAGGAGAAGGTAGAAAGGTAGAAATCAGTTGGGCCAAAGGGGCCAAATAGACATTGAAGAGCCAGAGTGAGAGGATAGAGCCCTGGGGAACACCACATGTGGAGAGAGACGTGGAGGAGTGAAAGGACACAAGTTGGACCTAGGAAGGTCGGTCCCAGAGGAAGGACGTCAACCACTCCAGGGCCTGATCCGTGAGGACCAGGTTCTCACAGAGTCAATTGATCAGAATGGTGTGATTGACCATGTCAAAAGCCGAGGAATGATCAAGGAGCATGAGGACAAAAGCATGGGTGGAATCAAGATCAGTGAGCAGATTTTCACAGGTGTTCAGGAGAGCAGTTTACGTGCCTTTGGCGGCTCTGAAGCCAGACTGATGTTCATGGAAACAACCAACAGATGCAGTGTGGAGAATAAGCCGGTAGAGGCAAGATTGAGACCAAAACCTTACGCAAACCCACTGAGGTTAATTCCATTTTGCATGCCAGGAGTTGCCACTTACGGTCCCCAATTAACAACATACGTTGTGGTGAATTTTAGAGAGCCAGGCTAAATTGTAGTATTGTTGATGACTTTATTCAAGAATGCGTGTTATTGAATGACAGTGTTTTGAATAGAGGCTATCAGCCCTAGATTATTGATGAAGCATTGAAGAAATACAAGAGTGTGGACAGAACCAAACTGCTTACTACATGCACAAAGAAACCACAACCAGCACAGAAATTAAGCAATATAACTTAATACTCATCAGACACACGACTGCTTTATAAATTGGTCTCCAAACGTTGGCACATCCTGCATCTGGATAAAGATCTGTGTCCATTCTTATCAAATCAACCAACATTTATGTATACAAGAGTGCAAACCATCAAGAATCACCTCTGTCCTTCACATCTGGACACCACTAGACAGACAGGTACAGACAAAACGAATTAGTTCAAACCCAAATCAGATTTTCATAAATGCGGTACATGCATGATGTGCAAATTCGCACATCCAGACTGTACACACTTTTCGGACTCATTTGGCACCAAGGTGGCAATCAAGGAATTCATTAATTGCAGAACAACATATGTAATATATGCATTAATTTGTGTGTACGGCATGATTTAGGTGGGCAGTACGATTTGGCAACTCCGTTTTAGGATTAGAGAACACCTGTCTAGTCTTAGTAGCCAGGACCAAATAATACCACTTGCGGTACACTGGCAAAAATGTCACCAACTATCAAATAAATCGGAAATCAAATTTGTCGGACTCATGAGAGCTAAAAGAGGAAAAAGGGGTGGAGATTTACAACTCAAGCTCAGGCAGATGGAGAGTAAATGTATATGGTATTTACGCTGCATTGAAAGTGGTCTGAATACAGACCATGAAATTATTGTTTTCCTATGCTAAATCAATTATACAAGAGAGTTGTACTTGTCGGTTTGTGTTAACTCATGTCATACTGTGACTCATGCTTTGAGCCTATATATTCAACTCTTGGGTCGTTAGGGTGGCCTTGCACTCACCACTTTGCCAAACATACCTTCCGCCTGATTCATGGAATTATTTGCGTGAAAAACGCAGATTTGCGTGCCTTTCTGCTCGAAAATCCCCATACTTCAAACAGGGATTTCGGGCAGAAAGGAGCGCAAATCTCTCTTTTTCACGCAAATAATTCCATGAATCAGGCAGCTTATGTCAGTCTAGAGTGTAGAAATTAAATATTTTTGGAACTAACCTCTTTCCCTATGTTAGCATCTTTGCAGAATGTATATATATTTGTTCCCTTTTCTGTCATTCAGATTTTACATTAGCCATCACTTAGGCATTACCACTAATACTCTCAGACTACGGTGGTTGTTCTCCCTACATCATTGTGGTTGACATACTTTACAACGGCACATCTTTCCCTCAATGAATATATCATTTGCCTGTTTACATTATGTATTTCATTTTGACAACAGACCTTTTACATTCCCCATTTTGGACCTTCTTTGTTATTGTACATCTGCCAGTTTAGGCCCTCTTCATTTCTCTTTTATCGCTTCATTTACTGTCACACTTTTTACAATACATGCAGGCCTAGAGTCAGGTAAACATCCAGCACATATTTCTGTAACACGCATGGGCCATCTTAACAATAAAATGACTCTACATGTTGAGTGTGTGATTTTGCTACACCTTTAACACTTAGATTATGCGACACACATGGGTGCTTAATAGGAAACAAATGACATCACATATCTAACATGTGACACTGCACGCACCGCTACGTGAAGCGCGTGACGTCACATGCTTGGATGTGGAGATTCTCTTTTCCTACATTAATTATGCTCGCGCTAAGATACACGCACGGAACGCCATTCCTTCCAGGGTCTTCATTCTCTCACTCAGGTAAGCCACACAGCATTAGTTTAATTTCTCCTCCTCTATTATTTGCTTCTGAAGATACAGTGGTTCCTTTCCTGAGGACTGTTACAGACATTTCCTTTTTATCACTATTATAGGGATTTAACCAAGGAACTTCGCTGATTACATATTTGCATGACCTACATTACTTGGAGCTCTAAAATAGATCTGACATAGGGTAAGATAACTTCTTTTGCACATCTGGTTGCCTATATACTGTCAAGTATTGACATCAGACTTTGTCCTTTTTGTTGTTTGAGAAGTCACCTTCCTGCTTTACCTTACAGAACCGGATTTGATTGAGATCATAATCACGTACCACGTTCTTTTGCTAAAAGGACCAGCCAAACTGCTGCCTTCCTAATACTTTGTTACAAGCAGTTATCATACCGGGTATGTTGATTATTCTTTGCCCATACTCCTTAAGTACTATACTCAGTCATACATTGACCTTCTTCCACCTATTTGTTCTTTAGGTTCTAGATTACAGACTTAATTGGTGAGCTCACTTACATTTACCACATGATTTGACTCTCTCACACAACATAATTTCCTTCTAGGGGTCCGTTCTTCAGTCTGCTATATTCTTTCACCAGCATTATTTCCTTTGCACCTTGCGTTTAGCATTGTCATGGCATTCCAGGTATAACACATTTCTAATTATTCCTCCTTTCGGAGTTTAAAAGGCTATATTTGGCAAGGTGGGTGCAACTTCCCTCACCCCTTACTCATCATTTCTCTTTTTTTGCTATTGAAGCTTGTTCTTGTTTGATTACACAGTACCTCCTTCGTCCCTTTCCTTGAAGTTTTGGGAGATTCACAGACTTATTTCAGGAATGCATGTTAGGAGCTGTAATACTAATTTGCATAATCTTTGTTTTGATTTTGCCTGCTTCTGCGAACTTCCCTCTTTTGTGACATTTACCAATTGGTATGTATTTACAATGATTATTGACTTCATTTATTTCATCACTTCACAATGTATGAATTTATGATTCACTGCTGATTTTGATTTTGTTTTGACATGTTTTTCATGTGGGCACTTCATGTGTCTTGCGATCTGACCAATTGCTTTAAATGTATGTCCAATAACAGCCTTGACAACGACCCAGAAGGGGTTGAAACACATGTTGGCTGAGCGGCTGAGCAACATTGGCAATAAGACAATTAAAACGACAATTAAAACGTTATGGGAATATACTACTTTTCAGACAGCTGTTTTTCTTTTTGCATACTTTTCAATGGAAGTTACCTAAGGTAGAGCGCTGACATCCAAAACATAACTCTTGTTTTTTTCTAAGCTGGAAGAGGGCCATCTTTTCCAAGAGTTTGCCCAGGAAAGGAGTGAAAGACATCGGGTGAAAGTTTGACAGACAGGTTGGATTGGCAGAGGCTTTTCAAGAAGGAGGTGCTCAGGGGAGTGCTTGAGGAGAGAGAGGGGAAATACCCAGTGGTGAAAGAATGATTGCAGAAATCAGCCATGGCTACACAAGTAGTGGGCGTAGACTCTGTCACTTTGTTTGTGCTCTTAGTCCTCCTGGAGCTTGAAATTTGCCGGAACAAGCCTTGCCACTTGTTGCAAGCACGTTGTGTAAAAACTACTGGCAGTCCTTTCACAGTCTTCTATACGTGTAGCAATCAGAGGAGGCGGTGTGTCAGTGTCACCATCTTTAAATACACTCCTTTGGTGCGAAGTGCTGCAAAGAGCTGGTAGAGCAGGTAAGGCAGTTGAGGACGATGCAAAGGTAGCACCCTCCTGCCTGAGAAGCCACGTATTCAACTTGATTTACCAACTTGGACAGTAATACCAAGACACGGCTTGGAGCCTGCCACCTGGGGGAGTGACTTTAAAATTCTTAACACATTATCCGCACTTTGTTTTTTTTTTTTTTTCATTTTTCATTTTTTTTTTTGACAACTTTATTTAAAGATTTATCAAAAGAAATACATATCATTCCAAAACAACAATTATGATAACAAGAAAACAAATAAAACGAAAAAAGCATTATACAAGTTGATACAAATAGTACAGAATGAATAAGAAAAAACCTATCAATTATCTCTACTAATCGCAACAAACCTAATTTGAAATGATAACTAGCCAAAAATCAGAGGAAAACAAGAGAAAAAAAAAGAAGAAAAAAAAACACAAACACACAACCACATTATCCGCACTTTGTAATAATGTTTGATACTCGAGTTTAAGTCTTGTTATACTTTTGCACTTGCCAATGAAACCTGGTGGCAAACCAACCAGACGCTGAAAAGGAGCAAATGCAAAAATAAAAACAATAAAACGACCAAGACATTGACCACTGGGCATGTATCCGACGAAGCATATATCTAAAAGGGCCCTGATTGAAATCAGCTTGGCAATGCAATCTAAGATAACAGTTTTTTTGTTGTTGTCTCAAATCCTACTACATCGTTGCCACACTCTATTAACCAATTAGACTCCTCTCCTTCTCCATAGCGATAGACAATAACAATTAATTATTGAATTTATGTCGGAATTTACGAAAAGACTCCATAGATGGGCCCCATACAAAAACTGCAACTAAAGGTTTTCCAGAAGAGTTTGATAAGATAATTGGGACTATTTCTGCTACACCTGACTTGACGAGATTAAGACACTTGAGCTTTTCAGAATCAGCTATGAGTGACACAGACTTTACAATTTAACATAATACTACAAATAGTGACAAAGGTATCACTACCACGCATTTAAGCTCCATGGCCATGATAGTAGGTGCAATCTTTGCTTTATCTTCCACCATGGCAAAAGAACAAAGAGACCTCAGATCGTACTAGCCAGAGTAGTAGATATTATTTTAGCTCAGGGTGATCCCCCTGGATTGAGGAGCATAAGTAACAGTTCCTGGGATTGCTATTCTGTTCTATCATCCACTCTGTGTTCTTCACAAAGTATGAGATGGGGGAGTTTTGAACCACAGCGCAAACCTACCAAGGAAGATTTGCCTATAAACTTGGAGGAAGGCCCTGATAAAGGCGCAACATTGGATTATTTTAGGTTGTGGACTCAGTCAATTGAAATTAGTGCTACTATCAAGACTGCAGAAGAAGCGGAGTGAAATTTAAGTGCTCCCTAAGTTATGAACTCTATACTGAGAAAAAGAGGGATAGAGAAGAAATCAACTAACCCTCGAAATATACAGAAATATATAGAAACTAACTTGTAAACCGGCAGAAATACGACGATCAGAAAACTCCATGGAAGACGAAGTGGACACATGCTCCTTCCCAAACCCCTTAAGAAGAAAACCACAGAGTGAAGAAGCAAAATGACGTGCTAACTCATCCTGATTTTCTCGACCTAAGGGGACCCTCAATAAATGGGTCAATTATAAAGAGGTCAACCGAGAGGATGAATTCCAACAAGTAGACAGCAAATCCTTATTTGATTATATGCTGTCTTTTCAATCTAGAGATTATAAACGATTAGCTGCTCCAGCTATATTAAAAAACATGCTGAGTTATACAAGCAACAAGAAATCACCATCAGAGTCACTACAAATTATCAAATAACATTGCTGACATCTATTACTTCCACGGATATAGAGTCGAGGGACCTCCCCAAAATAGATAGCACTGAAAATCGGGCTTTATTGGATTTTGTGTCTCTTTATGTGGTGGTAATGTTATGTGCTAATTTTGATTTATTACAAAGATTTGGCTTTAACTTACTAATTATCTGTAAGCATAGTTTATTCTCGATACCTACTGAAATGATTTTGCCTGTTTTAAATAAGACTTCAGAGACTGAATCTGCACACGTAACTATAAGAGTGAGCCTTCTATCCTGCTTTCAAGTACAGGAGTCAGTCGAATGATGGATTCCTGAAATGATGGGGGAAGTATCCCCATGATTCGCCCTGACTACGTATTATAAACTTTTATTCTGGAATTCGAGGGGCTTTTACTCATTTCTGTGTACCAGATTGGGTCTTGAACTTATTTTGGCTAGTGACATCGTTGCCCTCAAGAAAAATGTTCTACTCGTAAATTTCTGGCAGACGGATTTTAAATCATTCAGTGTCTTGCAATTGCCCCTGGGAGCAGAAGACCTATATAAGGTCTTTGTATTGGTGTCAAGACACAACTTTCCCTGTCTGCCCTGGAGGTGGTCCCTCCGAATTCCTTTGTAATGAGTTCTATACTAAGGGGTTTTCCTACCATGTTGAAGGAAATATTGGTAATGAACCTATATAATGCACCGGGGAGCCCGCACATGCATAGCTTTAAATGCAAAATGACACATAAACTTTTCATGCACTCACAGTCCCAGAATGCACCTATCCCGCTCCTGACAGCCCACAACACGCCCACCCAGAGGCTTCGCTCCCCAGTAGGGGTACGTCCTATTGGCTCCTCCGCAAACAGGCTCACACATTCGGAATACTCAACAAGGTATGCCATGTTCCAGGTGGCTGTGGCCGCTTCTATGATGGCAACTACCTTGGCGCTTGTCAACAAGCCTACCGAGAAGTCACGTTTCCATGGTACCACGGCTCCCTACACATCATGTGATACACAAAGTGTGCTCACATGTCTTGGGTTCCCTGGCAACCCTATTGGACCTCATCTTGCTTCCTGGAATTCTGACCTTGGACTACGTATTATTGGATTGCCTTCTACCTTGCACTTTTGTCTTGTTGTTTTTTTGGCCGAATCATCTGGACAGCCTTGACTTCAGCTCCTGTTTTAAGGACTGCTCTTGGTACTGTGCTTCTGACTGATTATCCGCTTCCACAACCTTGCTTCATGTACTTTGGACTCCTTGGTCTACCTAGTGGACTCCCACTTTGACAGGGGCTTGCCTGCCCCTTTCCTCCTCTCTCAGGTGCATCACGTGAGTGTCTTCTTTTGCAGTGAGTTACTGCCATGGACACCTCTTGCTGCTGCAAACCACTCACTGAGGGTACAGCGTACACCATCAATGGAAACATGAAGCAGGATATCGTCTTCCTTGGTTTTCCTTTTCTACCACCTCCATCTATCAGTCGGATAGGTGCCATTCTTTGTTGTTTAGCCCTATTGTTACATTGCCAGTGGGGCCCTGTTGTACATCATACCTAATTGCTTGTTTCCTTTGCAGTCATTCGGTGGACCCGGTGTTCCTGCCACTTGTGGCCATAATAACAGAAATGCGATTTGTTGGTATCTCTCTGTTTGGTGCTTGGGACAGAGGTAAACATAATCCATGTGACTCCCGAGTCATGACAGACTGGGAAGCCTCTGTTGCCTAGATTATGGATGCCTCCGCTGGGGACCCGGTGGCCACCCTGGTGTAAGCAATCACTGTGTTACAGGCCGATATGGCGGCCGCCACCTGTTAGGCAGAATTATATGCAGTAACCTTTGGGAACACCACACACAATTAAGACTACAAGTGACAGTACAAATTCACCTTTGGTACAAGCCTGTACCACACAATAAAAGTGGTAGCGATGGCTGAGCAGCCAGACTTATCTCAAGAGCAAGTAAGCAGTATCAATAGTTATGCAAAGGACAGCAACTACTATGATTCAAATAAACACTGACTCAAGATGTCTGAGTAAAAGAATATACATTTATTTACACATCAGTTGTATAACATCTCATAGTGGTAAAGCAGTTTAAAAATCACACTCCACACCAATCCCAATAGTTTCCAGACAAGTTACGCTCACAAAAATGAAGTGGGAGCAAAATGGCACTCTAGTAATGTAAAAGGGAGGGAAAGATAAAGTTAGGAAGACATTGAGCAGTACCAACTGGTAAGTAAGCAGGGCAATCTAGAAAGAGGAACTACAGTAATTGAATCAAATCAAATAGGCTGAGGGCCAAAGTCAATAGGACAAAAGTCTTTTGCTCAAGATCACACAGTTCAGGGTAGTTTGCGGTTTGGCAAGAGTTCCAGATGAAGTTGGTTGGCAGAAAAGTTAGTTTAAAAAGTAGATAAGGACAAGCCCTTGGATTGTCGAAAAGGTTTCACACACCTTCACCGCGGCTAGACGAAACGAACAACTGGATTTGCACAGTACCTTTAAATGGAGAAGAAGCTGTAGCTGAGGCGAATGTTCCTGGCAGTTCCTGCAGGCTCACGGTTCCTGAAGTGACTGTCAGACTGACATGAGTAGGAAGACTGGAGGGTCCTGCACTGCCCAGGGAAGAAACCAGAAGCAGAGCAAAGCAACGAATAAAAGGGGCGCTCCTTAAAACCCAAGCAGGGTCCGACCTTCCTGGCTATCCGGCCCACTGTAGCTCTGTACAGCGAATTCGACCAGAGGAGGAAGTCCTGGCTTGCAGTTTGGGCAAACTGGTTGGTCCTACCAGCTCAGGGGAAGAAGATTCTGGGAGGATCTTTTCTGTCATTGGAGTTCGAGGATTTGAACCTGCAGCAGGGCATCACCGGGTGGTTCAGTCGTGGTAGGGGTCCTTTTCCATCAGCTCCTCGTCGGTTATTTTCGTTCCGGTTCTTTGGTGGACAGAGAAAAACACGAGTAAGACATTTTGAAAAAGAAATGGCAATTAAACCCGGCCGGAACTGTATAAAAATGTATATGGTCCAGCGGGTTTAAGTTCGAGGCTACCAAGATATTTAAGATACCCGCGGTAGGATAAATAGGGTAGTTAGCCAAGTCTTGATGAAAAGGGAGTGAAACAATGCTCCAAGAGAAATAGACAAAAAGAGATAAGTATTAACCCTTTCCAGTACTCCATGTAAGATGGTTTGTACTGGGTCTGTGGATTTAAAAAGACTAATAAAGTCAATGGCAACTTTACAGTAGTCAGTCCCAGAAAATGGAGTGTGAGTTGGGAAGTCTAAAAGACAACCCTGTGTCACTGCACTGAAGGTGCTGTGTTACACACAGTAAAAAGATAATGCCTGTGGAGTAGGTGAGGCTCCACAGTCTATGAACACAAAAATGTTAAACACACACAGCAAAACACATGTAAGAGTGGGAAAAAAGGCTCACACTCTTACCAGATGAAAAAAAAAAATCCTAGAAATCCAGCAAAGCTGCTGAGGGACTCAGTAGGTAAGGGAAATTAGCCATTCCTGAGAATTCTCCCTAGCACCACCATCGCCATCCATCAGTGGCTCAACACTATACAGAGTGAGCGTCATGCTCTACCCGCAGACCCAGAATTTGGGGATCCTCCTCCACAACCAAGTACATCCAACAACAGTACACCCCCAACCCCGGTTTTTGTTCCCACTCTATTTCCCTTGGCTGCCCCGGAGAAGTTTCAGGGCGACCCTAGAAAATTCTGCACATTTTTTAATCAGTGCAAATTGCACTTTCTATGTAGACCCCAGGCCTTCCCTGATTCCACCACCAAAGCAGCCTTCACACTATCACACTTGGACGGCATAGCCACCACCTGTGCCAACCCACTACTAGAGGACGACAGCCCTGTCTTGTATGACTTTGATCTGTTAGTGGCTGAAATGACCAGGGTATTTGTTACAGGCCACAAGGCACAGTCACGAGAGCTGGAATTACTGGACTTAGTCCAGGGTAAACACCCACTTGTCAAATACATATTCGCTTCAATCAATTGTCAATCGAAACCTCCTGGCCCGAAAATAAGAAGGCAGTGGTTTTCTACAGGGGTTTGGATGACAATGGTCCCGTCCTTACCCACACAGTACCCTGAGATTGTGGACCTGGCACTACAGGTCGATGTGCGACGGGCAGAGCGGAAATCGGAGTCTGGGCTTACCTCTTCCCGAACCCTTACAGATCGGAGGGGTCTGTAGCCCGATCACAGCCACAGAAGGAGAACGCTGGAGGTCAGCTAACGCATGTTTTTACTGTGGCTTAACGGGCACTATGTCAAGGTGTGTCCATGCCGCCCCAAATCCAGTAGGCTTGTCCCTAGACACGGGGGCACGGATGAGCCAATACTTTACCCCCTTGGAGTTAGCTCCCCCTTTTGGAAGCATGAAACCCATGTTAGTGCAAACCGTTTTGCTTCCCATAGCTGATGTCACACATCCAATTCAGTTAGTCATCGACTAAGGGGCCACTGGCAACTATATTGACATCTCCCTGGCTGCCTCCATCAATCTCCCGTTACAAAACAAGAGACGCCCGGAACCAGTACAAGCGGTAGACGGCACCTCATTAGTCTCAGGGCCCATCAAACAGCAAACAGTGCCTTTAACATTCCTAATTCAGGATACCCACAGGGAAACCATTTCCTTTGACATAATCACCACACCGCAGTTTGGGAATTCCTTGGTTGCAGATACACAATCCCGTCATAGACTGGGCTTTGGGGCGCATCTATTTCGAGTCCGCCTTCTGTCAAAGCAAATGCCTCACCCTCCCTAATAGCACCAAAACACTATCTGAGGCATTTGGCACTATCGCCCACCTCACGGTGAATGGCCATGGATCTGGAACCACATCTGCATGTTGTAGGTACTGTTGTATCAGGCATTCCCATGGAATACCACAACTTCTTGGAAGTGTTTGATAAGGGCTGTGCCGCACACCTCCCCCCTCACAGGTCGTACGACTGCTCCATTGACCCAGTTCCTGGCTCAACCATACTTAGCGGATGTATCTGCTCCTTGTCTCCTTCGGAGGATCAGGCCGTGAAGGAATACATACAGACTTCTCTCCGGCTAGGTCATATTCAACCCTCTAAGTCCCCGGTGGCCAGTCCGATCTTTTTTGTCCCAAAGAGGGAGGGTGATCTTTGACCCTGTATTGACTACAGGCGCCTGCATTCCATTGTGATTAAAAATCGCTACCCTATCTGTGGGATGTATTAACCAACTCTGCTCTGCCCTGCGACATCCCTGTGTCCTGATGGTTCCAGGATCATCAAAATGGCCGCAAAACCTCTATGCGCGCCAAAACCTATGGAAATTGCGCTCTACAAAGCACACAAAGATGGCTGCCAAATCTACCTTGCCTGTGGTCAGTAGTGGAACGGAGACCTCACTGCTGAAACATGTCATTGGGCTGCCCAACCAGTAAAGATGGAGCACAGATGAAAAGAAATGCTTTACTGACACCATAAAACATCCAATATACTTGCTGGGTGTTACCTGTCACTTCATTTAAGAAATCATTATGAACATACAATGTCATGAAAAGCGTGATCTGTCATCAAAATATCCACAGCAAAAAAGGTGCCTGCCTGTGAAATCTGTCAAAATATGGGCGCAGTACCAATGGCCGCCTGTATGACAGCTGTCAGTAGGTTTCATCACAAGTTTAAACTTGTGCAATTGAAATCAAATGTTGGGAAACTAAGTGACCTGTTATGAAGAGGAACCTAGGTTGTAACTATCTGATTTCCATGGTTTAAATCTGGAATAAGAGTTCTAGCTGCTTGTTTGAAAATTGCAAGTTTAGTTTTAAACCAAGAAAAATGTAACAAAATGACATTGAATTTAAGCTGAACTCAAAGCCACCAAACCAGTTCCACAGCTTCCCCAACAAAAGGCATCTCCCTTCTGCTTCCCACCAAGGCCAGGAAATCACACCTTTGTGAGAGTTAGATCAGGGGAGGAGATCTTGGGCTGCCGCAGAAGGGGACATTAGACTGTCTCTGGCTGAAAGGATATGCAGATTGTGAAGTGTCAGAAATGGCCTCTCCCAGAAGGAAGGGGGCAGCTTGCTTCAGACCTGCCAGGAGGAAAAGGAGGCGGGGACAGACAACATTTGTTGATTCACAATGGACCAAAAGCATATTTTTTAAAAAGACTGATTTATGACTGTGCAAATGTGTAAAAATTATAGAATTAACAGCATTGTTAATGTGATTTGTGGGTGCACATTTTAAGAGATGCCAGAACTCTGTGCGATGTTCTTGGAAGGCACAGTGAAAATTCTGGTTTTGCAGCAAATGTATTTATGTCAGAAGCATGAAACTTCACACGCTTATGCCCATATACAATGCGCACATGTGTACAAATTTTGGACAAACTAAATATTGTGTCCCGGACAAAGAGTGCGAAATTCTGTCAAATCCAGACCCAAGATCCTACAGAGATGGTGCTTGGAAGAGTATTTGCTCCACAAAATATGTGATCTATGTTATTTTTATAAAGATTGAAAAATTGTAAATATGTATTATACTAAAAATAGATTTCATGTTCAAAAGGCAAAGGGGAGGATGTTCTGCCTCATAAAAACACATCATCATGGTGACAACCTGTTTTCTCCTCCAGTCAAGGGAGAGAGCAGACTTTAGCCTATAGCTAGC
The DNA here is from genome assembly GCF_040938575.1 of Ambystoma mexicanum. NCBI lineage: Eukaryota > Metazoa > Chordata > Amphibia > Caudata > Ambystomatidae > Ambystoma > Ambystoma mexicanum. Next base: position 999,798,686 of record NC_090933.1, read on the forward strand.
CTAGGGGGTGCGCTCAGGATAATCCAGCATACCTACCCCTTTACCAAATGCATAAATAGAGACAGCTGAGGATTTAGAAAGACACACAGTTCCACCCACCATCCCAATCTTGGCAAAGCACACTGAAGGAGAACTATCCATATTCCAGATTCCAGACTCCAGAAACGTTGCAAGCAGAAAGGCTCATTGCATAGCTGAACAACTTTCAGCTGGGCCTTAACTTCCAGAACTCCTCCCACAAACCTAAAGGGGAAACAAAAGAAACAGCCAGGCTGTGCTGTACTGCTTGCCTGCCAAATAATTATCTTCAGAACCAGAAGGGCAGATTAAACCCAATCTTGTGCCATGACGTGTTGTGCTGTGACCAGAGAGCCATTGCAGATCCAGTCCAGTCTTACCGTGCCGTGACCAGAGCGCCTTAATGATTGCAGACCAGAGCACCTTGCTGTCCAGTCCGGTGTACCCAGCAGAATCCTAGAATCCCTGACTGTTCTGTTCAAACCTACTTAGTGAGTATCCATAGATAGGACTGTGTCACTCTCGTATATACTCCCCATAGTAATCCCTATCTAAATCCATCCTATCTTATCCCTAGAAACCTACATTGTTAGAAATCTTTTTGAATTGCCTAAAATGTCCATCTTATCCTATATTCCTGCTGTACTAATATTGTTAAAATTATCTTTGCGCTGATATATTGCATCTGAAGAAGGCAAGCGTCTCGGCTGGCAGTTGCCTTGATCAAGTGGCTGAGCTTCCGTGTAGAAATTGCTTCTTCATAGTCTGACCCTAGTGTAAAGAAACCCTTTTTATCTTTTAAAAGTGCATTCCTGTTTTTCATTGTTGCACCTATCTGAAAAAACGACCGCCACAAAAACGTCCATAACTTCTTCAATTTTCATGCTAGAAACTGAATTTAAGTGTCCGCTTGAAGCTAACATCCTAAGCTTTTCCACATCTCAAATCCTTTTAGTTCTCCCACAATCACGATTACCGCACGCAGAAAAGTTTGCTGCAAATTTTCATTTTGACAAAATCTATAACGTGTAAAACAGCTTTCAATAGCACCCGACCTCAAATTTAAGTTTTCATATTGCTTTTTGCTATCAAATCATTGCTAGTATGTGTCCGCAACCAGATAAAGCGGCTCCCATTGGAATTTCAACAATTTCAGTGATTTAGCCCATATTTAGTGTTTTATGTATTTCATTCAAAGCCAACATTAAAACCATTTTGACAGTTCGCCAATTAGTTCAGTTTCTCTCTTGTGTTTGCTGGGGGGAAATTGGGATTGATATATTTGCTTGAATTCTGCATTCCTGAAGCATGTTCTCTCTTTCTATCCCTCTATTGCATATTGGGGGAATTGAGGGGTGTGCAGGGGGAAATAGTAACCACATTACCATTTGATTTGAAAACACACCAACAAAAGTATTATTGCTGCGCTGCATTGTTTTTGCTCATTATTACTCCTTGTGATCAAAGAGATTGCTTAGTGTGACATCACCCATTGGTGATTATTGCATACCCATTAAAAATAGTGTGATTATATTGTGAAATACATAAAGAAATATTTTAACTTTGCAAGCCAGTCTGATTCCTGGTTTAGTGTGACCGGGGGGTTCCAAGAGAGGGGCGTGATATAAGTGGTACATCGTTCAGAATAAAATAACTTTTAGATACAAATAAATAATTTCACACTAGGCATTGACTTAGGTGAAGTGCCGGATTGAAATCACCTACATATCCCCCTCATTAGCCCTCTGCTTGACCGGCTAACGCATGCTTCCTTATTCACAAAATCAGACTTAAGGGGGGCTTACAACTTGGTCCGGGTTTGCAAGGGCAATGAATAAAAGACCATGTTTTGCACACGATTTGGACTATATGGGTACATGGTAATGCCTTTCGGTCTGTGCAACATGCCCACTATGATCCCGCGGTTTATAAACGATATCTTTGGTGACATTCTGGATGCCTTTGTTATTGTCTACCTAGACGATATTCTGGTGTTCTCCCTGTCCCTACAGGAACACGTGCCACATGTCCAAGAAGTGCTTTCCCGACTTCAAACCCATGCCCTCTTTGCTAAACCCGAAAAATGTCTATTTCATGTCAGTAAGGTTCACTTTTTGGGGTTTCATATCTCACCTGGGGGCTTGTCCATGAACATCTCCAAAGTCCGTGCAGTCCTGGATTGGCCAGTCCCGACGAACATTAAGTCCCTCCAATCATTTCTCAGTTTCACCAACTTTTACAGGCGATTCATTTCTGGTATCTCGTCTATCTCTTTACCACGACCCCGGTCCTACAACATCCCAACCCAAACCTTCTGTTCTTAGTAGAAGCTGATGCCTCTTCTTATGCGTTGGGGGCTGTACTTTCACAGACTTGTGTGGCTTCAGTCCGTTTACACCCAAAAGCCTTCCACTCACATAAGTTTACGTCTACTGAATTACGTTACTCCGTCACAGAAAAGAAATCCTGGCCATAAAAGACATCTTTCTGGTATGGAGACACTGTCTCCTAGGGGCTAAACATCAAACCACAGTATACACCGACCACCGCAACCTGCAAGACCTGGCCTCTCTTAAGTGTGACAACAGCCGTAAAGTACGCTGGCACCTGTTGTTCTCTGCTTATGATTTTGTGATTAAACACAGACCAGGGGTCACGCATGGGAAAGCCAATGCCTTTTCTCGTTCGCTTGGGGGGATCCCCCTTCCTATATATTGTTAGGCAGAATCACATGCAGTACCCTTTGGGAACACTAAATGCAATTAAGACTACAAGTGTCAGTACAATTTCACCTTTAGTACAAGCCTGTACTACACAGTTATGTGGTAGCAGTGGCTGAGCAGACAGACGTATCTCAAGAGTTGAGTGAGTAGCAAAACACGTTACACAAAGGGTCAACAAATACAGTGGTTCAAACACACACTTACTCAAGGTTTCTTGGTAAAAGAATATACATTTGTTTACACAGCCAGTTTGAAAACATTACACTAGCAAGAGCAGCTCAATATCATACACTAATGAACTACAAATACACAACCAATAAGTACTGAACAAGTTCAGCTCCCCTGAAGTGGGAGCAAAATGGCACTTGATCTTTTACAAAGGGGTAAAAAGACAAGGTTATAAGAATCAACAGCACAAACACTTTCATAGGCAGGGCAAAGGGTTTCAGTAAACTGCAACCAGCAATTCAGTTCATAGGCCTGGGCCTCAGTCAATGGTTCAGAGTCTACGAGCCTCATTCCGAGGTTGGTGCTAGTCATGGTGCTGTTAGCACCATGACTAGCACCATTACGGGTAGCGTGTCCACCCTTGTTCAATGGGGACTTACCGGTCTACGCCGACCTTTGTGGGACTGGTAAGTCCCCATTGAAAATGTCAATCCCCATTCCCATTTGAGCCCCCAAAGGGCTCAATGGGAAGGGGGAAGGCGGCAATAACGGTACCGTAAATTACAGTACCATTATTGACCCCGGTATCCCTTTGCGGGTCCCGTCCTTAACGCCTGCTAAAACCAGGCGTTAAGGGAAGGACCTGCAAAGGGACCTCAGAATAGGGCGCAAAGGGATTACCGGCACCGGTGTCCTTACCGGTGCCCGGTATCCCTTTGCGCCCAGGTCGTGATGACCCCCTATGTATAGGATAGCACAGTTCTGGTAGTAAACGGTTAAGTATTTGCCACGGATCTTAGGAGAATTTGACTAGGCAAAAATGTTGACGAATGTTTAGGGAAGGACAAGCCTTCAAAGTCTGGAAAGTTTCACAAGCTTTCATCTTGGCCAAAAAGATTTCCGGACGGCGTTTGTACAGTAAATTTAAAGTGAAGAAGAGCTGTAGCTGAGGCAGTTGTTCCTGGCAGTTTCAGCAGATCTTTTTATCGACCTGAGCTTCAGTCGTGGGGACAAGAAGGAGGAATATCGGGAGGTTCCTGCACTGCCAAGGCATGAGGCCACAAGCTTGGCAAAACGTCGGTTTAAGGTGTGAGTGCCTAAAAGACCACAATTGAAATCCTTCCCACTGGCTATCTGGTTGTCCACAGCACTCTGCAGAAAATTCGACCAAGAGTGGACAGTGTCCAGGCGGCTTACGAGTTGGTTGTTCCCACCAAACTCAAGGGAAGAAGTTAACCTTCCCTGTCCCTTCTCTGTCGATGGAGTTTCAGGCAATTCGGACCTGCAGCAGGGCTTCATCGGTCGTCAAGGAGTTGCAGCAGTCCTCTTACTTCAGCTCACCTTCGGTTCTTTCGTTCCAGTGGTTGACTCTGCTTTCCAAGTCCCAGAGACCTGCTTTTAAACAGTTTCCCCCATTCATTCCAGACTGGCTGTCACTCACACAGCAGGGTGGCTGTCCCTGCCGTACAGCCAGGCCGTCAATCACGCCAGAGTGCATTCAGTTCTCCTATGAGACTAAGCACATGGAGTTTCGGGCACCTCCTCACATCCTGTCCACCCCAGACCCTCAGGTGCCAGAGGAGGGCTTCAGCACTGAAGCCCACCAATGAACAAAGGGACCAAACTTGGAAAAAAAAGTTGATTGGTTTTACAGATAATATTAATAATAATAATAATAATTTAGCACTTATATTTGCTTATTATTACCCACGGTGTGTGGTGCTCATTTATCGACCTCGGAAGGATGAAAGGCTGAGTTTGGGCCTGCCGGGAGTTCAGCAAGGATGTCAAAGCAAGCGTTCTACTCGCTGTGCTGTCAGACCGGCTATAGGTCTTGGGCGCCATATTGAAAAACATGGCTGACCTGATTTTCTTTGCTATCGTTGTTCGCGGTCAGGAAAAATCATGGTAGTTTGATCTGAACCACTGCCACCAGCCATTTAAAGTAGGAAAGGGTAACATTTGACTGTTACATGAGTGTTTTGACTCAGGGGAAGCTAGGCAACACCTCCAGCACTCTATAGGAAGATAGTGTGTGCTTGGTCGGTAAATTTAAAGATACTAGTAAAGTCAATTTAACTTTACATGCTCTGGGAGACACTAGTCAGTCCCAGAGAAGGTATTTAACCTTTGGGAAGTCTGAAAGACATCCCTGTGCCACTGCACTGAAGGTGCTGTGTGACACACAGAAAATGATGATGCCTATGGAGTTGTTTTAAAACTCCATAACCAAAGAACACAAAAGTAAAACACACATCAAAATACATGGAAGAGTGGTTAAAAAAGGCTCACCCTCTTCCCAGGTAAAACATCAAATCCTAGAAATCCATCAAAGTTTCTGGGGGTCTCAAAAGGTAAGGGAAATTAGCACATTCTTGAGAATTCTCCCTAACATATATCCTGAATCACTGCTTGATACGAAACATGTAGTGTGCCTCTGCACACCTCCAACAGGTCTACTGTCTTCCGTCTGTCGGTGGGTGGCCCTGCACCCGGAACACCTGTCTGAATGGGATCCAGTTCATCACAAAGGCTTACCGTTTATACAGAATGGACTGGTTGTACCCACACCTGGCACACGTAGTCAGGCTTTAGAATGGTCCCACGTTGCACCCATCAACGGCCACTCAGGCCAAAAACATACCCTGTCATTGCTTCAACATTGGTGTTGGTGGCCCTCAATGCGGAGAGACGTCAACACCTATGTTAACACCTGTTCAATTTGTGTGCAATGTAAGACCAGGAAAGGCCGCCCTCTACAACTACTCCAAGCCTTACCCATACCGCCCAGGTCTTGGCACATGGTCACTATGGATTTTGTAAATAATCTGCCCAAGTTACAAGGTTTTGATACGGTTTGGGTGGTCATGGATTCCTTCAGGAAAATGGCTCACTTTATTCCATGTTCAGGAATACCCTCAGCTCCCACTTTAGCAGGTTTGTTCTTCAGGACTATCTTCTGTCTGTTTGGTTTGCTCACGGTTCTCATCTCCGACCAGGATTCTCAATTCAAATTCAGTTTCTGGCGGGCTCTCACCAAGCTTCTTGGCATCGACTCCCGGTTTTCGTCCTCCTACCATCCTGAGATGGAAGGGCAGACCAAGCGAGTCAACATATCAATGGAGCAGTATCTGCGTTGTTTGTACCTGCTGCACCAACAGTCCTGGTATCAAATGCTGCACCTTGCAGAATTTTCATACAACTTCCCGCATTTCTCCACTGGTTCTTCCCCTTTCTTTACCTGTACAGACAGCACCTGCGCACTCTTCCCTTTCCTGACCTGCCTGTGTCCAATACACCCACTGCCTCTGCATGTGTCAGGGATCTGTCACTCGTCCATTCCCAAACTCTAACCCAGCTTTCCGAGGCTCAGGCAGTGAAGCAGAGCACTGCTGACAAGAAGGGTTCACCTGCCCCTCCTTATGCTCTTGGGGACAGGTTGTGGCTTTATACCCGACATCTCCGCTTACCTGGTTGCCGCAAACTGTTTCCCTGGTTCATTGGTCCATACAAAATCATCAAGATAGGAAACCCTGTGGCCTTCCGCCTCTCTGTGCCATCTGCTTGGTGCATCCCACCTGTCTTCCATACTTCCCTGCTCAAGCCATGCCCCGGTACCACGTGTGTGGTTCTGCCTCCCGCTCCTATTTCACAGGGTGCCCCAGACAAATATGAGGTCAGCGCCATCCTGGGTTCCTGTGTTAGCAGGGGGCACTTGTACTATTTGGTGGACTGGTCAGGGTATGGTCCAGAGGAGAGGTCCTGGGAACCCGCTAGTGAGGTCCATGCCCCTCTCCTCATTTCCCGTTTTCATAGGGATAATCCGTCCAGCCCACAGGGTTGTGGGCCCTTGGGGTGGGCTCTGTCATGCACTCACCGTCCCAGAATACACCTATCCTGCTACCGACACATCAGAGCACGCCCACCCACAGGCTTTGCTCCCTTCCATTGCAGCAGCGGGGGTACGTCCTGTCGGCTCCTCCGCAAACAGGCTCACACACTCGGAAGACTCAACAAGGTATACCATGTTCCGGGTGGCTGCGGCTGCTTCTATGATGGCAACTACCTTCCCGTTTTTCTCAACACGCCCGCCGAGAAGTCACGTTTCCATGGTACCATAGCTCCCTGCACGTCATGTGATATGGAAAGTGCGATCACGTGTCTTGGGTTCCATGGCAACCCTATAAACAGCTGCGGTTCATGCCATTCCATGCTTCTCAGCTGTTGTTTTTTCACTGTTTGGTATTTCGTTTTGGACCTCGTCTTGCTTCCTGGAATTCTGACCTTGGACTACGTATTATTGGATTGCCTTCTACCTTGCACTTTTGTCTTGTTGTTTTTTTGGCCGAATTATCTGGACTGCCTTGACTTCAGCTCCTGTTTTAAGGACTGCTCTGGAATCCGCTCTTGGTACTGTACTTCTGATTTATTAACCTCTTCCACAACCTTGCTTCATGTACTTTGGACTCCTTGGTCTACCTAGTGGACTCCCACTTTTACAGGGGCTTGCCTGCCCCTTTTCTCCTCTCTCAGGTGCATCACGTGAGTGTCTCCTTTTGCAGTGAGTTACTGCCATGGACACCTCTTGCTGCTGCAAACCACTCACGGAGGGTACAGCATACATCATCCTGGGAAACCTGAAGCAGGATATCGGATTCCTTGGTTTTCCTTTGCTACCACCTCCATCCATCACTCGGGTAGGTGCTATTTTTTGTTGTTTAGCCCTATTGTTACATTGCCAGTGGGGCCCTGTTGTGCAACATACCTAATTGCTTGTTTCCTTTGCAATCATTTGGTGGACTCGGTGTTCCTGTCACCTGTGGCCATAATAACCGAACAGAGAGTTGTTGGTATCTCTCTGTTTGGTGCTTAGGGACGGAGGTAAACATAATCTACGCGACTCTCAGGTCATGACAAAAATATATAAATGGTATGCCATGACAAAGGGGAGAAATGTGGTAATTTTAGATGGGTTCAATGACAGAAATAGTATTACACAATTTAACAAGGGTGAAATTGCAAAGCAAAGCCATCATGTTGCATCTAATTAAATGCAGAAAGTCGTATGGGGTGGAAAAAGGGGTTATAAGGTGATAGTTATGGGGTGTATGAAGATGTCTCAGGGTAAAGGAGAAGCAGAGATCTATACCTAGCCCATTGGTAAGGTGAATTCTCACCTGGATAATATCTTTGCAACACCCTCTATTAGAAACATCTCCTCTGTCATTGAAGTCAATAACAAGAACCTTTGTGATCACGCTGTTCTTATGTGGAATTTGAGCTGTGAATTAGTGAAAACCGCACGTAGAATGGCCATCAATGTAGAACTTAATATTTCAGGGAACAGGTTGCTATGGAATGCTGGGAACATTGAAAAATTCAACTCTGGACTAAAGAGGAATAACATCCCAATAGAGCATTTAATGAAAATGTATGAATGGAATTGAAGTAATTTAATAAGGGATAATATTGCCTAAAATTGAATGAAAAAGGGTGGACATACCCCAAGGAAAATGGGGTTGGAACTCTGTGATGCCAAAATTGCAAAAAGGAAGAGGTAGTTTCGTAGAGACATTAAAGAGACATTTGGGCTCTAAAGTAATACACTAAAATAAAGCAATACATAAGAATAAATCACTCACGTGGAGTGAAAGATAGTTATTTTACTAATTTAAAAACCCATCATAAGAACTGACGTTGTCATCATAAAAGTAGCCTGACTAACATCAATTGGCTTGTCCTACTTAAACTGGTGAGAACAAATGATAGTAGGAAATTCGGGTAAAATTATAGAACCTATCTCAGGTGAAACTCCCTTAGTATTAAACCCGATTCCTGGAGCGATTTGGCCTGAGTATATTTCTAACCAGCAAATGTTGCATGTTGTTAGAGAGAAAGGATACCATTATATATAGCAGGATGGTTTGGGCATGGAGAGTTTTGAAGAGGCGGATATCATCAAAGAATTACTAAAGTTAAGGGATCCGAAGCCCAATTTCCAGATAGACTAGCTAATGCAGTAATAAAGAGCTATCCCGACTATTGGAGACAAGTCTTGTCAGGGGTATTTGTGAACATTCTAGAAACTGTTGTTATCCTTGCGAGTTGGAAGGAATACATCATCATTCCTGTATTTAAGAAGGGTAACAGGAATGATCTGGCCGCCTATGGAGCCTTAGCCATGATGGATTCCTATTACAAAATCTTTACTGGGCTTATTTTGGAAATCATGAATACATGGGTAAAACAATTGGATTGCTGCCTTCTTTTCAGACGCATAAGGGCTGAAAACAAACAACATTCTATCTGGGAATTCCAATGACATTTTCCATGAACATCATTAGCATCGGAAATTACGATGCTTGTAAAGTGATGTAATGATGGGCAGTAATTAAGAGGTATATTATCGGAAGTGGGGGCCAGAATATAGAAGGTAGCATTCTACTCTATAGAACAGGACGTGTACCATGTATTCTATGCGCCCTGGAGACTTAAACATGTTGAACTGGTTGGAAAAACTACAGGGTACATTATTATGCTCAATTTTGGGAGTTAGTCAGTCAGTGCCAGTGCGAACTACGTGGTTGATATATTGAACAGAATTGTATATTACCGTTAGGAGGGCAGGCACAGAAGAGATGCCCCTTATGGAAATGTTTGCCAAGGATAGTGCTCTATACACTCAGAATGCATTATATCAACACTAGGAAAACACTGTGATTAGCTCCCTTGATGGAATAGATATGCTGCCACCAAAAGAGAGTACTTATCCGTTATTCTCTAAAGATTTGAAAAATAAAGCTCTAATATGGGATCGCTGGCAACACATGGAGAAACTAGGATCTAAGAAGAGATGCAAAGAATTTTCCTCCTAGGGCTTTCACCCTGGTTTACCATGTTCATATTGATTAAAGCTATGAGGCAGAGAAGAAAGGCATTTTATTAGCTACACGTGTCTTAACATCCTCCCCACTTTGGACTATATTAGAGTAGGAAAGGGCATGAAAATGGAAGACAGATTGTGTCAGCTCTGCGGACATAATATTGAGACAAGTAGACATATACCGCCTCGCTGTAATGAGTTATATGGAGAATACAGGAAGAGCTAAGGAAGATTTGTTAGTACCTACCAATAACATGAATTGGACCAGTACTGGAGCCCCCTGTTTGGAGCTCAGTCATTGGTTATTAGTATAGCAGCATTCCATGTTCGGAAATTAAAATTATTGCCAATGTGAGAAGAAACCATGATGGATTTTTTGGATGTTTCATGGGATTGTAGTCGGTCTTGTTTTCCCAGCTAGAGAAGCTTTATGTAATTTGGTAAATGAAATTGGGAAATGTTTTGTATTTAATTCATGTTTTGATATAATATGTAGCTATGAAATGTATGTAATGTCATTTTAAGATGTTGTATATTGAAATCTTGTTTAATTTTTCGCTGTATAGTGTTTAAGGTTGGAAATGATTAACCAATACAACACTAAAAAATGCCTATAGCCTGCACTCTGGAAGGCAGTACTGTAAGTCCATTTTAATGAACCTAAGCAGCACAAGGACAGAATGCCTCATCCCACAATTCGTGTACCTAAAAATAATAAGTACACTGGACGACACAGGATGTCCTGGTCTGTGCATGATGTGCATTTTCTCTTTGTTTTTGAGAAGCAATGTTTGAGATAGGGAACATTTGCCAGATTGCTATCACTAATTTTGTAATAATATTCATTGGAATAACACTATCACAGCATTGTACAAAAATCTAGTCAGCAATCCGTGACCCATGACACAGAAGTCATCAGTCGATGAGATGAAGAAAAGTCACGAAAGATATTGGTGCTGAGGTTTTGGATTTGTGGCGGTCTTGCAAGGAATGCAAATGCCTCCTCTGGTTTCTGCTCTCAATGAATGAACTGTATGTGAAATACATTTGCCACATAATAGGACGGGGGAGATATATGTACATGTATGCAGGCCATTAGGTTGCATATGATCTGTAGTGGTGTCCTTTAGGACATGGCGCTAAGCAGTACTTAAGCTACCTAATGTGGGGTTTGTTCTATCTCAGCTTTATGTCCAAATGAGTTTAGATTCTCTTAATGTTACCCGGGAGACAGGATATCAGTAGTTTCATGAAAAAACATTTCTGACAGCTTTAGCATTTTAGATTCAATTACAGCAGCGAAATTCCAACATTATTTAAAAACTTCATAATCAACCACCATTTCCAAATTCTGCCCAGCCTCTCGTTTCGGATGCAGTCACAAACTATTATGTCATTGCCCGTTTCCAATTTACCAAAATGACACTCGGCCTTAGTGATGCAATTATCGCACCACGCAGAATCTCATCACCTCAATAAACTTGCAAATGTGAAGGGAATGCATCAAGACCGGGTAGCACATTTGATGTTGTGCATACATACTTCATCAATGTGCTTTAAACAGCCTCGTTCTGGTTGATGTATTTACAGATAAAAAAAGAAAAGAAAAACAGGGAAACCGCCTTTTACTTGTTTTTTCGTCATTCAATACACTCTATGAGGCATGATCTTGCACTGTTTGAATACAAGCGCCCCCACCGCCATACTCTGCCGCTGCATTATTGGGACAAACTAACTTATGGCCTGCAGGAGTTAAGGGATGAGTAGTGGATTAAGATGCTGCATAACAAACTTGATCCCAATCATAAAGGTAAAACAGGCACTGTTTAGTGATACAACTCTTTGACTTTTGTGGTAACGTGGGCTGAGGGGCGGCTATACTCTCAAGAGGGGTGTGAATATGATTCAGAAACAATCCAAACAGAAATAGTACAACAGTCCATAGATACATGTAATGTCCAATCAAGGTTCTATAAAACAAAAATAGACATACTTTATTGAAACACTATCTGCATCTGAAACAGTGTGTGATGTGAGGAGTAAGGGAGTGGGTAGGGGAGGTGGGCAGGCCATCTGGGGAGTGGAGGGAGCTGGCACAGATGAGGGCAGCACTTGATGAGAGCCTGGGGAGGGGGTAGGAAAGCATATATTTTTTGGCTGCGGTAGGAGTAGTTTCCTGCCCGTGGATTTATATTTTGGGGTGTCAGTGTTTTTTCTAAAGTTGTTTTTATAGGTATAGTTACTTTGGGGGGGTGAAAAATAACTGGCCATGGCCAAAGGCCATGGTCAGTGAGCTGGTAGGTATTTGTGAGTCTTTTTATTTGGTTGTGTGTTTTTTGAGTTGTGTATATGTGAGACGTTAGAGAAGAAGAGAAGAACATTTTTTGAAAAAATTAATATAAAAAAGAGTAATTGTACTCTACTTTTAGATGCCCGATACAATGTATTTCAGGTCATGGTGTTATATTGTGTGGCTGAGAAATGTTTGCCTACCCAGTTTACTGTTATGTATTATTTTCTGCTTTCTTTATCTTTAGCTACTTTACATAAATACATGAGTAGTGTTGTATTGCAGTGATCATTTAAGTTGTATTGTAGTACAAAACTTCAAGTGAGGCCCTGCTTTAGCCAATTGATGATACTGGGGTTATGATAAAAGCATATTATACACGGGTATAATAAAAAAAAGTTTTGGTTTATTTTATTGCATTTGTGTATTTATATGTCATAAGTAGTCCTTAAAATGACTATTTTGGGGTACACTGAGTGTAGTATTTTAGCACATGTGGAGTACTGTTTTGATGTTTTGAAGGAACACTGCATTTTCTTCCTCAGTTAGGTGTACTGTCATGTCTATTGAAATTGGCCATCTAGGACTGTATGTCGTTGTTCGAAATGCATATTGGTTGTGGTCTCTCATGAATGCTGAAACTGCTTTATTAACATTTCTCAGAGATTTTGCAATTTTGCCAATAAATCTGGTAATCCAACTCACTTTTTGGTATTGGAATTGCACGAGATGGTCTGGCACATACTGGGCTTCTGTCTTTTTTAGGCTTATTTGTGGTTTTATATCTTCACTGTAGCTGTGAGCTGTGGTTGTGCATAATCAACCTCCACCTATTAAAGTTGCTGCTAGCAATAGTTAGAGTCTTCAAACAATCTCAACACTGGAACACTCTATTTGAAGAGTTATTAGAAATGCTAGAGAGGTTCAGAGAGGTGGCTTCCTTTTTTGTGGCATTATCTTTTTAGAGTTGTCATTTTTGTTATTTTATATTTTGGTCACAAGTTGGACATTTGAATATGTTTAACATTGTGCAAGAAAACACTAATATGTGGCCCTTCCAATGTTATGTCAGAAAGCTTGGGAACATTAATCATGATAAATCATCTGGTGCGAGTCTTCTAGAATGATGTGGATGATGCATATTGGAAATTGCACACAATGGTCTGGCCCATACCGGGCTGCAGCCTTTTTGGCTTATATGTGGTCTTATATCTTCACTGTAGCTGTGAGCGGTGGTTGTGTATAATCAACCTCCATCCATTAATCGTGCTGCTAACAACAGCCAGAGTCTTCAAACACTGGCAACACTGGAACACTCTATCTGAAGAGTCATTAGAAATGCTAGAGAGGTTCAGAGAAGAGGCTTCATTTTTTGGCATTGTCTTGTCAGAGTTGTAATGTGCTTTATTTTAAGTTTTGCTCACCAGTTGGACATTTGAACATGTCAAACATTGTGCAAGGAAACAGTAAAATAATCCCCTTCTAATTTTCCCCCAGAAAGCTTGGGGACATCTATTATGATAAATCATTTGCTGCCAGTTTCCTGGAATGATATAGATGTGTATTGGAAATGTCATGAGATGGGTTGGACCATTCATGGCTGCAGCATTCTTTGGCGTACATGTGGTTTTATTTCTTCACAGTAGCTGTAAGCGGTCTTATTTTATTTTATTTTATTGATTTTGTTTGACACTTATCGCACAAAACCCAGAGGTATCTAGGTGCTTTAACTTAAGAATACGGTTACAGTAAGTGCTTCAGGGTACAGAAAAGGAGACGTAGGAGGTGAGTTACATCGTTGAATGTGCAAAAGGTAATATATCATATGCCAAGTGCAAAAGAGAAGTACATGGTGATCACATCCATTGGGCATGACCCCATACTGCCATGCGGCAGCAGAACACAGATGTAAAGTTAAGTCAGTGGGTAAATACATGGTGCCTACTTCATGTTGCAGGGCCGCAGCAGTACACAGATGCGGAAGTCCAGCAATGGGCAAATACATAGTGCCTACCCTATGTTGCTGGGCGGCAGCAACACGCAAATGCAAAAGTCCAGCAGTATTCCAGCTTTGATTCAGAACAAGGACTCATTGCCAAAAACTATGAGTGCAAATACTCCTCTAACTCAAATGCAGATTCTTAATAATTGTCAGGCAACTGGAAATAAGTAGTCATCTGGTACTACTCAGGATGTTCTTCTTCTACTTCCAGCATTAAATCTCCCACTAAAGAGGACATGCTAACTGAAAGGTATAATGGCCAGGTCCCTATCACAATGCGAGTATTGCCAACCAAAGAGACACCTGCTGTGCCGCACTCTTTGAATGGGCCTAGTCAAGTAGTGCACTCCTTCACAAGTCAGTCTGCGACGACTGACGAAAGGGTTGAGGACATGGGCACTCATCTGCAGACTGGTGCAGAGGTCCCAACCACTAGATTCGAAGATGTTTCATCTGAAATTAAATTGTTGATGTTTTGGAATTCTAACCCCACTATAAATGGCCCAGCTAGTCTTAATCTCACAGAACTAATGAAACTCTTTCATTTAATTCCTTCTCTCTGTAGCTTGATTTCGGAAGATGTGAAATTGTTACAAAGAACAATCGTATGCTATGTAAATTACAAACACACATAATAGCAAAACTAATACGGACCTGGTGGCTCTTGGTTATCAATTGTTCATTTTTAAATCTGTAGAAGAAACTGTTTCATTCATTGACTACCAACCACCATCGGTTTCATTGCCCACGCAGGTAACTGTCCCTGACCATCAAGCTGAGGAAATCAACAACGCCCTAAAAGAGCAACTTGATTCATTTTCCAGCATAATAAAGGGACTTGCATGGCTTGAACCATTGATTAAAACGTTAACAAACACGAATCTCTAGACGACCAACTCATAAAATGTAGACATTTCTATTTGTGTGTTGAATTGATGTGGGTTTAATAACTAGCACACATGGTTTAAATCTCTAACTGTGGCTGAGTACCCTGCAATCATTATTCTACAGGAAACAATGGCCTTGAAATATATTGTATTGGATGGCTATACAGCGCATTCCCAGAGTGCCAAAAGAGGCCGTTTTGGGAGGCTGTTTGGTGGGTTTGCCGTTCTGATCAAAAATAACTTGCAAGTTTCATCCCAAGTGATCTTGTCATCACCACAATTTCTGGTCATTGAACTATCCTTGTTCTCTAGCCCGCCTCAGACTATTTTGATTATTTCCCTCTACTGGAACCCAATTTCCTCTCCCATTGAGACCATAATCTTTAATCTCAACGCAGTACTAATCACTGCTTTTCTTTGTAACCCAAACCTAGTACTCATCATTGGAGGCAATTTCAATTTGTTGCTTCACACATCGTCTAATCAAAACTCACACTTCTCTGAAACACAGGTAAGAGGACTCATGGGTCCACTTTATTAAGGATTGGGATCTCCAGATTATACTCTCAGACAAACAATGTTCCACTTTCACTTGGCAGAGAGGCTCTCATAGATCCAGTATTGAACATCTTGTATTATCGACCGGCGTAGCCATGAAAGCAGGTCCACTTACTTTAGTCTACGCGGAGACTAGTGATCATCTTCGGCTAAATTGTACATTATCCATTTCCAGTGCCACAATTGTGGCAGATTCCATTCTTACACTACCAGTCATTGATAGGCAGTTGCTTTCGGTCAGACGGCATCCTACAACATGCAGGAAGCTTAACAGCCTGGTTAGTCGCAACCTATGGATTTCTAAAGATCTTTCCAAGGGAGGTCACAATAACATAGAAATTGATACTTGGAACTTAAAGATGATTCACAAACATCTTTTGGATTTAGCTCGGCTGGATGCATCTAATGCTCTGGTTATCCATGCAAATCATTCTAATAATTCCATTAGAGCATTGAAAAAATCACAAAAAGCATGCAATAAGACAATTGAAAGGCTCGACACATACCACTATTGATTACTCTGTTACAAAAAAAATCTATTCTCTTAAAATATAAAAATGACATAAAAAATCAAATTTGAAAGAAAATCAATTGCAATTAATTTGAACTGTAAAATAAAATACAAGAGAAATTTGGGCATTGATTAGAAATCCTTCAAGCAAACCGAAATCAGATTTTCAAGCAACAATTTCGAGTGCTACTTGGTCACAATATTAAAGAGCCAAGTATACAATTCCTCCCAGCTTTTGTGAATTCAATGCAAAGGAATATTCAAAGTTTATGCTACCGTTTTGTTCAAGGGAAATAAAGGACATTCTTGATGCCCTTAACAGGCTTAAATACTCCAGGGCGGCAGATCCTGACGGCCTCCCTCTCTGTTTTCTGAAGGACGATCCCCATTTCTGGGGCCCAATTCTTAAAAGGCGTTATGACGCTATATATCAAACCAGGGTCTTTCCCAGCTCATGGTTAACATCTATCATCATCCCATTGTACAAAAAAGTGCCAATGGATCTACCATCTAATAACAGACCCATCGCAATATTAAATGTTGCTGCAAAAATATTTGCTTCACTAATACTGCAAGATCTAAATCATTATATTACCATGCACAGAATTCTTTCACGTTTCCAAACCGGTTTCAGGAAATCAATGGGTACGCAATTAAATCTTAGCTCATAAGCTGGTATCTTCACAGCAATCCATAAACGGACCCATATATATGGCATTTTTAGATCTATCTTCAGCTTTTGATAGTATTATTAGAATTGTGCTCTGGGCCAAAATGCAAAAATATAGCATTCCGCCTCATCGTATAGCCATAATTGCCCTCTTACATCACAATACAAATACCAAATCCGAATTCACCAGACTTGTTCATTAACTGAAATAATTCCTACGGAAATAGGAGTTAAGCAAGGTTGTAATTTGGCATCTGTCTTGTTCAATCTTTATTTGGCTGACATCAATGTCCTATGGCTCAATCAGGACACCTCTATGGTAAAATTAGGCGTGTTACGCTTAAATTGGCTCGCATTCGCGGATGATGTGATCCTATTTGATCGCACACCATTTGGTGTCCAGAAAAAAAATTGATATCTTTGCTGGGTTTTGTACACAACATAATTTGACTATCAATGCTAAGAAATCTCACATTCCTGTATTCTCAAATAAAAAAAGAGGTGTTGTCTATAAATGGACCTTAAGGGGCAGACCCATTGAATGCAAGTCAGGTATAACATATTTAGGTTACAATTTAACCATCACTAATTCCTTGACAAGATGGTATAACTTTCTAACCATCAAAGCAGCCTCCCTAATAGCACAAATGAGAATCATCTTCATCAAGTTTTGTAAATGCTCCTTGATTCCTCTGATAGACTTTTACCTACTCAAAGTAGAGACCATCCTTTTTTATGGACTAGATCTTTGGATCTTGGGTATTAGTAAGCATCTAAACAAGATTCAGGGTCTAATCTGGAAAACAGTATTACATCTCCCCAAAAGTCTGCCTATTGTTTGCATCACTCATGAGCTAGGTCTTTCATCACTTGATATGAGGCTGCAATGGTGCAAACTTAGCAGCTTTGGCAAAATGCTACAAGCACCAACTAATTCTCTTTATGAGGACTTGGCTGATATGATGACCAAGGATTCTCCGATTTCAATGGCCTGATTCATAGAACAAATGTTCTCCATACTAGCCATGCTGGGGGTGGTTGAATATGATCCGGTATCACATCTTGGAATTGTGAAGAAAAACTCAAGGGGGTGTGGGGGCACACACAGCATCACAGGTGACCAGGGGGGTACACACAGCATCACAGGTGACCAGGGGGTTAGGAGCACACACAGCATCACCCTCTGTACTCTCATCACAAAATATTATGTACTCTCATTGCAACTAAGTAAGCCTATGGTAACAATGCCATGATGCCCAAGGGCTGATGTGCGCTATATACATTTAAAGAAATAAAGAAATAAATCACAAGCAACTGGGGGGTAGGGTACACCCAGCTTCACAGGCGACCAGGGGGGTGGAGGTACACACAGCATCACAGGCGACCAGGGGGAGGCTGAGGGTACACACAGCATCACAGGCAACCAGGGGGGTATACACAGCAACACAGGTGACTGGGGGTGGGGGTACACACAGCATCATCGGGGACCAGGGAACATGGGGTACACACAGCATCACAGGTGACCGGGGGTGGGGCTACACAAAGCATCACAAGTGACTGGGGGTCGGGGTACACACAGCATCACAGGTGACCGGGGGGGTAGCAAACCTGTAGCGGAGAGGGAGCAGACAGGTGCCTGCTTGTGAGCCTTCTCCCAGGCAGCCAATGGGGGAAGGAGTGCAGGCCAAGCAAGCAGCCTTACACAATGAAGAAAGATGCAGCCCTCTTGGAAGGACCGGAGGGCAAGGTGAACCAACAACAAAAACATAAATTAACATAAAATGTTGAAAAGAATGCTTGTCTAGCATTCCATTAACCCCCAGTAGCTCAAATCTCATTTTCAGGAGCAATAATGAGAAAAAGCTCAGGACATGCGGTGTACACAGCACAATTGAAGGTCTTACCCTGCCAATGGTGAGTGCTATCCGGATGCTGAATTGCAGCATGGGGAGGCTGCCAGAGTATAGTCAGCAGGCATCCGATGCGAGGACAGAGAAAAAAATGTAATTTTGCATAATCAACCTCCAACTATTAAAGGTGCTGCTAGCAACAGCCAGAGTCTTAAAACATCTGCAGCATTGGAGCACTCTATTTAAAGAGTTATTAGAAATGCTACAGAGGTTTAGGAAGGCGGCTTCATTTTTTGTGGCATTGTGTTATTAGAGTTTTCATTTTTGTTATTTTATATTTACCTTTTACCATTCAATTCTACAATTAAATCTGGTGGTAAATTGCACAAGATGGTCTGGCCGATACTGGGCTGCAGTATTATTTGGCCTATATCTGGTCTTATATCTTCACCGTAGGTGTGAGCGGTCAATGCACATAATCAACCTCCAGCCATTAAAGAGTCTTCAAACAATGGCAGCATTGGAACACTCTATTTAAAGAGTTATTATAAAATGCTAGAGAGGTTCAGAGAGGCGGATTCATTTTTTGTGGCATTGCTAGAGTTCGGATTTTTGTTATTTTATATATTTGTCACCAGTTGGATATGTGAATATGTCTGACATTTTGCAAGAAACCACTAAGACCTGGCCCTTCTAATGTTCCTTTTTTCATTGTTTGAGGCATTTTTTTTTGTGTTGTAATTTTCATTGTTTAACATATTCCTCCCCAGTTGGACATTCCAACATATCCGATCACGAGAGTATCAGCAGTGATGACGTTATCATTTGGTTTCTGAATCCATCGCCACTGAGGAAGAAGGCAACTGGGATGAAAACCACAGTTCATAGTTGGTGCTTATTTAAAGTTAAAAAACACTGTTCCAGAAAAGGGGCAGAGGAGGTAGTTTGCACATTCTGCAACACAGCTCGATGCTGAGGGCCACTGTATATTTTAAAACAATGAGGGGCTACTATTCACAGTGTTTAACCATGCACGTTGGTATTATTGAACACTAACCGACGCTAGCTATGGCCTTTGGTGCTGGCCAATGACCACAGCCTTTGTTATTGTCAAGTGCACGCCATAAATTGTTATTAAGGTAATCTATGTTTTCATGAGCTAACTTATAAATGATGTTATGTCCAATTCCATTATTCATGTAATCAGTCATAAAATATGTAATTAGTGTTATCACCAGTGATGGCACCAGTGATGTTATTTGTAATGTCATCAGTGTTCTCATACAACATGTAATTAGTGATATCATCAATGATCTCTGATGTCATCATTGTGATCATAGGCTGTGCAACAGGAGATGCAAAGTTAAGGGGGCTTTAGCTGAATTTCAGAGGTTTTGTTGCGTACGTACATGTCTTTGAAAAGAGGGAAAAGTCCTATTGTCCGGCAAAAGTGGCTATTGACAAACTAAATGTTGTAGCCATGCGGATATTTTTAAAAGTCAACAACTGTACCAATTCCTCCATTGGCTAAGCCTTGTTCTACGTCAAGGTTTTGTTTCAGAATTATTTTCTCCAAAATGGCCGTGTTGGAGATGCATTTTTCTAAGCTATTTAGTCGTGCTGTATCTTTTTGACACATATGAAGTGTCATGCTGTGTACTTCTAGTTTGTCTGTGGAGCTGATATGCAGTATAGATTGCATTTCCTTTTTCAACATTGTCTCATTGAATTGACCACAGCTTGCAAGGTTTAGCATTAAGGACATCCATTTTAGATTTTGTTGAGTATATTTTTGCATGACATCAGGAACAGATGTGCTTCACCTATGTAGTTCATGGATTAGTCTACTATTGAGGATGGATTTTGCATCTTTAGTAAGCAGCCCAGTTCTAATGTTTTTTTTTTTATTAGCATATGTGAGGTCTGCAAACTGGTGCATGTTTTGATTTAGTTCTCTGGAGTGTAAATGTTGCAACAGATTTACATTTCAAATACTGCTGAGATTATTGCAGCATTCTTTGGCAGTCATTACAACCTTGGTGCTAAGTGCACCAACTTTACCACCATGGTGTAAACTACATTTACACCATGGTGGATGGCGGATTTACCACCCCATTCCAAGGTGAGTAGGGCGGTAAATCCCCATTTCCCATTTTCCCTTCCCCATTCCCATTTTTGCCACATAGGGCATAATGGGAGTGGGGAAGGCGCTAATTACACCGCCGTAAATTACTGCAGCGTAATTAGCACCATGGCGAGTTAGCGCCATGGACTTTAACGCCTGCCAAAAGCAGGCGTTAAAGTGGGAATCCGGCATTAAGGGTTAACGCCGTCATTAACCCTTAACGCCGGGGTTGTAATGACCTCCTTTGTGTCCTAATGTTTTGAAAATAGGTTGCCCTTTAACTGGTGTTAATTGTAGAGGGTCTCCGAAAACAATAACAAGTTTTCCTCCAAACACGGAGGGTACAGCATACATCATCCTGGGAAACCTGAAGCAGGATATCGGATTCCTTGGTTTTCCTTTGCTACCACCTCCATCCATCACTCGGGTAGGTGCTATTTTTTGTTGTTTAGCCCTATTGTTACATTGCCAGTGGGGCCCTGTTGTGCAACATACCTAATTGCTTGTTTCCTTTGCAATCATTTGGTGGACCCGGTGTTCCTGTCACCGGTGGCCATAATAACGAACAGAGAGTTGTTGGTATCTCTCTGTTTGGTGCTTAGGGACGGAGGTAAACATAATCTATGCGACTCTCGGGTCATGACAAACATATATAAATGGTATGCCATGATAAAGGGGAAAAATGTGGTCATTTTAGATGGGTTCAATGACGGAAATAGTATTACACAATTTAACAAGGGTGAAATTGCAAAGCAAAGCCATCATGTTGCATCTAATTAAATGCAGAAAGTCGTATGGGGTCCAAAAAGGGGTTATAAGGTGATAGTTATGGGATGTATGAAGATGTCTCAGGGTAAAGGAGAAGCAGAGATCTATACCTAGCCCATTGGTAAGGTGAATTCTCACCTGGATAATATCTTTGCAACACCCTCTATTAGAAACATCTCCTCTGTCATTGAAGTCAATAACAAGAACCTTTGTGATCATGCTGTTCTTATGTGGAATTTGAGCTGTGAATTAGTGAAAACCACACATAGAATGGCCATCAATGTAGAACTTAATATTTCAGGGAACAGGTTGCTATGGAATGCTGGGAACATTGAAAAATTCAACTCTGGACTAAAGAGGAATAACATCCCAATAGAGCATTTAATGAAAATGTATGAATGGAATTTAAGTAATTTAATAAGGGATAATATTGCCTAAAATTGAATGAAAAAGGGTGGACATTGGGGTTGGAACTCTGTGATGCCAAAATTGCAAAAAGGAAGAGGGAGTTTCGTAGAGACATTAAAGAGACATTTGGGCTCTAAAGTAATACACTAAACTAAAGCAATACATAAGAATAAATCACTCACGTGGAGTGAAAGATAGTTATTTTACTAATTTAAAAACCCATCATAAGAACTGACGTTGTCATCATAAAAGTAGCCTGACTAACATCAATTGGCTTGTCCTACTTAAACTGGTGAGAACAAATGATAGTAGGAAATTCGGGTAAAATTATAGAACCTATCTCAGGTGAAACTCCCTTAGTATTAAACCCGATTCCTGGAGCGATTTGGCCTGAGTATATTTCTAACCAGCAAATGTTGCATGTTGTTAGAGAGAAAGGATACCATTATATATAGCAGGATGGTTTGGGCATGGAGAGTTTTGAAGAGGCGGATATCATCAAAGAATTACTAAAGTTAAGGGATCCGAAGCCCAATTTCCAGATAGACTAGCTAATGCAGTAATAAAGAGCTATCCCGACTATTGGAGACAAGTCCTGTCAGGGGTATTTGTGAACATTCTAGAAACTGTTGTTATCCTTGCGAGTTGGAAGGAATACATCATCATTCCTGTATTTAAGAAGGGTAACAGGAATGATCTGGCCGCCTATGGAGCCTTAGCCATGATGGATTCCTATTACAAAATCTTTACTGGGCTTATTTTGGAAATCATGAATACATGGGTAAAACAAATGGATTGCTGCCTTCTTTTCAGACGCATAAGGGCTGAAAACAAACAACATTCTATCTGGGAATTCCAATGACATTTTCCATGAACATCATTAGCATCGAAAATTACGATGCAGGTAAAGTGATGTAATGATGGGCAGTAATTAAGAGGTATATTATCGGAAGTGGGGGCCAGAATATAGAAGGTAGCATTCTACTCCATAGAACAGGACGTGTACCATGTATTCTATGCGCCCTGGAGACTTAAACATGTTGAACTGGTTGGAAAAACTACAGGGTACATTATTATGCTCAATTTTGGGAGTTAGTCAGTCAGTGCCAGTGCGAACTACGTGGTTGATATATTGAACAGAATTGTATATTACCGTTAGGAGGGCAGGCACAGAAGAGATGCCCCTTATGGAAATGTTTGCCAAGGATAGTGCTCTATACACTCAGAATGCATTATATCAACACTAGGAAAACACTGTGATTAGCTCCCTTGATGGAATAGATATGTTGCCACCAAAAGAGAGTACTTATCCGTTATTCTCTAAAGATTTGAAAAAGAAAGCTCTAATATGGGATCGCTGGCAACACATGGAGAAATTAGGATCTAAGAAGAGATGCAAAGAATGTTCCTCCTAGGGCTTTCACCCTGGTTTACCATGTTCATATTGATTAAAGCTATGAGGCAGAGAAGAATGGCATTTTATTAGCTACACGTGTCTTAACACCCTCCCCACTTTGGACTATATTAGAGTAGGAAAGGGCATGAAAATGGAAGACAGATTGTGTCAGCTCTGCGGACATGATATTGAGACAAGTAGACATATACCGCCTCGCTGTAATGAGTTATATGGAGAATACAGGAAGAGCTAAGGAAGATTTGTTAGTACCTACCAATAACATGAATTGGACCAGTACTGGAGCCCCCTGTTTGGAGATCAGTCATTGTTTATTAGTATAGCAGCATTCCATGTTCGGAAGACATGTATTAAAATTATTGCCAATGTGAGAAGAAACCATGATGGATTTTTTGGATGTTTCATGGGACTGTAGTCGGTCTTGTTTTCCCAGCTAGAGAAGCTTTATGTAATTTGGTAAATGAAATTGGGAAATGTTTTGTATTTAATTCATGTTTTGATATAATATGTAGCTAAGAAATGTATGTAATGTCATTTTAAGATGTTGTATATTGAAATCTTGTTTAATTTTTCGCTGTATAGTGTTTAAGGTTGGAAATGATTAACCAATACAACACTTAAAAATGCCTATAGTCTGCACTCTGGAAGGCAGTACTGTAAGTGCATTTTAATGAACCTAAGCAGCACAAGGACAGAATGCCTCATCCCACAATTCGTGCACCTAAAAATAATAAGTACACTGGACGACACAGGATGTCCTGGTCTGTGCATGATGTGCATTTTCTCTTTGTTTTTGAGAAGCAATGTTTGAGATAGGGAACATTTGCCAGATTGCTATCACTAATTTTGTAATAATATTCATTGGAATAACACTATCACAGCATTGTACAAAAATCTAGTCAGCAATCCGTGACCCATGACACAGAAGTCATCAGTCGATGAGATGAAGAAAAGTCACGAAAGATATTGGTGCTGAGGTTTTGGATTTGTGGCGGTCTTGCAAGGAATGCAAATGCCTCCTCTGGTTTCTGCTCTCAATGAATGAACTGTATGTGAAATACATTTGCCACATAATAGGACGGGGGAGATATATGTACATGTATGCAGGCCATTAGGTTGCATATGATCTGTAGTGGTGTCCTTTAGGACATGGCGCTAAGCAGTACTTAAGCTACCTAATGTGGGGTTTGTTCTATCTCAGCTTTATGTCCAAATGAGTTTAGATTCTCTTAATGTTACCCGGGAGACAGGATATCAGTAGTTTCATGAAAAAACATTTCTGACAGCTTTAGCATTTTAGATTCAATTACAGCAGCGAAATTCCAACATTATTTAAAAACTTCATAATCAACCACCATTTCCAAATTCTGCCCAGCCTCTCGTTTCGGATGCAGTCACAAACTATTATGTCATTGCCCGTTTCCAATTTACCAAAATGACACTCGGCCTTAGTGATGCAATTATCGCACCACGCAGAATCTCATCACCTCAATAAACTTGCAAATGTGAAGGGAATGCATCAAGACCGGGTAGCACATTTGATGTTGTGCATACATACTTCATCAATGTGCTTTAAACAGTCTCGTTCTGGTTGATGTATTTACAGATAAAAAAAGAAAAGAAAAACAGGGAAACGGCCTTTTACTTGTTTTTTCGTCATTCAATACACTCTATGAGGCATGATCTTGCACTGGTTGAATACAAGCGCCCCCACCGCCATACTCTGCCGCTGCATTATTGGGACAAACTAACTTATGGCCTGCAGGAGTTAAGGGATGAGTAGTGGATTAAGATGCTGCATAACAAACTTGATCCCAATCGTAAAGGTAAAACAGGCACTGTTTAGTGATACAACTCTTTGACTTTTGTGGTAACGTGGGCTGAGGGGCGGCTATACTCTCAAGAGGGGTGTGAATATGATTCAGAAACAATCCAAACAGAAATAGTACAACAGTCCATAGATACATGTAATGTCCAATCAAGGTTCTATAAAACAAAAATAGACATACTTTATTGAAACACTATCTGCATCTGAAACAGTGTGTGATGTGAGGAGTAAGGGAGTGGGTAGGGGAGGTGGGCAGGCCATCTGGGAAGTGGAGGGAGCTGGCACAGATGAGGGCAGCACTTGATGAGACCCTGGGGAGGGGGTAGGAAAGCATTTATTTTTGGCTGCGGTAGGAGTATTTTCCTGCCCGTGGATTTATATTTTGGGGTGTCAGTGTTTTTTCTAAAGTTGTTTTTATAGGTATAGTGACTTTGGGGGGGTGAAAAATAACTGGCCATGGCCAAAGGCCATGGTCAGTGAGCTGGTAGGTATTTGTGTGTCTTTTTATTTGGTTGTGTGTTTTTTGAGTTGTGTATATGTGAGACGTTAGAGAAAAAGAGAAGAACATTGTTTGAAAAAATTAATATAAAAAAGAGTAATTGTACTCTACTTTTAGATGCCCGATACAATGTTTTTTAGGTTGTGTATTGTCCCTCATGGTGTTAGATTGTGTGGCTGAGAAATGTTTGCCTACCCAGTTTACTGTTATGTATTATTTTCTGCTTTCTTTATCTTTAGCTACTTTACATAAATACATGAGTAGTGTTGTTTTGCAGTGATCCTTTAAGTTGTATTGTAGTATAAAACTTGAAGTGAGGCCCTGCTTTAGCCAATTGATGTTACTGGGGTTATGATAAAAGCATATTATACACAGGTATAATAAAAAAAAGTTTTGGTTTATTTTTTTGCATTTGTGTATTTATATGTCATAAGTAGTCCTTAAAAGGACTATTTTGGGGTACACTGAGTGTAGTATTTTATCACATGTGGAGTACTGTTTTGATGTTTTGAAGGAACACTGCATTTTCTTCCTCAGTTAGGTGTACTGTCATGTCTATTGAAATTGGCCATCTAGGACTGTATGTCGTTGTTCGAAATGCATATTGGTTGTGGTCTCTCATGAATGCTGAAACTGCTTTATTAACATTTCTCAGAGATTTTGCAATTTTGCCAAAAAATCTGGTAATCCAACTCACTTTTTGGTATTGGAATTGCACGAGATGGTCTGGCACATACTGGGCTTCAGTCTTTTTTAGGCTTATTTGTGGTTTTATATCTTCACTGTAGCTGTGAGCTGTGGTTGTGCATAAACAACCTCCACCTATTAAAGTTGCTGCTAGCAATAGTTAGAGTCTTCAAACAATCTCAACACTGGAACACTCTATTTGAAGAGTTATTAGAAATGCTAGAGAGGTTCAGAGAGGTGGCTTCCTTTTTTGTGGCATTATCTTTTTAGAGTTGTCATTTTTGTTATTTTATATTTTGGTCACAAGTTGGACATTTGAATATGTTTAACATTGTGCAAGAAAACACTAATATGTGGCCCTTCCAATGTTATGTCAGAAAGCTTGGGAACATTAATCATGATAAATCATCTGGTGCGAGTCTTCTAGAATGATGTGGATGATGCATATTGGAAATTGCACACAATGGTCTGGCCCATACCGGGCTGCAGCCTTTTTGGCTTATATGTGGTCTTATATCTTCACTGTAGCTGTGAGCGGTGGTTGTGTATAATCAACCTCCATCCATTAATCGTGCTGCTAACAACAGCCAGAGTCTTCAAACACTGGCAACACTGGAACACTCTATCTGAAGAGTCATTAGAAATGCTAGAGAGGTTCAGAGAAGAGGCTTCATTTTTTGGCATTGTCTTGTCAGAGTTGTAATGTGCTTTATTTTAAGTTTTGCTCACCAGTTGGACATTTGAACATGTCAAACATTGTGCAAGGAAACAGTAAAATAATCCCCTTCTAATTTTCCCCCAGAAAGCTTGGGGACATCTATTATGATAAATCATTTGCTGCCAGTTTCCTGGAATGATATAGATGTGTATTGGAAATGTCATGATATGGGTTGGACCATTCATGGCTGCAGCATTCTTTGGCGTACATGTGGTTTTATTTCTTCACAGTAGCTGTAAGCGGTCTTATTTTATTTTATTTTATTGATTTTGTTTGACACTTATCGCACAAAACCCAGAGGTATCTAGGTGCTTTAACTTAAGAATACGGTTACAGTAAGTGCTTCAGGGTACAGAAAAGGAGACGTAGGAGGTGAGTTACATCGTTGAATGTGCAAAAGGTAATATATAATATGCCAAGTGCAAAAGAGAAGTACATGGTGATCACATCCATTGGGCATGACCCCATACTGCCATGCGGCAGCAGAACACAGATGTAAAGTTAAGTCAGTGGGTAAATACATGGTGCCTACTTCATGTTGCAGGGCCGCAGCAGTACACAGATGCGGAAGTCCAGCAATGGGCAAATACATAGTGCCTACCCTATGTTGCTGGGCGGCAGCAACACGCAAATGCAAAAGTCCAGCAGTATTCCAGCTTTGATTCAGAACAAGGACTCATTGCCAAAAACAATGAGTGCAAATACTCCTCTAACTCAAATGCAGATTCTTAATAATTGTCAGGCAACTGGAAATAAGTAGTCATCTGGTACTACTCACGATGTTCTTCTTCTACTTCCAGCATTAAATCTCCCACTAAAGAGGACATGCTAACTGAAAGGTATAATGGCCAGGTCCCTATCACAATGCGAGTATTGCCAACCAAAGAGACACCTGCTGTGCCGCACTCTTTGAATGGGCCTAGTCAAGTAGTGCACTCCTTCACAAGTCAGTCTGCGACGACTGACGAAAGGGTTGAGGACATGGGCACTCATCTGCAGACTGGTGCAGAGGTCCCAACCACTAGATTCGAAGATGTTTCATCTGAAATTAAATTGTTGATGTTTTGGAATTCTAACCCCACTATAAATGGCCCAGCTAGTCTTAATCTCACAGCACTAATGAAACTCTTTCATTTAATTCCTTCTCTCTGTAGCTTGATTTCGGAAGATGTGGAATTGTTACAAAGAACAATCGTATGCTATGTAAATTACAAACACACATAATAGCAAAACTAATACGGACCTGGTGGCTCTTGGTTATCAATTGTTCATTTTTAAATCTGTAGAAGAAACTGTTTCATTCATTGACTACCAACCACCGTCGGTTTCATTGCCCACGCAGGTAACTGTCCCTGACCATCAAGCTGAGGAAATCAACAACGCCCTAAAAGAGCAACTTGATTCATTTTCCAGCATAATAAAGGGACTTGCATGGCTTGAACCATTGATTAAAACGTTAACAAACACGAATCTCTAGACGACCAACTCATAAAATGTAGACATTTCTATTTGTGTGTTGAATTGATGTGGGTTTAATAACTAGCACACATGGTTTAAATCTCTAACTGTGGCTGAGTACCCTGCAATCATTATTCTACAGGAAACAATGGCCTTGAAATATATTGTATTGGATGGCTATACAGCGCATTCCCAGAGTGCCAAAAGAGGCCGTTTTGGGAGGCTGTTTGGTGGGTTTGCCGTTCTGATCAAAAATAACTTGCAAGTTTCATCCCAAGTGATCTTGTCATCACCACAATTTCTGGTCATTGAACTATCCTTGTTCTCTAGCCCGCCTCAGACTATTTTGATTATTTCCCTCTACTGGAACCCAATTTCCTCTCCCATTGAGACCATAATCTTTAATCTCAACGCAGTACTAATCACTGCGTTTCTTTGTAACCCAAACCTAGAACTCATCATTGGAGGCAATTTCAATTTGTTGCTTCACACATCGTCTAATCAAAACTCACACTTCTCTGAATCACAGGTAAGAGGACTCTCATGGGTCCACTTTATTAAGGATTGGGATCTCCAGATTATACTCTCAGACAAACAATGTTCCACTTTCACTTGGCAGAGAGGCTCTCATAGATCCAGTATTGAACATCTTGTATTATCGACCGGCGTAGCCATGAAAGCAGGTCCACTTACTTTAGTCTACGCGGAGACTAGTGATCATCTTCGGCTAAATTGTACATTATCCATTTCCAGTGCCACAATTGTGGCAGATTCCATTCTTACACTACCAGTCATTGATAGGCAGTTGCTTTCGGTCAGACGGCATCCTACAACATGCAGGAAGCTTAACAGCCTGGTTAGTCGCAACCTATGGATTTCTAAAGGTCTTTCCAAGGGAGGTCACAATAACATAGAAATTGATACTTGGAACTTAAAGATGATTCACAAACATCTTTTGGATTTAGCTCGGCTGGATGCATCTAATGCTCTGGTTATCCATGCAAATCATTCTAATAATTCCATTAGAGCATTGAAAAAATCACAAAAAGCATGCAATAAGACAATTGAAAGGCTCGACACATACCACTATTGATTACTCTGTTACAAAAAAAATCTATTCTCTTAAAATATAAAAATGACATAAAAAATCAAATTTGAAAGAAAATCAATTGCAATTAATTTGAACTGTAAAATAAAATACAAGAGAAATTTGGGCATTGATTAGAAATCCTTCAAGCAAACCGAAATCAGATTTTCAAGCAACAATTTCGAGTGCTACTTGGTCACAATATTAAAGAGCCAAGTATACACTTCCTCCCAGCTTTTGTGAATTCAATGCAAAGGAATATTCAAAGTTTATGCTACCGTTTTGTTCAAGGGAAACAAAGGACATTCTTGATGCCCTTAACAGGCTTAAATACTCCAGGGCGGCAGATCCTGACGGCCTCCCTCTCTGTTTTCTGAAGGACGATCCCCATTTCTGGGGCCCAATTCTTAAAAGGCGTTATGACGCTATATATCAAACCAGGGTCTTTCCCAGCTCATGGTTAACATCTATCATCATCCCATTGTACAAAAAAGTGCCAATGGATCTACCATCTAATAACAGACCCATCGCAATATTAAATGTTGCTGCAAAAATATTTGCTTCACTAATACTGCAAGATCTAAATCATTATATTACCATGCACAGAATTCTTTCACGTTTCCAAACCGGTTTCAGGAAATCAATGGGTACGCAATTAAATCTTAGCTCATAAGCTGGTATCTTCACAGCAATCCATAAACGGACCCATATATATGGCATTTTTAGATCTATCTTCAGCTTTTGATAGTATTATTAGAATTGTGCTCTGGGCCAAAATGCAAAAATATAGCATTCCGCCTCATCGTATAGCCATAATTGCCCTCTTACATCACAATACAAATACCAAATCCGAATTCACCAGACTTGTTCATTAACTGAAATAATTCCTACGGAAATAGGAGTTAAGCAAGGTTGTAATTTGGCATCTGTCTTGTTCAATCTTTATTTGGCTGACATCAATGTCCTATGGCTCAATCAGGACACCTCTATGGTAAAATTAGGCGTGTTACGCTTAAATTGGCTCGCATTCGCGGATGATGTGATCCTATTTGATCGCACACCATTTGGTGTCCAGAAAAAAATTTTGTTATCTTTGCTGGGTTTTGTACACAACATAATTTGACTATCAATGCTAAGAAATCTCACATTCCTGTATTCTCAAATAAAAAAGAGGTGTTGTCTATAAATGGACCTTAAGGGGCAGACCCATTGAATGCAAGTCAGGTATAACATATTTAGGTTACAATTTAACCATCACTAATTCCTTGACAAGATGGTATAACTTTCTAACCATCAAAGCAGCCTCCCTAATAGCACAAATGAGAATCATCTTCATCAAGTTTTGTAAATGCTCCTTGATTCCTCTGATAGACTTTTACCTACTCAAAATAGAGACCATCCTTTTTTATGGACTAGATCTTTGGATCTTGGGTATTAGTAAGCATCTAAACAAGATTCAGGGTCTAATCTGGAAAACAGTATTACATCTCCCCAAAAGTCTGCCTATTGTTTGCATCACTCATGAGCTAGGTCTTTCATCACTTGATATGAGGCTGCAATGGTGCAAACTTAGCAGCTTTGGCAAAATGCTACAAGCACCAACTAATTCTCTTTATGAGGACTTGGCTGATATGATGACCAAGGATTCTCCGATTTCAATGGCCTGATTCATAGAACAAATGTTCTCCATACTAGCCATGCTGGGGGTGGTTGAATATGATCCGGTATCACATCTTGGAATTGTGAAGAAAAACTCAAGGGGGTGTGGGGGCACACACAGCATCACAGGTGACCAGGGGGGTACACACAGCATCACAGGTGACCAGGGGGGTTAGGAGCACACACAGCATCACCCTCTGTACTCTCATCACAAAATATTATGTACTCTCATTGCAACTAAGTAAGCCTATGGTAACAATGCCATGATGCCCAAGGGCTGATGTGCGCTATATACATTTAAAGAAATAAAGAAATAAATCACAAGCAACTGGGGGGTAGGGTACACCCAGCTTCACAGGCGACCAGGGGGGTGGAGGTACACACAGCATCACAGGCGACCAGGGGGAGGCTGAGGGTACACACAGCATCACAGGCAACCAGGGGGGTATACACAGCAACACAGGTGACTGGGGGTACACACAGCATCACCGGGGACCAGGGAACATGGGGTACACACAGCATCACAGGTGACCGGGGGTGGGGCTACACAAAGCATCACAAGTGACTGGGGGTGGGGGTACACACAGCATCACAGTTGACCGGGGGGGTAGCAAACCTGTAGCGGAGAGGGAGCAGACAGGTGCCTGCTTGTGAGCCTTCGCCCAGGCAGCCAATGGGGGAAGGAGTGCAGGCCAAGCAAGCAGCCTTACACAATGAAGAAAGATGCAGCCCTCTTGGAAGGACCGGAGGGCAAGGTGAACCAACAACAAAAACATAAATTAACATAAAATGTTGAAAATAATGCTTGTCTAGCATTCCATTAACCCCCAGTAGCTCAAATCTCATTTTCAGGAGCAATAATGAGAAAAAGCTCAGGACATGCGGTGTACACAGCACAATTGAAGGTCTTACCCTGCCAATGGTGAGTGCTATCCGGATGCTGAATTGCAGCATGGGGAGGCTGCCAGAGTATAGTCAGCAGGCATCCGATGCGAGGACAGAGAAAAAAATGTAATTTTGCATAATCAACCTCCAACTATTAAAGGTGCTGCTAGCAACAGCCAGAGTCTTAAAACATCTGCAGCATTGGAGCACTCTATTTAAAGATTTATTAGAAATGCTACAGAGGTTTAGGAAGGCGGCTTCATTTTTTGTGGCATTGTGTTATTAGAGTTTTCATGTTGGTTATTTTATATTTACCTTTTACCATTCAATTCTACAATTAAATCTGGTGGTAAATTGCACAAGATGGTCTGGCCGATACTGGGCTGCAGTATTATTTGGCCTATATCTGGTCTTATATCTTCACCGTAGGTGTGAGCGGTCAATGCACATAATCAACCTCCAGCCATTAAAGAGTCTTCAAACAATGGCAGCATTGGAACACTCTATTTAAAGAGTTATTATAAAATGCTAGAGAGGTTCAGAGAGGCGGATTCATTTTTTGTGGCATTGCTAGAGTTCGGATTTTTGTTATTTTATATATTTGTCACCAGTTGGATATGTGAATATGTCTGACATTTTGCAAGAAACCACTAAGACCTGGCCCTTCTAATGTTCCTTTTTTCATTGTTTGAGGCATTTTTTTTTGTGTTGTAATTTTCATTGTTTAACATATTCCTCCCCAGTTGGACAGTCCAACATATCCGATCACGAGAGTATCAGCAGTGATGACGTTATCATTTGGTTTCTGAATCCATCGCCACTGAGGAAGAAGGCAACTGGGATGAAAACCACTGTTCACAGTTGGTGCTTATTTAAAGTTAAAAAACACTGTTCCAGAAAAGGGGCAGAGGAGGTAGTTTGCACATTCTGCAACACAGCT
Organism: Ambystoma mexicanum; assembly: GCF_040938575.1. NCBI lineage: Eukaryota > Metazoa > Chordata > Amphibia > Caudata > Ambystomatidae > Ambystoma > Ambystoma mexicanum. The sequence goes on from NC_090933.1 coordinate 999,831,722, forward strand.
CAATGCTGAGGGCCACTGTATATTTTAAAACAATGAGGGGCTACTATTCACAGTGTTTAACCATGCACGTTGGTATTATTGAACACTAACCGACGCTAGCTATGGCCTTTGGTGCTGGCCAATGACCACAGCCTTTGTTATTGTCAAGTGCACGCCATAAATTGTTATTAAGGTAATCTATGTTTTCATGAGCTAACTTATAAATGATGTTATGTCCAATTCCATTATTCATGTAATCAGTCATAAAATATGTAATTAGTGTTATCACCAGTGATGGCACCAGTGATGTTATTTGTAATGTCATCAGTGTTCTCATACAACATGTAATTAGTGATATCATCAATGATCTCTGATGTCATCATTGTGATCATAGGCTGTGCAACAGGAGATGCAAAGTTAAGGGGGCTTTAGCTGAATTTCAGAGGTTTTGTTGCGTACGTACATGTCTTTGAAAAGAGGGAAAAGTCCTATTGTCCAGCAAAAGTGGCTATTGACAAACTAAATGTTGTAGCCATGCGCATATTTTTAAAAGTCAACAACTGTACCAATTCCTCCATTGGCTAAGCCTTGTTCTACGTCAAGGTTTTGTTTCAGAATTATTTTCTCCAAAATGGCCGTGTTGGAGATACATTTTTCTAAGCTATTTAGCCGTGCTGTATCTTTTTGACACATATGAAGTGTCATGCTGTGTACTTCTAGTTTGTCTGTGGAGCTGATATGCAGTATAGATTGCATTTCTTTTTTCAACATTGTCTCATTGAATTGACCACAGCTTGCAAGGTTTAGCATTAAGGACATCCATTTTAGATTTTGTTGAGTATATTTTTGCATGACATCAGGAACAGATGTGCTTCACTTATGTAGTTCATGGATTAGTCTACTATTGAGGATGGATTTTGCATCTTTAGTAAGCAGCCCAGTTCTAATGTTTTTTTTTATTAGCATATGTGAGGTCTGCAAACTGGTGCATGTTTTGATTTAGTTCTCTGGAGTGTAAATGTTGCAACAGATTTACATTTCAAATACTGCTGAGATTATTGCAGCATTCTTTGGCAGTCATTACAACCTTGGTGCTAAGTGCACCAACTTTACCACCATGGTGTAAACTACATTTACACCATGGTGGATGGCGGATTTACCACCCCATTCCAAGGTGAGTAGGGCGGTAAATCCCCATTTCCCATTTTCCCTTCCCCATTCCCATTTTTGCCACATAGGGCATAATGGGAGTGGGGAAGGCGCTAATTACACCGCCGTAAATTACTGCAGCGTAATTAGCACCATGGCGAGTTAGCGCCATGGACTTTAACGCCTGCCAAAAGCAGGCGTTAAAGTGGGAATCCGGCATTAAGGGTTAACGCCGTCGTTAACCCTTAACGCCGGGGTTGTAATGACCTCCTTTGTGTCCTAATGTTTTGAAAATAGGTTGCCCTTTAACTGGTGTTAATTGTAGAGGGTCTCCGAAAACAATAACAAGTTTTCCTCCAAACACGGAGGGTACAGCATACATCATCCTGGGAAACCTGAAGCAGGATATCGGATTCCTTGGTTTTCCTTTGCTACCACCTCCATCCATCACTCGGGTAGGTGCTATTTTTTGTTGTTTAGCCCTATTGTTACATTGCCAGTGGGGCCCTGTTGTGCAACATACCTAATTGCTTGTTTCCTTTGCAATCATTTGGTGGACCCGGTGTTCCTGTCACCGGTGGCCATAATAACGAACAGAGAGTTGTTGGTATCTCTCTGTTTGGTGCTTAGGGACGGAGGTAAACATAATCTATGCGACTCTCGGGTCATGACAAACATATATAAATGGTATGCCATGATAAAGGGGAAAAATGTGGTCATTTTAGATGGGTTCAATGACGGAAATAGTATTACACAATTTAACAAGGGTGAAATTGCAAAGCAAAGCCATCATGTTGCATCTAATTAAATGCAGAAAGTCGTATGGGGTCCAAAAAGGGGTTATAAGGTGATAGTTATGGGATGTATGAAGATGTCTCAGGGTAAAGGAGAAGCAGAGATCTATACCTAGCCCATTGGTAAGGTGAATTCTCACCTGGATAATATCTTTGCAACACCCTCTATTAGAAACATCTCCTCTGTCATTGAAGTCAATAACACGAACCTTTGTGATCATGCTGTTCTTATGTGGAATTTGAGCTGTGAATTAGTGAAAACCAAACGTAGAATGGCCATCAATGTAGAACTTAATATTTCAGGGAACAGGTTGCTATTGAATGCTGGGAACATTGAAAAATTCAACTCTGGACTAAAGAGGAATAACATCCCAATAGAGCATTTAATGAAAATGTATGAATGGAATTTAAGTAATTTAATAAGGGATAATATTGCCTAAAATTGAATGAAAAAGGGTGGACATTGGGGTTGGAACTCTGTGATGCCAAATTGCAAAAAGGAAGAGGGAGTTTCGTAGAGACATTAAAGAGACAGTTGGGCTCTAAAGTAATACACTAAACTAAAGCAATACATAAGAATAAATCACTCACGTGGAGTGAAAGATAGTTATTTTATTAATTTAAAAACCCATCATAAGAACTGACGTTGTCATCATAAAAGTAGCCTGACTAACATCAATTGGCTTGTCCTACTTAAACTGGTGAGAACAAATGATAGTAGGAAATTCGGGTAAAATTATAGAACCTATCTCAGGTGAAACTCCCTTAGTATTAAACCCGATTCCTGGAGCGATTTGGCCTGAGTATATTTCTAACCAGCAAATGTTGCATGTTGTTAGAGAGAAAGGATACCATTATATATAGCAGGATGGTTTGGGCATGGAGAGTTTTGAAGAGGCGGATATCATCAAAGAATTACTAAAGTTAAGGGATCCGAAGCCCAATTTCCAGATAGACTAGCTAATGCAGTAATAAAGAGCTATCCCGACTATTGGAGACAAGTCTTGTCAGGGGTATTTGTGAACATTCTAGAAACTGTTGTTATCCTTGCGAGTTGGAAGGAATACATCATCATTCCTGTATTTAAGAAGGGTAACAGGAATGATCTGGCCGCCTATGGAGCCTTAGCCATGATGGATTCCTATTACAAAATCTTTACTGGGCTTATTTTGGAAATCATGAATACATGGGTAAAACAAATGGATTGCTGCCTTCTTTTCAGACGCATAAGGGCTGAAAACAAACAACATTCTATCTGGGAATTCCAATGACATTTTCCATGAACATCATTAGCATCGGAAATTACGATGCTTGTAAAGTGATGTAATGATGGGCAGTAATTAAGAGGTATATTATCGGAAGTGGGGGCCAGAATATAGAAGGTAGCATTCTACTCTATAGAACAGGACGTGTACCATGTATTCTATGCGCCCTGGAGACTTAAACATGTTGAACTGGTTGGAAAAACTACAGGGTACATTATTATGCTCAATTTTGGGAGTTAGTCAGTCAGTGCCAGTGCTAACTACGTGGTTGATATATTGAACAGAATTGTATATTACCGTTAGGAGGGCAGGCACAGAAGAGATGCCCCTTATGGAAATGTTTGCCAAGGATAGTGCTCTATACACTCAGAATGCATTATATCAACACTAGGAAAACACTGTGATTAGCTCCCTTGATGGAATAGATATGTTGCCACCAAAAGAGAGTACTTATCCGTTATTCTCTAAAGATTTGAAAAAGAAAGCTCTAATATGGGATCGCTGGCAACACATGGAGAAATTAGGATCTAAGAAGAGATGCAAAGAATGTTCCTCCTAGGGCTTTCACCCTGGTTTACCATGTTCATATTGATTAAAGCTATGAGGCAGAGAAGAATGGCATTTTATTAGCTACACGTGTCTTAACACCCTCCCCACTTTGGACTATATTAGAGTAGGAAAGGGCATGAAAATGGAAGACAGATTGTGTCAGCTCTGCGGACATGATATTGAGACAAGTAGACATATACCGCCTCGCTGTAATGGGTTATATGGAGAATACAGGAAGAGCTAAGGAAGATTTGTTAGTACCTACCAATAACATGAATTGGACCAGTACTGGAGCCCCCTGTTTGGAGATCAGTCATTGTTTATTAGTATAGCAGCATTCCATGTTCGGAAGACATGTATTAAAATTATTGCCAATGTGAGAAGAAACCATGATGGATTTTTTGGATGTTTCATGGGACTGTAGTCGGTCTTGTTTTCCCAGCTAGAGAAGCTTTATGTAATTTGGTAAATGAAATTGGGATATGTTTTGAATTTAATTCATGTTTTGATATAATATGTAGCTTTGAAATGTATGTAATGTCATTTTAAGATGTTGTATATTGAAATCTTGTTTATTTTTTCGCTGTATAGTGTTTAAGGTTGGAAATGATTAACCAATACAACAGTTAAAAATGCCTATAGCCTGCACTCTGGAAGGCAGTACTGTAAGTCCATTTTAATGAACCTAAGCAGCACAAGGACAGAATGCCTCATCCCACAATTCGTGCACCTAAAAATAATAAGTACACTGGACGACACAGGATGTCCTGGTCTGTGCATGATGTGCATTTTCTCTTTGTTTTTGAGAAGCAATGTTTGAGATAGGGAACATTTGCCAGATTGCTATCACTAATTTTGTAATAATATTCATTGGAATAACACTATCACAGCATTGTACAAAAATCTAGTCAGCAATCCGTGACCCATGACACAGAAGTCATCAGTCGATGAGATGAAGAAAAGTCACGAAAGATATTGGTGCTGAGGTTTTGGATTTGTGGCGGTCTTGCAAGGAATGCAAATGCCTCCTCTGGTTTCTGCTCTCAATGAATGAACTGTATGTGAAATACATTTGCCACATAATAGGACGGGGGAGATATATGAACATGCATGCAGGCCATTAGGTTGCGTATGATCTGTAGTGGTGTCCTTTAGGACATGGCGCTAAGCAGTACTTAAGCTACCTAATGTGGGGTTTGTTCTATCTCAGCTTTATGTCCAAATGAGTTTAGATTCTCTTAATGTTACCCGGGAGACAGGATATCAGTAGTTTCATGAAAAAACATTTCTGACAGCTTTAGCATTTTAGATTCAATTACAGCAGCGAAATTCCAACATTATTTAAAAACTTCATAATCAACCACCATTTCCAAATTCTGCCCAGCCTCTCGTTTCGGATGCAGTCACAAACTATTATGTCATTGCCCGTTTCCAATTTACCAAAATGACACTCGGCCTTAGTGATGCAATTATCGCACCACGCAGAATCTCATCACCTCAATAAACTTGCAAATGTGAAGGGAATGCATCAAGACCGGGTAGCACATTTGATGTTGTGCATACATACTTCATCAATGTGCTTTAAACAGTCTCGTTCTGGTTGATGTATTTACAGATAAAAAAAGAAAATAAAAACAGGGAAACGGCCTTTTACTTGTTTTTTCGTCATTCAATACACTCTATGAGGCATGATCTTGCACTGTTTGAATACAAGCGCCCCCACCGCCATACTCTGCCGCTGCATTATTGGGACAAACTAACTTATGGCCTGCAGGAGTTAAGGGATGAGTAGTGGATTAAGATGCTGCATAACAAACTTGATCCCAATCGTAAAGGTAAAACAGGCACTGTTTAGTGATACAACTCTTTGACTTTTGTGGTAACGTGGGCTGAGGGGCGGCTATACTCTCAAGAGGGGTGTGAATATGATTCAGAAACAATCCAAACAGAAATAGTACAACAGTCCATAGATACATGTAATGTCCAATCAAGGTTCTATAAAACAAAAATAGACATACTTTATTGAAACACTATCTGCATCTGAAACAGTGTGTGATGTGAGGAGTAAGGGAGTGGGTAGGGGAGGTGGGCAGGCCATCTGGGAAGTGGAGGGAGCTGGCACAGATGAGGGCAGCACTTGATGAGACCCTGCGGAGGGGGTAGGAAAGCATTTATTTTTGGCTGCGGTAGGAGTATTTTCCTGCCAGTGGATTTATATTTTGGGGTGTCAGTGTTTTTTCTAAAGTTGTTTTTATAGGTATAGTGACTTTGGGGGGGTGAAAAATAACTGGCCATGGCCAAAGGCCATGGTCAGTGAGCTGGTAGGTATTTGTGTGTCTTTTTATTTGGTTGTGTGTTTTTTGAGTTGTGTATATGTGAGACGTTAGAGAAAAAGAGAAGAACATTGTTTGAAAAAATTAATATAAAAAAGAGTAATTGTACTCTACTTTTAGATGCCCGATACAATGTTTTTTAGGTTGTGTATTGTCCCTCATGGTGTTAGATTGTGTGGCTGAGAAATGTTTGCCTACCCAGTTTACTGTTATGTATTATTTTCTGCTTTCTTTATCTTTAGCTACTTTACATAAATACATGAGTAGTGTTGTATTGCAGTGATCCTTTAAGTTGTATTGTAGTATAAAACTTGAAGTGAGGCCCTGCTTTAGCCAATTGATGTTACTGGGGTTATGATAAAAGCATATTATACACAGGTATAATAAAAAAAAGTTTTGGTTTATTTTTTTGCATTTGTGTATTTATATGTCATAAGTAGTCCTTAAAAGGACTATTTTGGGGTACACTGAGTGTAGTATTTTAGCACATGTGGAGTACTGTTTTGATGTTTTGAAGGAACACTGCATTTTCTTCATCAGTTAGGTGTACTGTCATGTCTATTGAAATTGGCCATCTAGGACTGTATGTCGTTGTTCGAAATGCATATTGGTTGTGGTCTCTCATGAATGCTGAAACTGCTTTATTAACATTTCTCAGAGATTTTGCAATTTTGCCAATAAATCTGGTAATCCAACTCACTTTTTGGTATTGGAATTGCACGAGATGGTCTGGCACATACTGGGCTTCAGTCTTTTTTAGGCTTATATGTGGTTTTATATCTTCACTGTAGCTGTGAGCTGTGGTTGTGCATAATCAACCTCCACCTATTAAAGTTGCTGCTAGCAATAGTTAGAGTCTTCAAACAATCTCAGCATTGGAAAACTCTATTTGAAGATTTATTAGAAATGCTAGAGAGGTTCAGAGAGGTGGCTTCATTTTTTGTGGCATTATCTTTTTAGAGTTGTCATTTTTGTTATTTTATATTTTGGTCACAAGTTGGACATTTGAATATGTTTAACATTGTGCAAGAAAACACTAAAATGTGGCCCTTCCAATGTTATGTCAGAAAGCTTGGGAACATTAATCATGATAAATCATCTGGTGCGAGTCTTCTGGAATGATGTGGATGATGCATATTGGAAATTGCACACAATGGTCTGGCCCATACCGGGCTGCAGCCTTTTTGGCTTATATGTGGTCTTATAACCTTCACTGTAGCTGTGAGCGGTGGTTGTGTATAATCAACCTCCATCCATTAATCGTGCTGCTAACAACAGCCAGAGTCTTCAAACACTGGCAACACTGGAACACTCTATCTGAAGAGTCATTAGAAATGCTAGAGAGGTTCAGAGAAGAGGCTTCATTTTTTGGCATTGTCTTGTCAGAGTAGTAATGTGCTTTATTTTAAGTTTTGCTCACCAGTTGGACATTTGAACATGTCAAACATTGTGCAAGGAAACAGTAAAATAATCCCCTTCTAATTTTCCCCCAGAAAGCTTGGGGACATCTATTATGATAAATCATTTGCTGCCAGTTTCCTGGAATGATATAGATGTGTATTGGAAATTGCATGAGATGGGTTGGACCATTCATGGCTGCAGCATTCTTTGGCGTACATGTGGTTTTATATCTTCACAGTAGCTGTAAGCGGTCTTATTTCATTTTATTTTATTGATTTTGTTTGACACTTATCGCACAAAACCCAGAGGTATCTAGGTGCTTTAACTTAAGATTACGGTTACAGTAAGTGCTTCAGGGTACAGAAAAGGAGACGTAGGAGGTGAGTTACATCGTTGAATGTGCAAAAGGTAATATGTCATATGCCAAGTGCAAAAGAGAAGTACATGGTGATTACATCCATTGGGCATGACCCCATACTGCCATGCGGCAGCAGAACACAGATGTAAAGTTAAGTCAGTGGGTAAATACATGGTGCCTACTTCATGTTGCAGGGCCGCAGCAGTACACAGATGCGGAAGTCCAGCAATGGGCAAATACATAGTGCCTACCCTATGTTGCTGGGCGGCAGCAACACGCAAATGCAAAAGTCCAGCAGTATTCCAGCTTTGATTCAGAACAAGGACTCATTGCAAAAAACAACAAGTGCAAATACTCCTCTAACTCAAATGCAGATGCTTAATAATTTTCAGGCAACTGGAAATAAGTAGTCATCTGGTACTACTCAGGATGTTCTTCTTCTACTTCCAGCATTAAATCTCCCACTAAAGAGGACATGCTAACTGAAAGGTATAATGGCCAGGTCCCTATCACAATGTGAGTATTGCCAGCCAAAGAGACACCTGCTGTGACGCACTCTTTGAATGGGCCTAGTCAAGTAGTGCACTCCTTCACAAGTCAGTCTGCGACGACTGACGAAGGGGTTGAGGACATGGGCACTCATCTGCAGACTGGTGCAGAGGTCCCAAACACTAGATTCGAAGATGTTTCTTCTGAAATTAAATTGTTGATGGGTTGGAATTCTAACCCCACTATAAATGGCCCAGCTAGTCTTAATCTCACAGCACTAATGAAACTCTTTCATTTAATTCCTTCTCTCTGTAGCTTGATTTCGGAAGATGTGGAATGGATCAATCTTCCTGTTACAAAGGACAATCGTATGCTATGTAAATTACAAACACACATAATAGCAAAACTAATACGGACCTGGTGGCTCTTGGTTATCAATTGTTTATTTTTAAATCTGTAGAAGAAACTGTTTCATTCATTGACTACCAACCACCGTCGGTTTCATTGCCAACCACCGTCGGTTTCATCGCCCACGTAACTGTCCCTGACCATCAAGCTGAGGAAATCAACAACGCCCTAAAAGAGCAACTTGATTCATTTTCCAGCATAATAAAGGGACTTGCATGGCTTGAACCATTGATTAAAACGCTAACAAACACGAATCTCCAGACGACCAACTCATAAAATGTAGACATTTCTATTTGTGTGTTGAATTGATGTGGGTTTAATAACTAGCACACATGGTTTAAATCTCTAACTGTGGCTGAGTACCCTGCAATCATTATTCTACAGGAAACAATGGCCTTGAAATATATTGTATTGGATGGCTATACAGCGCATTCCCAGAGTGCCAAAAGAGGCCGTTTTGGGAGGCTGTTTGGTGGGTTTGCCGTTCTGATCAAAAATAACTTGCAAGTTTCATCCCAAGTGATCTTGTCATCACCACAATTTCTGGTCATTGAACTATCCTTGTTCTCTAGCCCGCCTCAGACTATTTTGATTATTTCCCTCTACTGGAACCCAATTTCCTCTCCCATTGAGACCATAATCTTTAATCTCAACGCAGTACTAATCACTGCTTTTCTTTGTAACCCAAATTAGAACTCATCATTGGAGGCAATTTCAATTTGTTGCTTCACACATTGTCTAA